>NC_056056.1:200763552-201069260 GCF_016772045.2 Ovis aries
TCAGACACGACTGACCGACTGAACTGAACAATAGCTGGCATGGAATAAAGGAACAATCTCGGTCATCAAAATAGCTATTGTGACTATTTTACACAAGGAAGTCTGAAGAGGCGGGAAGTGGAATGAACAGTTGGACGTCTTGGAAACTGCCCAAGGTATGTACCCTTGGGGTCTATTCTCTTTACGACACAGGGGGCAATAATCTGCCTCCTAAAAGGGGTACGTGTGGCCTGACCTTTGTATATACTTCAAACTTGATCACATGGGAGAAGTAATCCCAACATCCATTCCACAAGCAATAGAGAGACACAAGTAGTAGCAGAAGCTGAAAGGGAATCCTTTCTTTGATGGTCACTTATTTGTTTATTGTCCAGTCTTCAGTTACCCAGAAAAAAAAAGTGAGCTTCAGGAGTGGAAATTTAGTTGGTCTCATAGACCAGGGTATCCTCATCACCTGCTGCAGGGGTTAATAGCCACCTACTGCTCTGGCTAAGCCATGAGAAAATCACCATGGGAAAAGAATAAAAGCAAAATATAGCAATGCAGCATAACCTAAATAAAGGTACATCTGGTTGATCAGCTGGGGTTGTCATGCCCTGCTAAGCTAAGGAAAAACATAGTGTGGACCTTGGAACACTGGGTCAGCGTGAGTTCAGAACGCTGCTTGTGCACACACTAAGATGTTTTCCCAAGGCATACGCGGGTCTATGACCTCCAGCTAGGTGACAGCCCTTGTACAAGAAGATAACAAAGATAGTTTAAAGTAATCAATAAAATGGGAGACATGACTGGGGACACAGGAGGCTGACTTCATCATAGCACAACAGATACTTCCTGCTTGCCAAGACACTAAATAAAAGTGATGTGGCTCTGAGGAACAGGGCTCTTGACCCAAGAAGTCTTGAGTCCCCCGGTCCCATTTTTAAAACTTTAATTCTGTCTCTAGTTTCTTTTTCCCAAACTGTGCAGTTGACCACTTTCGATCCCTACTTGCTGTGCTGGCCGCAGCAACCCATTACGCAGTACTGTGCATAGCGTAGAGAGGTTCTCAGTAAATACTGGGGAAGAAATAAAAGTCCATGCCAAGAAAACAGGCCAACTACTACCATTGATGGTGGAAGACATATCCTTTTCTTTTCCCCAGAATGACATCAACTCTGACTTAAGGAAAAGATGAATCCAAATATGTGAAATCTAAATAAATGATCTTTTTTGTAGGCCAAGAAGAAGCTTGTAGAAAAGGGGGAAATGGAAGGGTCAATCTAGGAAAGACCAGGGTTGTTACTGTGTAACTTTTAAATGTAAATTCCTGAGCAGAAATGTTTCTCTCCATACCATCTGTCCTTGCCTTTTCTCACATTTCACATATTTATGAAAGCCTTGCTGTGCCATTAAGCAACATAAACACAATAGGTGTTGTTGGAATGAGGTCATTACCTCAGGCCCAGTGGTAGAACATAAGGGACCTTAAGAGGGGGATTTGTTGTTATAAAGCAAAATCAAATCAATTACCTTTCCAAAGGGATATGATATTGTGGAGATAAGACCATTATGAAGCTAGAAACTTGAGAAAGTCATTTAAAAAGCTCCTCAAGTACAGGTAACTCATGACTAAAGGCGCTGCACTATTACACAACATGAGTGTCAGCGCAACAAATTTCCAACTTCATGACTCAGGCTTCTGCACTACACATATTACTGGATGGTTCCTTCATTTTAAAGAAATGTGAACATAAGCGTGCACACAAAAATATCTGACACCCCAAACAAGAAAACACAACAGCTGTCAGGCCAAGAAAAATCTGTTAAATTGACACCGTGTCGTCAAAGCTACTCTTCCAAGATCCAAAGTTATTCTCCCTTCTGAAAAGTGTGGCCGGACAGACAACCTCCTGCCCAAGACCACATCTTCATCACTCTCTTTCCTAGAACTGGTTCCGGAACTGCCCTAACAGGGAGCACAGGCCCTGGGAGGCGGATGTAAAAACAACTGGCCCAGCCTCATCTGCACCTACTCGGCGTTGCCTCTGCCTCCGGACGAGCAGGGAAAGCCCCCGACTCTGCCCACCTCCACGCCAGTGGGTCCCTTCTGGTCTCCCTTGATCCGCCCGTAGCGCCTCGAGGGTGGCTGCGGAACAAAGCTGCCCAGAAAGTGGCTCAAGCCGACCCACCAGTACCTCTTCCAAAGGTCTCCCGGTCGCCCCTGGGTCTCCCGGCAGGGCCCCGCGACTACACAGCTCTCTCGACCAGACGATTTTCACCGACTTTATTGGGCCCCGGACCCAGTTGGTCTCGCCGCCCACCTCCCCACTAGATGGCTCCGGCTCTCCATAACATCAAGCATATTCAAAAACACTGCGGGCGGGGCGACTCTGGAGAGAGCCCTTGCTGGGAAGCCGGCTCCCCTGTGGCGGCATCAGGGTCACTTGCTCTTCGTCTTCTGACTCTCCGTCTTCTTTGGCAGCAGCACGGCCTGGATGTTGGGCAGGACGCCGCCCTGAGCGATGGTCACTTTCCCCAGAAGCTTGTTTAGCTCTTCGTCGTTGCGGATGGCGAGCTGCAGGTGGCGAGGGATTATCCTGGTCTTCTTGTTGTCCCGCGCGGCGTTGCCAGCCAACTCCAGGATCTCCGCCGTCAGGTATTCCAACACCGCCGCCAGGTACACCGGCGCCCCGGCGCCCACTCGCTCCGCGTAATTACCCTTGCGCAGCAGTCTGTGCACTCGGCCCACTGGGAACTGCAGGCCCGCTCGAGACGACCTGGATTTGGCCTTTGCCCGCACTTTGCCGCCCTGCTTTCCGCGACCAGACATGTTTGTCTCTCGCCTAAAACTCCAGCGAGAGGAAAAAACCCAGCGATCCGGTTCCTAGTACAAGAATGCAACGTACCACACCGGAACTGCCTCTACCAACACTTTGCTGACACTAGGCAGCGCCTTCCCATTGGGCTCAGCAGCTTCCTTGGCTCCGGTGACCAATGACAGGCAGGCTCCCAATTAGGACGCTGGCAGAAGGACCACCTTCTCCACCTTTCTCCAATCAAAAGAGCAAACTTCTCAGTCCTCATTTACATAACCGCTGATATAAATATCTAGGTCCGCTTGCTCCGCGGTTGGGGTTCCATTGAATTTATTGAGTTCGGCTGAATTTAGCGGATTCTGAGGTTTCAACCTCCTCCGTCGCTCTCAGGAAAAGAATGTCTTAAAAATTAAGGAACCGTGGTAAGAAACAGAAAAATCAGGAAGGAGAGTTACTCCTTAGTTAACTTAGTCAACAAATACTAAGCACTCAAGCAAGAAATGCCTCTAGCAGTTCGGGCTGAGTATGCCCGAAATTTTTGACACATTACCTTTATTATTATTGACACTTAAAAAAAAAAACCCCTTGTAAGCAAAAGAGATCTCTAACTTGAAAATGTTCTAAGCTTGATTTTTAAGTAAATACTAAAAACAAAGCAAAACAAACAACAACAACAAAAACCCTATGTTGCCATTACAAGAATCCTGACTCTGCCACACTTTTCCTTCTTTTGAATCAAGCATTAAAATCATGCGGTTCAATTTGACTATTTAGGACTCCCCACCCCACCCCCACCCCCACCTCCCAGCCATCCTGTGTTCTGAGGGTTCTTTTATTTCTGCTTTAACAACAACACTATATTTTTTGTGCTATAGAGATGGGTGAGGATAGGTACATAATAAGCAAATATTTGCAATAAAGCTTTCCTACTGGAAAGGCTTATTCGTCAGGACTAGGTACAGGGAGCACAATTTACCAAAATATTCATTCCTCATGGTGTTAAGTCCTGGGAAAGAGTTATGAATCATACTTAAATACTGCTGCCTTTTTTCACAGTATGAACCTTTTGGGAAAACAGTCCTATCTCCTAGAGTGGTGACACTGCTCAAAGTTCCGTTTTTCTCAAGGGATTTCTTAAGAAATGAGAACCTCCTGATTTAAAGCCATGATCATGGCATCCACCATTTCACAAGAACGTCGATTTTTGATGAAATAAGAGCGTTACATTATTTTAGCTAATCACAGAAATTGTCATTTGACTGAGAAGCAAAACCCCGTGCTTGGGCTGGGGGTGGGGAACGGAGGAAGCAGTAAAAGCTGCAAATTGTGCAGAAGCAGCTGCAAGAGAAAAGTCGGCGGTGGGGGTGGGGAGGAAAGGGTAAGGTTAGACTTCTTCGGAAAAGATTTTAATTTTTTCTGCAGGGGGCCACAAAAGAGAAAACGATTGAAAGATTTCCTCTACCCCAACTGATGACTTTAAAAGACCCACAGGTGTAAAGCAACTGCTTTAGGTAGTGGCTCAGACGGTGAAGCGTCTGCCCACAATGCGGGTGACCTGGGTTCAATCCCTGGGTCGGGAAGATCCCCTGGAGAAGGAAATGGCAACCCACTCCAGTATTCTTGCCTGGAAAATCCCAAGGATGGAAGAGCCTGGTAGGCTACAGTCCATGGGGTAGCAAAGAGTCGGACACAACTGAGCGAATTCACTCATTCAAAGCATTCCCAGTTCCTACTGAGTTTCAAATTAGCCTAAGAATAGTATTATAAAAGTGTGCGTTTCGTCTGAAAACTATAAAATTAGAACTCCCGCGCGCTAGAGAGAGGCGGGGGCATACGAGGTGGAGGAAAGAGACAAGGGAAACCCAGCGCTCACTGGATCTGGCCTACCGTTTTTTTAAGTATGGAGAAACGGCATATAATTCCTGTCGAGTCTTTCCCCAATTTCATGGCAAAAATAACAAAAACTTTTCCCAACTAAACAACCGAAAAATTTTGCAGAGAAGGGATTAAAAAAAAAAAAAAAAAACGAAACAAAAAACCTCTTGGAGACTTAGCTCCGCCCACTACCTTGAGGTTTTCAACTAGGTCCGCTATAAGGATATATTAGCCCAGGTTCTTCGTCCTCCTAACTGTTGCGAGCTTGTTTTATGCGATTGTCGTTGGTTTCGTGTTGAAAATGTCTGGCAGGGGCAAAGGGGGGAAAGGGCTGGGTAAAGGAGGTGCCAAGCGTCACCGGAAGGTCTTACGGGACAACATCCAGGGCATTACGAAGCCCGCAATTCGCCGTCTTGCCCGCCGTGGTGGTGTCAAGCGCATCTCAGGGCTCATCTACGAGGAGACCCGTGGAGTGCTCAAAGTGTTCTTGGAAAATGTGATCCGCGATGCAGTGACGTACACGGAACACGCCAAGCGCAAGACGGTCACGGCCATGGATGTGGTGTATGCTCTGAAACGCCAGGGCCGCACCCTCTACGGCTTCGGTGGCTGAGCTGTGCT
Organism: Ovis aries; assembly: GCF_016772045.2. Taxonomy (NCBI): domain Eukaryota; kingdom Metazoa; phylum Chordata; class Mammalia; order Artiodactyla; family Bovidae; genus Ovis; species Ovis aries. Next base: position 200,768,847 of record NC_056056.1, read on the forward strand.
TGCGGCTAATCATATTCCAAAAGGCCCTTTTTAGGGCCACCAAAACCTCAAGAAAAGGGTTGATAATGCTTATGTTCCCTAGTGACTGTGCTAATAGGTGCTTCAGAAGCTTTACGATTGCAGTTGTTCAGACGGATGTTTCGGGGTTAGGCTTGAGGCTGGGGAAGGTGTGAGCAGCAAAGCTCGAAGTGGGGAGCCCGGGGCCCGCGCTAGGGACGTAGCCTCGGAAATGCATCGCAGGGCAGTAAGTGATCTTCCCTTTTGTTTCAGACGCTGAAGTGCTGAGTTTGGACTCCGTTTGGGAAACAGGTATCGTCAACTTAGAAATAGGTGTTTGGGGAGCGAATGCCTCGGGATCTGAGTTTATGTAGAGTAACTTGTATGCAAATAAGGCAAGTGCGGCTCTCTGCCTGCGATTGGACGGGAGGTATCAGAGGGAGTGGTTCTCGCCGATGGGGCCGGCCCCACCTCTGAGACCTATTGTAGTAGTCCAATAGGAAAGCGCGAGGTGCAGGCCTAGAATTGCGCGCAGGGGTCCTGCCAAACATTAATATTTTATATATTGACGGACTGTTTGAGTGAGAGGTAATCCAACTCCGAGGCGGAATGCAGGGCGGCCGTGTGTGGGCGAAGTGCAAGGCCGGGTCTAAACCGTCGGCCCCTGCGCTACTCGTGGGTCAGCTGCACAAAGGTGGTCGCGCCGAGCAGGTGAGCATCCCAACCCTCGACTGCCCAGCGGCGGTGCTCAAGCCCCGGGGCGTGAGAATCCAGGAGTTAGCCGGCAGCGCTGCTGGGGCGCAGGCAGTACTGTTGCCCGGGATAGAGAGGGTCTTGTGACCCGGTCTCACCTAGGAGATAACCCTGGCTTTCTAAGTGAAGGTCCTGTTCAGAGCCGCCCGGCCCGGGGCTGCGGGAAGGAGTGGGGCGGCGGGTTGTAGTCTAAATAGTTCGGTGAAAATGATGTAGCGAGATAGCTGTATAGTCGTGGAGTCCTATCCATTTGTCCTGCCCAGGAGACCGAGTAAGGAGCGCCGGTTTGCGGGCGCTTCCTGGGGTCAAAGGCGGGACTGAAGACCGGGCTCCACCTGCGTTGCTGCCGGCAAGGACGAGGCTGGAACTGAAGTCCTTTAAGGGCTTTGTTCGACTTCTGGCTGTGTCCTTCCTCACCAACCTGTCTGTGTGTTGGAAATTGGGAAGGGGCTTAGAACCCTAAAATGCAGTGTGATCCTATGCACCTTGACTAATCTCCCCTAGCTCTGGCTTGTCTGGACATCGTGAAATCACTTAGTTTCCTGGATTGATTGTCTGGATTGGCTGTGGGGTAGTTTCCCAGCCTTGACAGTGATATATGTACATTTCATTTTAAGCCATATATATCCGAGATGTACTCTAGCCAGGAAAACATTTCCCTTGTTCCCGTAGCAGAGGCTGGCATCATACCGTTTAATGAATATCAGCCACTTTGGAACACATTGTATTCCATTTTTGCATTCGATTCTCCAGCAAATCTCTGAATTATTTATTATTAATTACCATCTTACAGACGAGATAACGGATACAGGGGGAAAGTACTGGAATCAGGATTTGAACCCAGCCGGGTTCTTAACCCTTATGTGCCACTGCCGCTTCCATGGAGCCTCCAGCCCCCATTTGCTGACATTTCACTTCTTAGTACTTTCTTCTCCAAACTCAAACGTATCTGTGGTGCTGGTTATGTATTAAATTTCTAGGAAGTGAGACAGTTCCAGAACCTCGACTTTCTTTACTTCAAGTAAAGAAAACCCCCAAGTTACTTAAAAAGAAGCATCCGGGTATGGCACACTTGAGTATGTTTATATTTGTTGAGGGAGTGAATGAGTGAATTTGAGTAGATAGTTAATGTACCTATTAAACCCCCAATTTAGTGTGAATCAGATTATTGAGGATGAAGGTGGTACTGCAGTGAAGCATGAAAATAAGTATTCATATGATAATTTAAAATATCTATTTCTTAAGTATTTAAGTTAACTGGGATTATTTTTTGTTTATAATTTGATGGTAGCCTCAATATTTTTTGAACCTGTCTAGTAGAATTTTTGAACTGCAGTGTTGGAGAAGACCCTTGAGAGTCCGTTGGACTGCAAGGAGATCCAACCAGTCCATTCTAAAGGAGATCAGTCCTGGGTGTTCTTTGGAAGGAATGATGCTGAAGCTGAAACTCCAATACTTTGGCCACCTCATGCGAAGAGTTGACTCATTGGAAAAGACCCTGATGCTGGGAGGAATTGGGGGCAGGAGGAGAAGGGGATGACAGAGGATAAGATGGCTGGATGGCATCACTGACTCGACGGATGTGAGTTTGAGTGAACTTGGGGAGATGGTGATGGACAGGGAGGCCTGGCGTACTGCGATTCATGGGGTCACAAAGAGTTGGACATGACTGAGTGACTGAACTGAACTGAGTAGAACTTAATTTTCTCTTGTAGCACAGCATATTGTTGTTCATGTTTTATGTACTTTATAAAATAATACCAAATTATTTGAACATGAGAAGTCTGTTTCTGTTTGAGTCCCATGGTAGTATCCAGTCCTGAAGAAATGATTTTCCAAATCAAAAGGGTGTCAGATAATTTGAGAACACAAGTTATCTGAAATTACAACTGAGATTTTCAGGAGTTAACTTCAGAAAATGTAGAATGCATTACTACACATTTGTTAAATACAGAATTTAAAGCGCTTCCAAAATGCTTTTCTTGCAATGTGGAATGAAGTCCTGTTGAAATTAGATCCTGTAGCAAACTAGATCTCTTCTAGTTTGAACATTTACCTCTTTTATCCCAAGATCTGATAACTTTTGAAGATTCAGAGATGAATAAGCCATCAGTTGAGTTCAGTTGCTCAGTTATGTCTGACTCTTTGCAACCCCATGGACTGCAGCATGCCAGGCCTCCCTGTCCATCACCAACTCCTGGAATTTACTGAAATTCATGTCAGGCGGTGATGCCATCCAACCATCTCTTCCTCTGTTGTCCCCTTCTCCTCCCTCCTTCAGTCTTTCCCAGCATCAAGGTCTTTTCAAATGAGTCAGTTCTTCGCATCAGGTGGCCAAAGTATTGGAGTTTCAGTTTCAACATCAGACCTTCGGATGAATATTCAAGACTGTTTTCCTTTAGGATGTACTGGTTGGATCTCTTTGCAGTCCAAGGGACTCTCAAGAGTCTTCTCCAACACCACACTTCAAAAGCATCAATTCTTCGGCACTCAACTTTCTTTATAGTCCAACTCTCACATCCATACATGACTACTGAAAAAACCATAGCCTTGATGAGACGGACCCTTGTTGGCAAAGTAGTGTCTCTGCTTTTTAATATACTGTCTAGTTTGGTCATAACTTTCCTTCCTAGGAGTAAGCCTCTTTTAATTTCATGGCTACAGTCACAATCTGCAGTGATTTTGGAGCCCCCAAAAATAAAGTCAGCCACTGTTTCCAATGTTTCCCCGTCTATTTCCCATGAAGTGATGGGACCGGATACCATGATATTAGTTTTTTGAATGTTGAGCTTTAAGCCAACTTTTTCACTCTCCTCTTTCACTTTCATCAAGAGGGTCTTTAGTTCTTCACTTTCTGCTATAAGGGTGGTGTCATCTGCATATCTGAGGTTATTGATATTTCTCCCCACAATCTTGATTCCAGCTTGTGCTTCCTCCAGCTCAGCATTTCCCATGTTGTACTCTTCATATAAGTTAAACAAACAGGGTGACAATATACAGCCTTGTCGTACTCCTTTCCCTATTTGGAACCAGTCTGTTGTTCCAGGTCCAGTTCTAACTCTTGCTTCCTGACCTGCATACAGATTTCTCAAGAGACATATCAGGTGGTCTGGTATTCCCATCTCTTGAAGAAGTTTCGGTATGTTGTGATCCATACAATCAAAGGCTTTGGCATAGTCAACAAAGCAGAAATAGATGTTTTCTGGAACTCTCTTGCTTTTCCATGATCCAGCGGATGTTGGCAATTTGATCTCTGGTTCCTCTGTCTTTTCTAAAACCAGCTTGAACATTTGGAAGTTCATGGTTCAAGTATTGCTGAAGCCTGGCTTGGAGAATTTTGAGCATTACTTTGCTAGCGTGTGAGATGAGTGCAATTGTGCAGTAGTTTGAGCATTCTTTGGCGTTGCCTTTCTTTGGGATTGGAATGAAAACTGACCTTTTCCAGTCCTGTGGCCACTGCTGAGTTTTCCAAATTTGCTGGCATATTGAGTGCAGCACTTTCACAGCATCATCTTTCAGGATTTGAAATAGTTTAACTGGAACTCTATCACCTCCACTAGCTTTGTTCGTAGTGATGCTTCGTAAGGCCCACTTGATTTCACATTCCAGGATGTCTGGCTCTAGGTGAGTGATCATACCATCATGATTATCTGGGTTGGGAAGATCTTTTTTGTATAGTTCTTCTGTGTATTCTTGCCACCTCTTCTTAACATCTTCTGCTGCTTTTAGGTTGATACCTTTCTTTCCTTAATTGTGCCCATCTTTGCATGAAATGTTTCCTTGGTATCTCAATTTCTTGAGATCTTTTGTCTTTCCCAGTCTATTATTTTCCTCTATTTCTTTGCACTGATCACTGAGGAAAGCTTTCTGATTTCTCCTTGTTATTCTTTGGAACTCTGCATTCAAATGGGTATATCTTTCCTTTTCTCCTTTGCCTTTAGCTTCTCTTCTTTTCTCAGCTATTTGTAAAGTGAAAGAGTGAAAGTGAAGTCGCTCAGTCGTGTCCGACTCTTTGCAACCCCATGGACTATAGCCCACCAGGCTCCTCTGTCCATGGGATTCTCCAGGCACGAATACTGGAGTGGGTTGCCATTTCCTTCTCCAGGGGATCTTCCCGACCCAGGGATCGGACCCAGGTCTTCCGCATTGCAAGCAGACACTTTAACCTCTGAGCCACCAGGGAAGCCCCAGCTATTTGTAAGGGCTCCTCAGATAATCATTTTGTCTTTTTGCATTTGTTTTCCTTGGGGATTATCTTGATCACTGCCTCCTGTATAATGTCATGAACCTGTGTCCATAGATTTTCAGGCACTTTATCAGATCTAATCCCTTGAATCTAATTGTCACTTCCACTGTATAATTGTAAGGGATTTGATTTAGCTCATATATGAATGATCTAGTGGTTTTCCCTACTTTCTTCAATTTAAGTCTGAATTTGGCAATAAGGAGTTCGTGATCTGAGCCACAGTCAGCTCCTGGTCTTGTTTTTGCTGACTGTATAGAGTTTCTCCATCTTTGGCTACAAAGAATATAATCAATCTGATTTTGGTGTTGACCATCTGGTGATGTCCATGTGTAGAGTCTTCTCTTGTGTTGTTGAAAGAGGGTGTTTGCTATGACCAGTGCGTTCTCTAAGCATAACTCTATTAGTCTTTGACCTGCTTCATTTTGTATTCCAAGGCCAAATTTCCCTGTTACTCCAGGTATCTCTTGATTTCCTACTTTTGGATTCCAGTCTCCTATAATGAAGAGGACATCTTTTTTTGGTGTTAGTTCTAGAAGGTCTTGTAGGTCTTCATAGAGGTGTTCAATTTTAGCTTCTTCAGCATTACTGGTCGTGACATAGACTTGGATTACTGTGATATTGAATGGTTTGCCTTGGAAATGAACAGAGATCATTCTGTCGTTTTTGAGCTTGCATCCAAGTACTGCATTTCAGACTCTTTTGTTGACTATGATGGCTACTTCACTTCTTCTAAGGGATTCCTGCCCACAGTAGTAGATATAATGGTCATCTGAGTTAAATTCACCCATTCCAGTCCATTTTAGTTCACTGATTCCTAAAATGTCAACGTTCACTCTTGCCATCTCGTTTGACCTCCCAATTTGCCTTGATTTGTGGACCTAACATTCCAGGTTCCTATGCAGTACTGCTCTTTACAGCATCAGACTTTATTTCCATCACCTGTCATATCTACAGCTGGGTGTTATTTTTGCTTTGGCTCCATCTCTTCAGTCTTTCTGGAGTTATTTCTCCACTCTTTCACAGTAGCATATTGGGCACCTACCAACCTGGGGAGTTCATCTTTCAGTGTGATATCTTTTTGCCTTTTCATACTGTTCATGGGGTTCTCAAGGCAAGAATACTTTCCTCCCACTGAGACCAAAAGTCTATTATGTCTCCTTTGCTGCTCTGTACATAAGGTTGTCAGTACCATCTTTCTAGATTCCATATATATGCATTAATATATGATATTTGTCTTTCTCTTTCTGACTTATCTGTATAATAAGCTCTAGGGCCATCGACCTCATTAGAACTGACTCAAATGTGTTTGTTTTTGTTGCTGAGTAATATTCCATTGTGTATAGGTACCACAACTTCCTTATCCATTCATCTGTCAATGGCCATCTAGGTTTCTTCCATGTCCTAGCTGTTGTAACTAGCTCTGAAGTGGACCTTAAGTTACATGTGTCTTCCCAAGATAATGGAGGAATAGGCAGGGAGACCACTTCATTTTAAAGTCAACACATTCATGTTAGAATCAACACATTGACTTTGTGTTATCTTTTTTCTGATATTTTTCAGAAATCTGTTTATTGTTATCTTCAAAATTAATTTATCTTTTTAAAAACTTTAAATGACTTTTACTTATATTATGTTTTATCTTATAATTTCCTTAATATCATTTTTTACCACTTCTCCAAAACCTGTTATCCCCAGTGCATTTTAGATTTTTTCTTTTTAAAATAAAGGTGTAAGTTATGACTTTGGATTTATTTCTGTTACAGCTTTGGACAAATATCAAACTTCTGAAATGTTATAGTGCATTTTATTATTTGTCATAATAATAAAGTTTTACTTTTATTTCATCTCATCCTAACCTAATTATTAAAGAGGTTAAAATTTTACCCATAGTTGTAATGTTTTCTTGTTTTAGTTATCAATATTAATTTCTAGTTATTAATTTGGGCTAGGAATTTGTGAGCTCTATAATTTCTTCTTTTTGGAAATTATTGAAATTTCATATATGACCAGTTTTGAAAATGTCTTCTGGATCTTGGATAAGGAGGCATAACATGTGGTTTAAAATATGACAACTCAATTTATATCTATTTATTCAGTATTGCTAATTACTGTATTTTCAAAATAGACTCTATCGCTGTTTTTATCTACTCAATACATACTGCTCCTGATAGTATCTTGTTGTTACCTATGTTTCTGTTTCTGTCAGTTTATCCTCATATTTTGAATAGTATTTATTTTACAGAATTCTTTTTTCTGATTTGGTATTTAAACTTCATGACTGCCCTACCTTCTTTATAGGTTGTTACCTTTTATCACTCTGAATAACTCTTTTGGTTTAATTTTATTTTTTTGGCCTTTGGGTATCCATTAACTTGAATTCCATTTATTTATTATTATTTTGCCTCATCTGATGTGCTGTTTTGTCACCTTCAATTCTTAATACCCCAGCGACCTAGTTTCTTTTTCTAGGTTCTTGAGCTTTAAAGTTAGGTTGTTGACTTGAGATATTGCTTTTCTTTTAATGTAAGCATATTGCCATGATCTTCATTCAAGCTTTTCCTTCTTGTTTCTGATCATTCACTTGTCTCTTTATTTTTGTTAAAAATTATACCAGCCTGTTCTGTGTGTTAGTTGCTCAGTTGTGCCCGACTCTTTGCAACCCCATGAACTGTAGCCCACCAGGATCCTCTCTCCATGGGATTCTCCAGGCAAAAATGCTGAAGTGGGCTACGGTGTTCTCCACCAGGGGATCTTCCCCACCCAAGGATCGTCTCCTGCATTGCAGTCAGATTCTTTACCAGTGAACCACTGAGGAAGCCCTTTCTCAAATTTGAGTGAAGGGAAAACTGTCTTAGAGACTTCTTGTATTAGTTTAAGACATTTTGATTTTTATGTTACTTAAACGTCAAAGTACAGCAGGGGCTTACTCTTTATGCTTACAGTTCATATTAAAAATACTGTGAAAGCAGACTGTATAAATTACTTGAAGTGAAGTGAAGTTGCTCTGTCGTGTCCGACTCTTTGCGACCCCATGGACTGTAGCCTACCAGGCTTCTCCGTCCATGGGATTTTCCAGGCAAGAATACTGGAGTGGGTTACCATTTCCTTCTCCAGGGGATCTTCCTGACCCAGGGATTGAACCTGGGTCTCCCGCATTGGAGGCAGGCACTTTAACCTCTGAGCCACCAGAAAACTATAAATCAATGTTATTAAAAAACCTAATATAATTGATAATGATGTTTTGCTTAAGCTATGTCTTAAAAAGCAAAAGTATATTTTGCTTATTGTTAACTATTTGGCTTTCCTTGAAACATTTTTTGAGTCATTATCATTGTTATCTTCCTTTTTTAAATTATGAACTTGTTTTTAACACAGATCCATTAGTTTGGCAAGCCAGTTAATTTACTAGCACACTTCAAAATGATCTAAAATACCGTCTTCGTTTATTGTGTTTATGTATCAGTCACTCAGTCATGTCTGACTCTTTGTGACCCCATGAACTGCAGTCCACCAGATTCCTCCATCCATGGGATTTTCCAGACAAGAATACTGGAGTGGGTTTCCATTCCCTTCTCCAGGGCATCTTCCCAGTCCAGGGATAGAACCCAGGTTTCCTGCATTGCAGGCAGATTTTTTACCATCTGAGCCACCAGAGAAACCTATATATACATGTCATTTATGTGTATATGACACTACTATGGCTAGGTAACTTGAGTATTTTTTTGTTTTATGCAAAGGTAGCATCCATCTAACACATCTGCTTGCCGTGTAAATATGCTATCAGGGCTTTAGATATGATATTGTTCCTTCTGGGAAGAAAAGTTTCTTGGCATAATTAGATGAAAAGAAATTAAAGGTAGAAAAGGGAAATAAGGACAATAGGAAAATACATATAAATATAAAAAGGTCTGAAAGAATTAAACTGCCAGTCATTATTTTGGGAGAGCAGTGTTAGGAAAGGAGTAAAACATGCACAAAAGTCACTTTTACTTTGTAATCCATAAATGCTGTGTTTTTATAATAATTTTAATTTAAAATTATGGAAAGTTTAAAAAATTAGTTAACTCATTTTTGTCTTACTTGCATGAAAGGTCTCGCTTCTTTTCCTAGCAAGATCCAAACCTCTCATCTGGTAATTGACTTTTTTTTGTCTCTTCCATTTCTTATTCCTAGAGATCCAAAATTGTTTTAGGATTTAAAAAAAAATACTCAGTGAAGTAACTTCCTTTTTAACATAATTTTGTTCCTTTCACTAAATTAAATAATATTTGATTTTGTGGTAGAGATCAGAAAAAATACATGTGAGGAAGATGACAGAAATAAAGATTACACAAAACATCCTCTTTTTCTCCTTTGCTTATGCTATAGCTATAAATAGGACACAGTCAAAAGCGGTGAAAATAACCATTAAAATTGTCATTCATTCCAGACCATATCCTGACAACAGAATTAATTTAAAACTTGGAACCTAAATGTGAATCATTACAGATTGACTGTTTTGCGTGAAGCCATTTGTAGAGAATCAGCAGACAATTGGTGGTTTGAATCCTTAATAGTAAAATGGTACATTTTAGCTATTTAGTATTTAGCTATTTAGTAGATATGAGATGTAGTTTTTATATAAACGCTTCAAGGAATGAGAAAATTTTCTCTACTACTGCCCATAAAAAATCAGCTTCCCATTCTGCACTTTGCTTTTGCCCAGCTCACTTTGACCATTGTTTAATTTGGTGTTTCAGGTCAGGTACTGTTCAGGAAAAAAACATCCACATGATCACATGATCCAGTATCCATGATCTGATATGTCCTGACTGAGATACCAATGGATCTTTAGTGAAGGACTTTGATAAAGACTTTTGTATTCAACCCCCCAAAGGTAATGACCCCTTGTGAATCATGGATCTGGGTTACCCATGGACTGTGGATGTTGTTATGTCACCAACCGACCGAGAAGACTGTTGTCACGCACAGATAGATGGAGCTGTGGTTCTGACTGGGTACTTATCTGCTCAGGGTGGCAAGACAAATATCAGGTGAGGACTGAAACTTTTAGCTTTAAAAACAACTGCTAAATAACTCATTAAGCTTTTATATTTTTTATATTAAGCCTTTATATTAAGCTAATATATTTCTTTTCTATTTCTTTGCCCCAGTGTGATCATTGCTATCTCCATTTTAGTTGTATAATTAACTGTAGACAATTTCTTTATATTTATATCATCTAGACATGTAGATGGACATGAGTTTTGAGTAAACTCTGGGAGTTGGTAATGGACAGGGAGGCCTAGTGTGCTGCAGTCCATGGGGTCACAAAGAGTCGGACACAACTGAGTGACTGAACTGAACTGAGACATGTAGAAATACTTCTTTTATTCTCAGATGAACATTTAATATATTTATCAAGTTGGTCTTTTAATTTGCTAAAATGGAACCTACTCTTTGCAGTGAAACAATCAAGTTAACATGGGCATTTAAAAAAAATGTACTGGGAGTTTGATTTAAATAATTAATCAATTCAGTCAAAATCATCTTGCAGTTGATACCCTGCTATTAAATAATGTACCTTTTTATGAAATTATGAAATAAATATATAATACCAGCTGTAGGTGTAAGCTATATATTGACAATTCCATTTAGTTTTATCAACCATAGAATTTACCTTTTCATGTATCTTGGACTCTGTAACAGTCTAGTCTAATAGGAATGTGTTGTTGTTGTATAGTCGCTAAGTTGTGTCCAACTCTTTTGCGACCCCATGGACTGTAGCCTGCTAGGCTCCACTGTCCATGGGATTTCCCAGGCAAGAATACTGGAATGGGTTGCCATTCCTTCTCCAGGGGATCTTCCTGACTCAGAGGATCGAGCAGATTCTTTACCTCTGAGTTACCAGGAAAGCCTTTATAAGAATGTAGCTAATTAAAATTATTTTCATAAGGTAGATGGTTTCATGAGAAATGAAGAGCAAACCTAGATTCTTATGCTAGTAACAAGGCAGGCTGTTTTTGCTTTGTCTTTGCAGAGTAGAAAGTAAATGTTAGCAATCTGGCAATAAAACTTTTACACTGTTGGAGTGAAAGATACGCAGGAACCATAGAGGCAATGATAGAAGCAATAATATTCAAACTTACAAAACAAGGAGTCAGACTTAAAATTTCCTATGTGAAATGAGGCTGACATATCTGTAGGGACATGATAAGATTTTTTTTCTATTTGATTTGATATCATACACATATTACTTTTTAAACTTATTTTAAAGATTCATTTTGAGAAACAGCAGTTGATAATTTGAGTGAGATTAATATTGTAATTACCCTGAAGCATTAACATCTCCCTTTTATTGTTGTCTGTAAACTGTTTACAAGGAATTGTAATTTCTTCTTGGTCATTTAATTATGTCTACCAGTGCATATTAATATTCAGTATCCTTGTGGCTCAGCTGGTAAAGAATCTGCCTGCAATGCGGGAGACCTGGGTTCAGTCCCTGGGTTGGAAAGATCCCCTGAGGAAGGGAGCAGCTATCCACTCCAGTATTCTGACCTGGAGAATTCCATGGACTGTGTACTCCATGGGGTCACAAAGAGCTGGACATGACTGAGCAACTTTCCCATTTTATCTCCAGGGGGAGAGACACAACCCAGTACAGAAACTTCAGTCTGTTTAAATCTTTTCAGAAAGCCCTTGTCTCTGGTTAAGCCATATTTATTCAGACCCACACTAATTCCTGGTGTATGGTATGTTTGGGATTTTTAGTAAAATTTGTTGTCATCACCAACCAAAGAGTTTGTTGCCAGGAAAAATCAATGGAGCTATGGTTGTAGTTGGAGGTTAATTTCAAAATCATACCACACTAAATCCCAAATATAAATCATGTACAGATTACCCACTGGAGCAATATTTGTAGCCAAGGATTGGGAAAAATTCATGTTCAATAAAATAAGACTGCCTAAATAAATAATAGAAAACAGCTGCATGATGAAATATGGTGCAGCTATTTGAAAAATAAGAATGAAGATCTCTGTACAGATGTGAGCATAGTTCTAGGGACTTGTGCCTTTAAATGATGTCAGTAGGCAAGAAAGAAGGTAAGAAAATATATATTCCTCTATACTTTTAAAAAGCTGGAATGATTTAAAGTGAAATTAATAAAAACTGTTACCTACATAAGGTTGGGAGAACAGGATACAGGAGACAGTGATTAGAATGAAATTACATACGTCATTTTTACATTTGATTGTTTCTTACTGACTTGTAGATGTCTTACCATAATATGTGCATATTAACCCTTTGGTGTTGTTCATACTACAAGTTTCTCTTAGTTGTATTTTCACTCTTTATAGGGTACTTGATGAATAGAAGTTCATAATTCTAATGTAGTAGAAAAAAAACCTAGCTATTCCTTTGTGATTTTCACTTTTTCTTGTTGTCTTAAAACATCTCACCCTCCCTGAATATTCAGCAGATTATTCTAATCTTATACAAACTCTTCCAAAGAATAGAAAAAAGAAAAATGCTCCCCAACATATATTATGAGATTGGCATAACCTTGACCCCAAAACCTGACATAGGCAGTACTTTCTCATGGTATAAATGTACATGACAGATAAATATCACTCAAGACATAGATGTAAAAGTCCAAATAAAATAATAGCAAACCAAATCTAGCAATGTATACATAAGAAAATAAGTATATATCATGACCAAGTGGAGTTTATTTCAGGATGCAACTATTCCAGCAATAGTTCAGTATGACAAATAAACTGATATCATTTCCTCATGAAAAAATAAAAGTAGAAAAAACATTTGATCATATCAATAGGTAGAGAAAACAATACAACTAAAACATTGTTTATGTTTAGAAACTTGGAACCTACAAATAGAAGCAAATGTCATTAACATGATAAAATAATCTGAAAAAATAGAAACTGAATTCCTACAGTGAATTTCATGGTGAAATGTTAAATATCATTATCTTTAAAATAGGAAATACAGCAAGATATATACTGTTAGGTGAAAGCAGTACGTTAGAAAGGAGGGAAAATAAGGATATAAAAACAATCTTACCAACCCACCTAGGCAAATTAAGATGTGTAGTCTCCTGATTTCTATTTGGAGCAATATAATAAAAAGAAAAAAAAATCATTTAGTAAATGATGTGCTTTTATATACCAAAAAACTTTCATTTACCAATTATTAGTATGCAATAAAAGAGCTTAGCAAGATTTCCAGATACAAGATCAATACAAAAAGTTTTAAATTTCTATACATAAACAGTAGATTTTAAAAGTACAACTTACAGTTGACTTACAATAACAACAAAAGTATATAATACATAGTAGTTATGAATAATTCTAATAAATAATACACAGTATACTTATATAGAAAATAGTAAAACCTCATTTAGATGCATCAATAAAGACATGAGTAAAGGGACAGAACATGTTCCTGAATAAGAAAACTCAAAATACCAAAGATGTCAAATATCCCAGATTGATCATGCTCATAAATGTTAACCTTTACATACACTATACTCTAAAAATAGATTAGAAAAAATTACTTTTTTTAAGTAGAAGGATATTTTACCTGCCTTTCTAGCTTCTTTGTCTATGCCTTAAAGTATTTTACATTGCATCTAAGTGTAGTAATGGGAAATGGAAAATAGAACAACGCAAGTTCTATACTGGTGTGGAGAGAGTATTAAAGTTGATTATAAACAATGAAAAAAATGTCATGAGATAGTAGTCCTTGGAAGATTAATACTGAAAACTGTAATAAACTGCCTTATTAGGCTTTGTGCTTTTCAAATTGCTGCAGTATCTGCTTTTTCTTTTAACTCCTCACGGTCTTTTAAAATATTTATTGAATTTTGACTGCACTCTTCTAGGAGCTGGAAGTACAAAAATGAGTAAGACAACTCAATTCCTTGGATTACCACACTTAAATTCTAATAGGGGAGGCATATTAATTAACAACCAACATAGTATCAAATGATGATAACTTTCATAAAGAAAGTAATGTGTGAAGTAACATAATAGAGAGTGACTAGGGGAGAGAGGTGTTCTTTAAACTGGTTAAGCACAACAGGTGTCTCTAGGAGGTGCCATTGAGTTGAAATCTGATAACAATAAAGATAGCAGTGGCAGAGAGTTCCCAGCCAAGGGAGCAGTTCATGCAAACATCCTTAAGTGAGTGCAGTTTAGCAAGGCAGAGAAGAATAGGTGAGGAGACCTACAATGTGATAAGATAACCACCATGTAAAGTAGTGGTTCTCAAAGCATGGTCTGTAGACTCCCGGGTGAAGGTCCTCAAGACACTTTAAAGGGTCAGAAAGAGTTAAACTATTTTCAGAATACCAACATGATATTTGCCTTTACAAATAGATGAGAAAAAGAGAAGCAAAAGTCAAGGGAGAAAGAGAAAAATATACCTGACTGAATACAAAGTTCCAGAGAATAGCAAGGAGAGATAAGACAGCCTTCTTGCTTGAACAACACAAAGAATAGAGGAATGGGAAAGACTACAAATCTTTTCAAGAAAATTGGAGATATTAAGGGAACATTACATGCAAAGATGGACATGATAAAGGACAAAATGGTAAGGACCTAACAGAAGCAGGGGCATCCCTTGTGGCTCAGATGGTAAAGAAAGTGGAAAAGTGAAAGTCATTCAGTCGTGTCCGACTCTTTGCAGTCCCGTGGACTATACAGTCCATGGAATTCTCCAGGCCGGAATACTGGAGTGGGTAGCCTTTCCCTTCTCCAGGGAATCTCCCCAACCCAGGGATTGAACCTAGGTCAACCTCAATGCAGGCAGATTCTTTACCAGCTGAGCCACAAGGGAAGCTCCAGAAGGTAAAGAATCTGCCTGCAATGCAGGAGACATTGGTTTGATCCCTGGGTCGGGAAGATCCCTTGGAAAAGGGAGTGGCTACCCACTCCAATATTTTTGCCTGGAATATTCCATGGATAGATGAGCATGGTAGGCTACAGTCCATGAGGTTGCAAAGAGTCAGACATACCTGAGTGACTATGTGTGTATAACAGAAGCAGAAGAGATTAAGAAAGAAGTGGCAAGAAAACACAGAAGAACTGTACAAAAAAGGTCTTAATGACCTGGAAAACCACGATAATGTGGTTGGTCACTCGCCTAAAGCCAGACATTTTGGAGTGTGAAGTCAAGTGGGCCTTAGGAACCAGCACTACAAAGCTAATGGAGGTGATGGAGTTCCTGACCTTTTCCAAATCCTAAAAGATGATGCTGTGAAAGTGCTGCACTCAGTATGTCAGCAAATTTGGAAAACTCAGCAGTGGTCACAGGACTGTTTTCATTCCATTCCCAAAGAAGGGCAATGCTGAAGAATGTTGAGGATTTTTGCATCTGTATTCATCAGTGATATTGTCATGTAGTTTTCTTTTTTTGTGCTTTCTTTGTCTGGTTTTGGTATCTGGGTGATGGTGGCCTCATAGAATCAGTTTGGAAGTGTTCCTTCCGGTTCAGTTTTTTGAAAGAGTTTTAGAAGGACAGACATTCAGTTCAGTTCAGTTCATTCGCTCAGTCGTGTCCGACTCTTTGCAACCCCATGGACTGCAGCATGCCAGGCCTCCCTGTCCATCGCCAGCTCACAGAGTTTACCCAAACTCATATCCATTGAGTCAGTGATGCCATCCAGCCATCTCATCCTCTGTTGTCCCCTTCTCCTCCTGCCTTCAATCTTTCCCAGCATCAGGGTCTTTTCAAATGAGTCAGCTCTTCGCATCAGGTGGCCAAAGTATCGGAGTTCCAGCTTCAACATCAGTCCTTCCAATGAACACTCAGGACTGATCTCCTTTAGGATGGACTTGTTGGATCTCCTTGCAGTCCAAGGGACTCTCAAGAGTCTTCTCCAACACGACAGTTTAAAAGCATCAATTCTTTGGTGCTCAGCTTTCTTCACAGTCCAACTCTCACATCCATTCATGACTACTGGAAAAACCATAGCTTTGACTAGATCGACCTTTGTTGGCAAAGTGATGTCTCTGCTTTTTAATATGCTGTCTAGGTTGGTCATAACTTTCTTTCTAAGGAGTAAGCATCTTTTGATTTCATGGCTGCAGTCACCATCTGCAGTGATTTTGGAGCCCCCCAAATAAAGTCTTCCATTGTTTCCCCATCTATTTGCCTTGAAATGATGGGAGTGGATGCCATGATCTTAGTTTTCTGAATGTTGAGCTTTAAGCCAACTTTCTCATCTCCTCTTTCACTTTCATCAAGAGGCTCTTTAAGTTTTCTTCACTTTCTGCCATAAGGGTGGTGTCTTCTGCATATCTGAGGTTATTGTTGGTTCTCCCAGTAATCTTGATTCCAGCTTGTGCTTCATCCAGCCCAGTGGTTCTCATGATGTACTCTGCATATAAGTTAACTAAGCAGGGTGACAATATACAGCCTTGATGTACTCCTTTTCCTATTTGGAAACAGTCTGTTCCATGTCCAGTTCTAACTGTTGCTTCCTGACCTGCATACAGGTTTCTCAAGAGGCAGGTCAGGTGGTCTGGTACTCCCATCTCTTTCAAAATTTTCCACAGTTTATTGTGATCCACACAGTCAAAGGCTTTGGCATAGTCAGTAAGGCAGAAATAGATGTTTTTCTGGAATTCTCTTGCTTTTCGATGATCCAGCAGATGTTGGCAATTTGATCTCTGGTTTCTCTGTCTTTTCTAAAACCAGCTTGAACATCTGGAATTTCACGGTTCACATTTTGCTGGAGGATTGACATTAGCTCTTCTCTAAATATTTGATAGAATTCTCCTGTGAAGCCCTCAGGTCCTGGGTTTTTGTTTTTTGGGAGTTTTTTGATTGCAGCTTCAATTTCAGTGCTTGTAATGGGGTTTTTCATAATTTCTATTTTTTCCTGATTCCATCTTGGAAGATTGAACTTTTCTAAGAATCTGTCCAATTCTTCCAGGTTATCTATTTTATTGTCATGTAGTTCATAATAGTATCTTATAATCCTTTGTATTTCTGCACTGTCTGTTGTAACCTCTTCTTTTTTATTTCTAATTTTGTTGATTTGATTCTTCTCTCTTTTTTTCTTGATGGGTCTGGCTAAAGGCTTGTCGATATTGTTTATATTCTCAAAGAACCAGCTTTTAGTTTTATTAATCTTTACTATTATTTCTTTCATTTCTTTTTCATTTATCTCTGCTCTGATGTTTATGATTTCTTTCCTTCTACTAATTTTGGGAGTTTTTTGTTCTCTTTTTCCAGCTGTTTCAGGTGTAAAGTTAGGTTGTCTATGCAATGTTTTTCTTGTTTCTTGAGGTAGGATCGTATTGGTATAAACTTACCTCTCAGAACTGCTTTTGCTGCATTGCATAGGTTTTGAGTTGTCGTGTTTTCATTGTCATTTGTTTCTAGAAATTTTTTGATTTCCCTTTTGATTTCTTCAGTAACCTGTTGGTTATTTAGAAATGTATTGTTTAATCTCCATGTGTTTGTGTTTTTTGCAGTTTTTTTCTTGTAGTTGATATCTAGTCTTATAGCATTGTGGTCAGAGAAGATGCTTGATACAATTTCAGTTTTGTTAAATTTGCTAAGATTTGATTTGTGACCCAAGATGTGGTCTATCCTGGAGAATATTCCATGTTTACTTGAGAAAAAGGTGTATTCTTCTGCATTTGGATGGAATGTCCTGAAGATATCAATGAGATCTGTCTCATCTAGTGTATCATTTAAGACTTGTGTTTCCTTATTAACTTTCTGTTTTGATGATCTTTCCATTGGTGTGAGCGGGTTGTTAAAGTCCCCTACTATTATTGTGTTGCTATCCATTTCTCCTTTTATGTCTGTTAGCATTTGTCTTATGAAATGAGGTGCTCCTATGTTGGGTGCATAGATATTTACAATTGTTATGTCTTCCTCTTGGACTCATCCCTTGCTCATTATGTAGTGTCCTTCCTTATCTCTTGTAATATTCTTTATTTTAAGGTCTATTTTGTCTGATATGGGGATTGCTACTCCAGCTTTCTTTTGCTTCCCATATGCATGGAATATACTTTTCCATCCTCTCACTTTCAGTCTCTATGTGTCTTTAGGTCTGAAGTGGATTTCTTGTAGACAGCATATATGGTACTTTATTTATTTATTTTTAATCCATTCAGTCAGTGTGTGTCTTTTGGGTGGAACATTTAATCCATGTACATTTAAAGTAATTATTGATACACATGTTCTAATTGCTATTTTCTTAATTGTTTGGAGTTGATTTTGTAGATCTTTTTTCTTCTCTTATATTTCTTGACTATATAAGTCCCTTTACCATCTATTGTAAAGCTGGTTTGGTGGTACTGAATTCTCCTAACTTTTGCTTGTCTGAAATGCTTTTATTTCTCCATCAATTTTGAATGAGATCCTTATCAGGTACAGTAATCTTGGTTATAGATTTTTCCCTTTCAGTGCTTTAAATATATCCTTCCACTCCCCTCTGGCCTGCAGAGTTTCTGCTGAAAGATCAGCTGTTAAGCATATGGGGTTTCGCTTGTATGTTACTTGTTGCTTTTCCCTTGCTACTTTTAATATTCTTTCTTTGTGTTTAGTCTTTGTTAGTTTGAATAGTATGTGTCTTGGCGTGTTTCTTCTTGGGTTTATCCTGTATGGGATGCTTTGCACCTCTTAGACTTGATTGACTATTTCCTTTTCCATGTTGGGGAAATTTTCAACTATAATCTCTTCAAAAATTTTCTCATACCCTTTATTTTTCTCTTCCTCTTCTGGGACCCCTATAATTCGAATGTTGGTGCATTTGATATTGTCCCAGAGGTCTCTGAGACTATCCTCAGCTGTTTTCATTCTTTTGACTTTTTTCTGATCGTCAGAAGTTATCTCTATCTTCCATTGTATCTTCCAGCTCACCGATTCATTCCTCTGTTTCAGATATTCTGCTATTGATTCCTTCTAGAGTATTTTTAATTTCAGTAACTGTGTTGTTTTTATGTTTATTCTTTAATTCTTATGTCTTTAATTTATTCTTGCATTTTCTCCATTTTGTTTTCAGTGTTTTTAATCATCTTTACTATCATTATTCTGATTTTTTTCATGTAGTTTAACTATTTCTTGTTCATTGATTTTGATTTTTGTGTTTCTAGTTTGTTCCTTCATTTGTACAGTATTTCTCTGCCTTAAAAAATTTTTTTTTAACTTATTGTGTTTGAGGTCACCTTTCCCCAGGCTTCAAGGCTGAAATCTACCTTCCTTTCTTCCTTTCTGCCCTCCTAAGTTTAGTCCAGTGGTTTGTATAAGTTTCCTATAGGGTGAGATTTGTGCTGAGTTTTTTGTTTGTTTGTTTTCCCTCTGATGGGCAAGGCTGAGTGAGGTGGTAATCCTGTCTGCTGATGATTAGGTTTGCATTTTTGTTTTGTTTATTTTTTAGATGAGGCATCCTGTACAGGGTGCTACTGGTGGTTGGGTGATGCCTGGTCTTGTATTCATATGGTTCCCTTTTTGTGAGTTCTCACTATTTGATACTTCCTGAGGTTAGTTCTCTGGTAGTCTAGGGTCTTGGAGTCAGTGCTCCCACTCCAGAGGCTCAGGGCTTGATCTCTGGAACAAGCAAACCTTGACACTGGTAAGAGGAATTCAGCTGGAACTGTGCATGAACTGTCAAAGCCAAACATAGGCTGGCAATATGTAGAGTCCTTTGGCCCATTTGGAAGGGACCTCTCAGGACCAAGAGGAGAGTCATGCCAACTTTTCTGCAGCATCTCCTGGCAATCTTGATTCCAGCTTGTGAGTCATCCAGTCCAGCATTTCTCATGATGTACTCTGCATGTGAGCTAAGTAATAAGCAGGGTGAAAATATACAACCTTGTCCAACTCCTTTCCCAGTTTTGAACCAGTCTGTTGTTCCTTGCTTCTTGCATGTTCTGATTAGGGATTGTTTTCTCTTCATCTGAGGATACCTTTTCTAGAAGTCCTCCACTTGAAAGAGGGAATTTGAAATTTATCTCAATTTTTGTCTACTTTGTCCTACTTTCTTCAACTTAAAACCAAGCTGTGAAAATGTTTTGTTATTCCTAACCATCTGTCTTAACCATCCATCTTTCAGGAGGAAACACATAGCCTGTTTTTGTTTGTTTGTTTGTTTGTTTTTTAAGCCTCTAGTTCTTCTATAGTCATGCAGAGATTCTCCATCAGTAGCACTGTATACCCTGAGTAGCAACCATAAACTGCAGGAGGAAATGGCAACCCACTCCAGTATTCTTGCCTGGAGAACCCCATGGACAGAGGAGCCTGGCAGGAGTCTGTGGGGTCGCAAAGGTTGGACACGACTGAGTGACTAAGCATACATAGCAACCATACACAAGAAATCTGATACCAGGACTTTCCTGATCCAACTTCCTCCATTTTTTCATGATAAAGTTGTAACATAGCAGGACCCTATGGAGCCATCTAGGGACAGACCCCTTCCTCTGCTCTATCTCCTCTGTGAAGTACCTAGCTAACAGTATCTGATGCACATTTCCTGAGTTGTTTTACAGAAGCTAAAATCCCCACCAAATGGAAGAAACGAACTATTTGATGACCATGAGCTGTCAGACATAGGGGAGCCTGAGCCTTGATGGTGTTAACCCCTGTGATACTGCACTGTCACCTCATCACCAACCAATTAGAGGACTGCAGGAGCTGGTCACATACCCTGGGACTCCCCTGCCTCACTTGGTCTTTAAGAATGCTTCCCTGAAACCCATTGGGAATCTGGGTTTTTAGAGCCTTAGCTGTCCCAAACTTTTTGTCTGGTGCCTGTAATAAAAACTGCACTTTCCTTCATCACAACCCAGTCAGTGGCCTTATGTGGGGGTGGGTGGACCCGAGTTTGGTTCAATAGCAAAATCCAAACCTCTGGCATCATTATCATTCCTGCTGATTTCACATTTGTGTCTCAGACTGCTCATGGAGCTTGCTCTTGAAACTTACGCCAGAAGTTCTTACTCCTCCCTACAGTCACATCCTCATATAACTATATTTTCTTGCCTGACAAATTTACAGTTTTGTACTCTGTCTTGTTGGCTCTTGGCCTCCATTTCTCTGACAAACACCTTAATTTAAATACTCTCCTTCTATTTCACAGGGATGTTATGCGTGCCAGCTGTAAATGGGTTTGGTTTCTTTCTCACAGTCTGTTTTTACATCCTTACTTGTTAGGGACAGTCTATCACTGTCTAGATCTCAAAAGTCTGTAAAGATGTTTGAGACCTAAAAGAAAGAAGTCTTGGCTCCAAATACAAAAAAAAAAAAAAAACCACGCACACAAAATAAAAAACTGGTATATTATTCCAACTTGTCGTTGTTTAGTTGCTAATTTGTCTGACCTTTTGTGACCCCATGGACTACAGTACATGCCAGGCTCCTCTGTCCTCCACTGTCTCCCAGAGTTTGCTCAAATCCAATAGCAAAACTGTAAGACTCCTTTCAACTTTTTACAGACTTTTTTTTAAACAGAATGTATTAAATGTAGCCATGTATGAGACATTTGATATGATATGTCTTTAGGCAACCAGTTTCTTCAATCTTGAAGGATTAATAAGTTTTCTCCCTTTGACTTTCTTATCCGTTTACATCTAATCCTAATTCACCAGGCACTTGCTCCTTCTTCAAATAATTTTGCTAAGTTTTAAACATTTGACAGATTTGCTTTTCCTAATCTGATACATAACATGAAGAGGAATATCTGCCAGTCTACATTTTAGAATTTCTGTTCTTTATCTCAAATATATCCTGCTAATGCAGTGTAAATATATTTCAAATAATAAAAAAGTTTATCTAAATAAACGTAGTTTAAACTTTTGTTCCTATGGTAGATTCCAAGTATTTGTTTTGGGGATAATGTTTTAATCACATCTAGTTACACAGTTGGAGAAGGCAATGGCAATCCACTCCAGTACTCTTGCCTAGAAAATCCCATGGATGGAAGAGCCTGGTGGGCTGCAGTCCATGGGGTCGCGAAGAGTCGGACATGACTGAGCGACTTCCCTTTCGCTTTTCATTTTCATGCATTGGAGAAGGAAATGGCAACCCACTCCAGTGTTCTTGCCTGGAGAATCCCAGGGATGGGGGAGCATGGTGGACTGCCTGTCTATGGGGTCACACAGAGTCAGACACGACTGAAGCAACTTAGCAGCAGCAGCAGCAATTACACAGTTATTTCTTGAATGCAGCTGATATTTCTTTCCACTACCACTCTTTTCTAATAAAGTGAAGTTGTCATATACTTAGCTTTTTCAATTCAATTAATTTCAGTTAAAATTAGAGAAGATATACCTACTATATACAAAATAGCACAAAGGAAGAAGCAGTTGATCCTGCTGTTTAGAGAATGGCATCCAGGAATACCAACCACTAACTAGGTTACCCTCTGAGTCACAGGGAGGCTCAAGAATACTGGAGTGGGTAGCCTATCCCTTCTCCAGGGAACCTTCCCAACCCAGGAACTGAACTGGGGTCTCCTGCACTGCAGGCAGATTCCTGACCAGCTGAGCCACCAGGGAAGCCAACGAGGGGCCAGGAACTTCATAACACCATTTTCTGCTTTAATTAAACCAAACTTCCCCATACAAGACTGCAAAGTTCATAATAACAGTAGTTACTAGAAACTTAACAGAATAGTTAGTAGAAACTTAATTTTCATTTGTTGGAGCTCTTGTGAGTATTTCTGGAACTTGCCAGGCATGTCCTGAATATTGTCCAGTAAGTCTGTTTGTCCTATGGACATGAGGGTCTGCAGCGGATTCTGCCCTGGTGGCTACAGTCTGCTCATGCACTGAAGTCCCCCAGTGGGTGCAGCAACAGCTCCCATAGCCCCAGGCATTTGGCGAGGACTCTCAAAGCTCCGGAACAGGCTGCCAACTTTTGATCAAGTGAAGAACAACATTCCTCTGCTTTGTGTGAGGGAGCCTGTTAGAGAGCCCCTGGGCAGTTATATCTGTGACTCAGTATTCTACTGAGCTGTGTATCAGGTGGTTTTAGTTTTTTATTCCAGGTCTTTTTCTCTTCTGAACTAAGGTCTGCATGTATGGACTGGATTGGAGATGGGCTTGAATAATCTGGCAACTGTTGTTTGGCTCTTTCTCTGAGAATGAATCACCTATGGTGTGACTGTTGAACTCCAGGTGAGTGAATATTGTCTGGACAAATCCCATCCATCACCTGGCACACCTATCCACGTCCAGACGCCACCAAGGGTCACAGCTCAGCCTTCTTGGCTAGAATAGAAATTAAGTTTACCTTATAATAAAACTGAAGATCAGCAAATGTAGGCAATCTGCCCAAGTTCATATGCTTAACAAAGGTCTGAGACATGATTCAAATCCAGCTTCAAGTTTTGTGGGTTTGGTTTTTTTGTTTAAGAATATCAGACTGCCTCCTGAGACTCAAAGAAGCTCTTCTTTACCTCTAGATACACAATTCTGTTGTTTAAATGCTTGCCTACATTTCCTACTACCTAGAGAAGCATCAGTAAGCAAAACTGGCAATTACTCTATTTGTAAGAAGTTTACACTTCAAGGAACTGATCAGATTTTTTTTTTCCCCTTCTTTCCCAAGCTATTATTTTAACCCATATAATTATGAGGAAGTAATTCTTCAGCTGCCCTTGAAGGGAGGGAATAGGGGGTGGGTAGGGGTGGGGAAGAGTAACCTCTAACTTCTCTATAGGAGAATACAGAGTTCCTTTTTCAGAATTGACTTGTCAACCCAATATCCACTCTTTGGCAGCCTAGGGTCTGTTTCCTTCCGTGTGTTAGAGGTAAGAGAAAACAAACAAAGTTATTTCCAGAGCATGGGGATCTTTATGACAATTGAGATGCATTACTGCTGTCTCCAACGCATATTTCCCTTAGTATGTAAACATAGCCACCTGGACCCAGGAGGTAATGCAAGAGTCGCTGGGAAACTGAACAGAATTCCAGCTGCCCCTGCAAGTATATAACAATCATCTACTCCAGCCTTTCCTGAGCACATAAGAAGACTATACAAAATGGGCTGGGGAAGGTGGGAGAAGAAGACTGTGTGTGCTAAGTCGCTCAGTCGTGTCTGACTCTTTGTGACCCTGTGGACTGTAGCCCGCCAGTCTCCTCTGTCCATGGGATTCTCCAGGCAAGAATACTGGGGAGGGTTGCCATGCCCTCCTCCAGGAGATCTTCCCGACCCAGGGATGGAACTAGCGTCTCTTACATCTACCTGCATTGGCAGGTGGGCACTTTACCACTAGCACCACCTGGGAAGCCCCGAGGAAAACATTGCTCAAGGATTAAATAGCGTTTCTTTTGGAATGGGAACCAGGAAAAGAAACAAACTTGTCAGTCTGAAGCGCCCAGGCGCTGGTGCTGAATTTAGCTATTCAGCCCTAGTGTACAGTAGTGATTCGAGTGTCAGTTGGGTTACCTGACCTGGAAATCTACATAAGATGACTTTGACTCTTATCTCATCCTTGTAGAAAGTCCAAAAACACTCCCCAGTATTTCATCAAGCCCTGAAGACTTAAACTACCATGTTCATCTCTGACTTGAGACTACTACTTCTGAGAATCATTTAGCCATCCCATTCCTGTTCTTGCCCCATCCATCTAGACACAGATGTGAGCACTTGTCCACAATTCCCAGAGGTTAGGCCAGTGGTGTCTGCCACAGATTTGACTGAAGGTTTGGGAAGAGTTACACAGTGGGCTTGCCTGGTGGCTCAGATGGTAAAGAATCTGCCTACAGTGTGGGAGACCTGAGTTC
This sequence comes from Ovis aries, assembly GCF_016772045.2. Lineage (NCBI taxonomy): Eukaryota > Metazoa > Chordata > Mammalia > Artiodactyla > Bovidae > Ovis > Ovis aries. The sequence continues at coordinate 200,793,588 of NC_056056.1, forward strand.
GATCCCTGGGTTGGGAAGTCCCCTGGAGGAGGGCATGGCAAACCACTCCAGTATTCTTGCCTGGAAAACCCCATGGACAGAGAAGCCTGGTAGGCTACAGCCCGTGGGGTTCCAAAGAGTCAGACACAACTGAGGAACTTTCACCCAGTTTTACCAGTTTTATTTTATTTTTTATTTGTTTTAATTGGAGGCTAATTACTTTACAATATTGTAGTGGTTTTTGCCATACATTGACATGAATCAGCCATGGGTGTACATGTGTTCCCAATCCTGAACCTCCTTCCCACCTCCCTCCCCATCCCATTCCTCAGGGTCATCCCAGTGCACCAGCCCTGAGCACCCTGTCTCATGCTTGCCAGTTTTAAATTCCCGCTAGAATACAATTATCATGAAGGCAGAAAGGGGTTCATTTGTGTAACTCCAATGCTGAGACGGTTTAGGGGGCTCAATAAATAATCTATTGTATGAATGGAGTTAAGCATCCTTTCCTTAAGGAAAAGACAAGCAACCTGAAACCTCTTTTGTATTTTATATATCCTTGTTCTCAAGAGTCTTCAGTCCCCATCACGTTGACCGTTTCTTTCTATTGGGTTGACCAAAAATTTCGTTCAAATTTTTCTGTACAGTGTTACTTAAAACCCAAACGAACTTTTTGGCCAACCCAATACATAACTCCCGTTTCTTTCATTTTAACTTTGCATCTCTCCTCATTCCCTTGTTCCTGGGTTAGCCCTGGGAACTTCACATTTCCTCATATTATATCAAGCCGTTTACGTTTCTCTGTGCCTAACTCAGAAGGTTTGCATAACCAAACACACTTAAGTGAAAATGTTAGTCTCTCTATCATGTCCGACTCTTTTCGACCCCATGAACTGTAGCCTGTCAAGCTCCTCTGTCCATGGAATTCTCCAGGCGAGAATACTGGAGTGGGTTGCCATTCACTTCTCCAAGGGATCTTCTGAAACCAGGGATCAAACCCAGGTCTCCTGCACTGCAGGCAGATCCTTTACCATCTGAGCTATCTTAACTCTTGAGTGCTCAACAAAACCATGTAGACTTTTAGTTTCCTGAACCCATCCGGCATCATGTTATCCTGTATGAATAGGACCAGTAAGTATTTCCTCCACAGGAAAAGACAGTAAAGTAGAAATCATTTAAAATTTTTTATTTATACCTTAAAAGTTGTTGTTTTTTAAATCTCAAAACATATTCATGTTTGTTTGTTCTCTCACTGGTTGATATCAGGCCAGGTAATTTTCTTGGAACCTTAGTCCTTAGATTGAACCTCTGTATCAGCTTTCTTTCTTCTTTTTTTAATTAAAGTATAGTTGCTTTGCAGAAAAGTGATTCAGTTATGTGTGTGAATATATATATATATATATATATGTATATACTTTTTCAGATTCTTTTCCATTACGTTATTGTAAGATATTGAATATAGTTCCCTGTTCTATACAGTAGGTCCTTGTTGTTTTATTTCATATATAATAGTATGTATCTGTTAATCTCAAATTCCCAATTTTTCCCTCCCCGCTATATCAGATTTCTTAAGCAAAATGCATCTTAATACTACTTTTGGTATTACATGTTTTAAGGTACTTGACAAGCTCTTCGAGGACAAGTGTTTGTTAGGTTTCTTTGTTATTTTCCTGTGTTTTATAAGCAGTCTTTCCACAGCTATTTTCTTAGTAATTTGCCTTTGTTTAAAAATTTCAACAGTTTTTAAATTGTTTTATCAGGTTTGTTGTTGTCGATAGGTCACATCCCACTGTTTTGCAATCCCATGGACTGTAACCTGCCAGGCTCCTCTGTCCATGGGATTTCCCAGGCAAGAATACTGGAGTGGGTTGCCATTTCCTACTCCAGGAGATCTTCCTGACCCAGGGATCGAACCCGTGTCTCCTTCATTAGCAGGTGGAGTCTTTATCACTTTGGCAAATTTGGGCACAAACACAACAGACCCTTGGTAAACAAATGACTTGATTGGAGGAAGCAGAAGTACTCACGTCCAGTGGGCTGCAGACATTCAGGGTGTATTTCAGCTAATCTGGTGAGTCTATTAAATCATAGGTTCAGAAATACTCACGGCTGACACTGCTGTATTGATGGAAGGCTGTTAAGAGAGTAAATTCTAAGGGTTCTCATCACAAGGAGAATGTTTTCATTTTTTCCCTCTTTTCATTGTCTGTATATGACAAGATGGGTATTAGTTGAACCTATGATAATCATTTCACAACAAACATAAAGCAAACCATCATGCTGTATGCCTTAAACTTATATAGTGATGTATGTGAAATATTTCTCAATAACACTGGAAAAAAGAGAAGTATTTTACTATAGCCAGTTTTCCTCAACAAGTTCAAATCAGAATGTTTACTTTTGTGCTTATTTTTAAAAAGCTGTCATGTTTTAGTTTCATCAGTTGCATTAGTTCATAAAATCCTTTGTGAACAACTCACTTTTGCATCTCCACTTCAGTAAGGGACAGAGGAAGCCTAGGACTGCTATGGAATGTAGAGATGCTAAGGGTTTCAATAGTGAGCAGGGGATCTTAATGGGAAACATACAAAAGAGACCCAAAGTGTTGTCAGAAATGAAAGGGTGGCACATGCAGGTGACCTGCTCAGCTGCTCCTTCCCACGTGAAATAGTTTCCCTTTTTTTTTTTTTTTTTCTCATATCTTTAGGGCTTTTGTGTTCTATTGTAAAGTGCACCTCATAAATCTGCCAACTCGGTGTTCAATATTTGCTTTTGACCCTTGAAACTTTCCCAGCAGAACCTCCCTCCCTTTAATCATGATCTACATGCCAATAGTTTTGCAATGTAAAGAAGATGTATGATTTTTACCTTAAAGGCTCCAGGAAGGAATGTTATCTTGTTCCTTCCCTTTTGAGAATGTTTTCCTGGTTTCATGCTCTAATCAGAGGATTCCCAGAACTGCATCTGCCTTTTGTCTTCACATCTGAATTAAAAGCACCTGACAGTTACTACTTCCTCCATCCCTTGACATGGCTTTTTTTCATATTTGCAGTTTGCGGATGAAATAGAAAAAAACAGTCTACCTTTTCTCCTACCCCAGGAAATGGGAATAGCGACATATTAACAGTTAGACAACCAGGTTTGAGTCCATGCTTGGCCACCCAATGTGCAACACATAAAATTGTTACCTGTAGCAAAGGTTAATCAGCCTTGTGATGGCCATGTGCCTCTCTGCAGCCTCCTGTTCTATTCTTCCTGATGTCCACTAAAAGTCTCCAGGGGTGCCTACTCCTGACCACTGTCAGTCACTCATTATCACCTACTCCACCCACCTTGTAAAATAACCCCAGTGCCTTCCTTCTGAATCAGAGCTGACTCCTCTGAAGTCTGAGCATCTGCCATTCTCCCTCCAGGAGACACTAGGATTGAACCCACCTTATTCCACACAGTCATCCCCTCAAACGTGGACACCTGGTGTTTCATCTTAACTTTCATATGTTTAGTTATTTTGGCTGCACTGGGTCTTCGTTGCTGCATGCAGGCTTCCTCTAGTTGCAGCAAGCGGGGGCTTCTCACTGTGGTGGCCTCTCTTGTTAAAGAGCAGGGGCTCTACACACTCGGGCTTCAGTACTTGCACACGTGGGCTCAGATGCAGGATCTTCCAGGACCAGGAATAGAACCAGGGTCCCTTGCATTGCAAGGCAGACTCTTAACCACTGGACCACCAGGGAAGCCCTGGTGTCCTACCTCCTAGCATTTTGTCTTCCCCATATTGCTACACCATAATCAATAAGTGGCCCAATACCCTTTATCGCTTCATAAACTCTTCTATACACTTCCAGGCTAGATTGAGAGAAGGAGGGTAATGTGTTAGGAATGGGGTGCAGAGTGGTACAAAGACTCTAGTAATGTTTTATAGTCTATAATGTATATAAGTGAGTGTTCATTTTATTGTTCTTTTAATTGGTGTGTGTTTATTGCAGATATGCCTTAACATGTATGTTATACCTCATAATTTAAAATTAAAAAAAAAAAATAAAGCCTACCTCTGTTCCCTTGAGGCCCGTATCATCAGCCACAATACACACTCTCCCTTTTTGTCAACCACTGTCGTTACTGAAGTCCTGGTTGTTCTCCCTAGAGGATTCCTCTCCAGTAAGGGCCTGCCATCAGTCTGGTTGATTTTCATACCCAGGAGGTGACTGTCTAACATGCTGGACTCTGAGTTCCTTGAGCTCCTCTGTTTAGAGACATTTTCCCTCCCTGCTCTCAGCCAGCTTGAACTGCTCAAATCAGTAATGCAGAAAGCCCACCGTTTAATGTAGAAAGTCCGCCCTTTAATGGCAGACTGTACCCTTCCAGATGTTTGTTTGTTTCAGTTGTCCCCTTTCCACCTGTTGTTCTGCCTCACTACTGTACCCTTCAAGCCCCTTCTCTCTCTCTCTCTCTCTGTTGCTGTTTTTTTTTTTTTTTTTTTGGCTTTGCCTCATGGCATGCCAGAGAAGGCGATGGCACCCCACTCCAGTACTCTTGCCTGGAGAATCCCATGGACTGAGGAGCCTGGTGGGCTGCCGTCTATGGGGTTGCACAGAGTCAGACATGACTGAAGTGACTTAGCAGCAGCAGCAGCATGGCATGCGGGATCTTAGTTCCCTGACCAAGAATTGAGCGCTCCCTCCCTGTAGTGAAAGCCCTAACCACTGGATCACTAGGGAATTCCCTGAAGCCTCTTCTTTATGGCTTTCCTTCACTCCCCTCCTGCATGCTCTTCAGCCTTTATTTTTTATTTTTTTTATCACAAAGAAAAAAATGTATTTCTTTATTTTCGTGTCTATATGAGGTGACGATATTCACTAAACTTGTGATAATTGATCAATAATTATTTTTTTTCTTTTCTTTTCTTTTTTTTTTTTAATTTTAAAATCTTTAATTCTTACAGGCGTTCCCAAACATGAACCCCCCTCCCACCTCCCTCCCCATTACATCTCTGTGGGTCATCCTCATGCACCAGCCCCAAGCATGCTGTATCCTGCGTCAGACCTAGACTGGCAATTCAATTCTTACATGATAGTATACATGTTAGAATGCCATTCTCCCGAATCATCCCACCCCCTCCCTCTCTTCAGCCTTTAAATCCAGTTTACGTCTTGTAGTCCATCTCCCCACTATTTTGGCTTTCTTCATTTCTTTTTTTTTTAATCCCTTTGTTCTTTCATTGCACGTCCCTAGAAAAACTGCAGGTTAAGCCCCGCCATTCCCTTTGCTATATCTGTTCTAGAGCAGCTCAGAATGCCTGGAGAAAATCATAAATCTAGGCTGAGTAGGACCACCATGGATTTGGTCACTCATCTCCTTGTCTCCGTACTCACCCCCACCAAACAACCTTAGGACACACCTCTTATCAGTCCCTTCTCTCACTCATTGTGGTAACTTTTCAAGTCCCTCCCTTCTCAAGCCTCTGACTAGCCCAGCTCTCCTTTCATTCTCAGCCGATGAGTCACCTCCTTCAGAATTATTAAACAATCATACATAAACAATCTCATCTTCCAGACACAAGTCTAGAAATATACTTGTATATATGAATCTGAGCAGAGCCCTGGAGCGCCTTCCTCATTGCAGACCCTTCTGTGTTCCCGTTTCCTCCCTTTAGGAAAAAAAAAAACAAACCTTAGTTTCCCTGGCCTGTTTCAGAAAATAGACTCAATCAACTAATCATTGAAGAAGGGGAAAAACGGGAGCTAAGAAGAATCAGTCAAGCGAGGAAGGTAATAACAACTTGAGCAATAAGTAAAACTGAAGCATGGGATCATAAAGTCCTAGTTGTCCTCGAGAAAAACATATAACAATGTCTGACACTGTTATGTCCTAAAGTTATTTTTTAGAGAAACCAGACCACCCCCCAACTTAGATGGAAACTGCTGACCCTAAACATGTAGATCCTAGCCTGGTTGGAGCTGGAAAATGCATGATTGAGATTCCTGAAATGCCACCATGTCAACCTTCTACCCGTCAGAAAAGTGTCCATGAGCTAATCACACACCCTGCGACCCTCACCCCAACACTGTCGTTGAAATCCTTTCCCTGAAGACCATCGGGAAGTTTTGGTCTTTGAGCATTAGCTGCTTGTTGTTCTTGCCTGGCGCCTGTAATAAACACTGTATTTCCCTTCACCACAACCCACTGTCTGTAGACTGGCTTTGCTGCCTGTCTTCCCTCCTTGGTATCCATATGTTTGTTTTCTACGTCTGGGTCTGTTCCTCATTTGCAAATAAGTTCATCTGTATTGTTTTTCTCAAGCTTCCCAGGTGGAGTTACTGGTAAAGAACACGCCTGCCAGTGCAGGAAATACAAGAGATTAGAGTTTGTGCCCTGGGTCAGGAAGATCCCCTGGAGGAAGAAATGGCACCCCACTCCAGTATTCTTGCCTGGAGAATCCCATGGACAGAGGAGCCTGGCAGGCTACAGTCCATAGGGTCACAAAGAGTTGGACACGGCTGAAACAACTGAGTACATACCATTTTTCTAGATTCCGCATGTATGCCTTAATATACGATATTTGTGTTTCTCTTTCTGACTTACTTCACTCTGTATGACAGACTCTGGGTTCATCCATATTTCTGCAAATGGAACAATTTCATTTCTTTTTATGGCTGAGTAACATTCCATTGTGTATATGTACCACCTCTTTTTTATCCATTCCCTTGTTGATTACAGTTCCAAAGTCTTAATGGTTTACAGAAAACTCCCTGGCTTACCCTTGCCTACTCCTCTGGCATTCTTTATTGCATGGGACTAGCTTTCTTCACTCCAGTCATACTGTATTTCTTTCAGTTCCTCAAACATCCATGCCACATCTTGCTTCTGGGTCTTTGCACAAGCTCTGCCCTTGCCCACATTCTATCCTTCTCTTCCAGTCAGCTAACTCCTGTTCATCCTTCAAGGCTCAGCTCAAAGGACACCTCCTCAGGGAAGCATGCTTGACTCTCCAGAATAGGTTAGGTTAATCTGTCATGCAGCCATGAAATTAAAAGATGCTCCTTGGAAGGAAACCTATGACAAACCTAGATAGTGTATTAAAAGCAGAGATATCGCTTTGCCAACAAAGGTCCGTGCAGTCAAAGCTATGGTTTTTCCAGTAGTCTTGTACTACTTGTGAGAGTTGGACCATAAAGAAGGCTGAGCACCAAGGAATTGATGCTTTCAAACTGTAGCGCTGGAGAAGATTCTTGAGAGTCCTTTGGACACGAGAGAGATCAACCAAGTAATCCTAAAGGAAATCAACCATGAATATTGATTGGAGGGACTGATGCTGAAGCTGACGCTCAGTACTTTGGCCACCTGATTCAAAGAGCTGACTCATTGGAAAAGACTCCAATGCTGGGAAAGATTGAGGTCGGGAGAAGAAGGGTGTGACAGAAGATGAGTTGGTTGGGTGGCATCACCAACTCAATGGATAGGAGTTTGAGCAAACTCCAGGATATAGTGAAGGACAGGGAAGCCTGGCATGGGGATGGAAAAAGTCAGACAGGACTTAGGGACTGAACAACAGCAACAACTGGTCATGTGCTCCCGTGGCACTTTGCACTGTTTTTGATTATTGAGTTTAGTTATTCATAATGACTTATTTAATCTTTGTCTTCCCCACCAGAATGCAGGTTCCATGAAGACATTAATGTATCCATGTCATTCATGGCTGCCAATGCCTCACAGAGAGTCAGGTCTCAATAATAGTTGCTGACTTGGGTGACTGAAACACAGATCGTCCTAGTTTGCTTTCAGTGTGCAGCTGTAAGCTAAAAGCTAATAACCCTTCATATTTGTGCTTGCCTTAAACACTTTGACCTTTATTTTCCGTTTCCAAAGCGTTTTTGGTGTGTGCAATACCGCCCTCTTCCTCTTTTCCCCTTTTCTCAGTGATGTGTCACCAACTGATGTTTTTTAATTGGGTGAGGCACAGGTAATCTCCCCGTTTATAACTCTGACCTTTATGTGAGCAAACACAGAGAGTGAACTTTGGTTTATCTCCCACTATAATGTAGCTGCTGATTGCCGGCAGGCAGGCTGTCTCCTACGGTCCACGTGACCGGTGGGGTGACCACAGAGAAGCGTGGGGAAGAGTGGACTGAGGGACCCAGCGACAGGCTGTCAGGCTGGAGCTCCTGCGTCCTTGAGAGCCCCGAGTGAAGCCAGCGAGCCCGAGGAGCATGGTGCTGAGGTGAGGGAGGTCATGAAGACGCCACTGTTGGCCTTGGCTTTGTGGTCACTGCTCCTCCGGCCGGGGCTGCCATTCTGGACCTCCCACGTGAGTCGGAACTGCCAGGATGGCAGCTACGAGATCAGTGTCCTGATGATGAACAACTCGGCCTTCCCAGAGTTCCTGGACAGCTTGGAAGAGGTGGTGAAGGAGGGAGTGAAAATCGTGAGGCAGCGTCTGCTTGAAGCCGGTAAGAATACGGTAACAGAACTCTCCCTGTTACCTCCTCTGGAGCCAGAGTGCTGCTAAGTGAAGACCTCGCGTTCTTTGCCTGATCACCCAGCCTCCTCTAAGTGCCCTTCTCTCTTTCAAGGCAGTAGATCTTCAGAAAGAAGGATTTGAGCCCTACTTCAGTGAGTTCACTCATGATACACTCTGCTCTAATAATGGGTCCAACCCACGTGTTTGCAGCAGTGAAATAACCCCCAAATAAAACTGGATTTACTACTGAGTGTCAGGGCCTTGTGATTCCTTCTGCATCATCTCAGAGACAGGATTTGGTCTGGACTTGAGATTTCACAGGGTTGTCTATCAAGAAGATGAATCAAGTAAAATTCCTATAGATGCTGAGTCTTTGATGAAGATTTTTAATCCATCTATTCTCTCTTTGCATCTCTGGTGGCGATTCTTATAAGATGCAGTTGATGTGATAAATTTACAATCAAAGTCACTGTATGCATGCTAAATCCCTTCAGTTGTGTCTGACTGGTGTGACCCCATGGACTGTAGCCTTCCAGGCTCCTCTGTCCATGGGGATTCTCCAGGCAAGAATACTGAAGTGGGTTTCCATGCCCTTCTCCAGGGGATCTTCCCCACCCAGGGACTGAAGCCGTCTCCTGCATTGTAGGCATATTCTTTATTATCTGAGCCACCAGGGAAGCCCCAAATTCAGTGTAGCAGTCCTTTATTTTACTCCTGTTTTAGGGGGATGCGAAAATTATTTTTTATGTTTTATTGAAGTATAATTGATTTACAGTGTTGTATTAATTTCTGGTATACAGCAGAATGATTCAGTTGTTTATATATATATATTTTTCTCCTATTCTTTTCCATTGTGGTTTGTCAGAGAATATTGAATATAGTTCCTTGTACTATACAGCAGGACCTTGTTATTAATCCATCCTATCTATACTAGTTTGTGTATATCTCTTAATTATTAAAATAAATTATAACATTAGGTAAAACATGTATGATAAAGAGAAAGTTATCACCCCTGATAATTTCCAGTCACCTGGATATTTCCAGATTCTTTTCATGTGCTTCCAAGTTTCTTGTTGTTAAGAACATCGTTGGAGTCACTACAGCACACCAACACTTTTCTGACCTTCTTCATTTCACATTGTTCTACAAGTGGCTTTCTTGGAGTTGCTTAATCTTCATATATCATGTGAATGGATGTCCTGTATCTCTTAGATACCCTTCCAGATCATCTGGTAATTCCCTACAGTGGGATATTCCCTTGCTTTTTAGTTTCTCGTGATTATTTAAAAGCTGCTGCAATAACTTCCCAGGTGGCTCAGTGGTAAAGAAACTGCCTGCCAGTGCAGGAGATGTAAGAGATGTGGGTTCGACCCCTGGGTCGGGAGGATCCCCTGGAGGAAGGCATGGCAATGCACTCCAGTTGGAGAATTCCACAGACCAAGGAGCCTGGCAGGCTGCAGTCCATAAGGTCACACAGAGTTGGACACAGCTGAAGCAACTTAGCACTCAGGACAATAAATATTTTCACATACATTGTTTCACCATCCTCCCATGCTTTGAGAGGAGATTGCCACAATTGTGATTACTGAGTCAGTGACTGTTTCATACAACTTAATAGTTATTTATGGATGAGGATACATCCTCTAAGGGGAGAATGTCTCAATTTTCTTTATTTAAAATTCTGTGTCAATAGCAGCAGTAGTTGTCATACGTCATGGATGTGTGATAACTGTCTTCTGTACAATATACACTTCTTCAACCCTGTCTGAGACCAGATTCAGATGTAAACGGATGGATCTGATCTAGAGCTGTAACGTAACTAGGAGGTCACTTAATAAAACCCCCTTCTATGGGCAGTGTGGTGTAGTAGAAAGAACATTTGATCTGAAGTCCGAGGACCCAAATTGGTGTCCGTTTTCCAGAGCTTTCTCTCTTTGTGACCTATTTCTCTTGATCTACCTGAGCTCGGTGTTCTTGTTTTTTGAGTACTTGTTAGGTGCTTGGTGGGGCTTCCCAGGTGGCTCTAGTGGTAAAGAACCTGCCTGCCAAAGCAGGAGACGTAAGAGATGCGGGTTCGATCCCTGGGTCTGGAGGATCCCCTGGAGGAAGGCATCCAACGCACTCCAGTATTCTTGCCTGGAGAATTCCACGGACAGAGGAGCCTGGCAGGCTACAGTCCATGGGGTCTCAAAGAGTCAGGCAGGACTGAAGCACCTTAGCACACACACATGGGTGCTAGGTAAGATATATCATCTCTTTACTCACCACAGTTCTGTGCAATCAGCATTGCTGACACTGTTTCACAGCAGAGGCTTAATAACTTTGCTGAAGTCATACAAGTTGTCTGTTTGAAGTAGGAGTCAAACCTGTATCTATCTGATTCCACAGAGTGTATCGTGTCGCCGCTGTAAGAGCTTTACCCACCATGAACTAACTCGCTCATTAAAATAAAGTGGTGGAACATTGTGGTTAGAAGCAGAGGTTTGGAGTCAGACAGAGGCCGATCACGTTCCAGCCTTTTATCCAACCGTTTATCACCTGTGACCTTGAGCAAGTTATACTTAAATTTTCCGAGCTTCAATTCCTTCACCTATAAAATCATAGTAAATAGTTTCCTCCGGTGAGTATGGTGTGAATTAAATGAGGAGATTCACGTAAAGTACTTAATTCGCCGACTGATCCGTACTGTGCACTCACTGAATGGCCGTTGTGTTTATTGTGGGCACTCTTACTGTTGTTCTTGTCAAGGACGTTGAATGATGTTGTTGCTGCGCTCTTGCTGCTGTTAGCAGAACAAGTTACCCTGCACATAAAATAAACAGCGCAGTGTGTTACTCAGATATTGACCTCTGAACTCACATTACCTGAATTTGCACTCTGCTCCATCATTTACTAGTTGAGTGATGCTGAGTGAGTTGTTGATTGTAAGTTCAGTCATCTCTTTTGTAAAATAGAGTCAATAATGGTGAGAGGCCTTTGCATGGACTTAGTAAGAGGAGGATCAGAAGGTGGGGGCGGTGAAAGAGTAAACTGAGGCCCAGATTTCTGCATCTGATGATGCGTTTTGTCAGATGGATGGTCATGCATAATAAACTCAAGAAATGCAGCTTGTGAAGGAAAGATGGATTCATGGTCTAAGCTTATTAAGTGCTGATGTTCAGGAAAATTTAAGACCGTATACTTAAGGGCTAACTTGAGCAATAGAAAGAGTTCACATGTTGGTGATGTCCAAGTGGAAGAGAGCAATATTTTCCCCGAGTACTTAGGAAAGCTTTGTGGGTTTGGAAGAATACACAGGACTTGGTGGAAAACTTTAAAACAAGATTCCTTCAATCTTAGGAAATCAACTTCCCAAGGTTGTATGTGCCATGGCCTCAACCGGGTCCATACCCCCTACCTGGTCCATACCTTCCACCTGGTCCATACCCCCGACCTGGTCCATACCCTCCACCTGGTCCATACCCCCCACCTGGTCCATACCCCCCACCTGGTCCATACCCTCCACCTGGTCCATACCCCCCACCTGGTCCATACCCTCCACCTGGTCCATACCCCCCACCTGGTCCATACCCTCCACCTGGTCCATACCCCCCACCTGGTCCATACCCTCCACCTGGTCCATACCCCCCACCTGGTCCATACCCCCCACCTGGTCCATACCCTGCACCTGGTCCATACCCCCCACCTGGTCCATACCCTGCACCTGCTCCATACCCCCTACCTGGTCCATACCCCCCACCTGGTCCATACCCCCCACCTGGTCCATACCCTCCACCTGGTCCATACCCTCCACATGCTCTCATGTGCTGAGAGGGTCCCTTTCCTAGACTCCAGAGCCCATATCCAAATACACTTTGGTCCCGTCCCATCCTCAAAGCTCTCTATAGGAGAGAAAGCATCTGGGATCACCCTGTATTATATAACATCCCCCTCACCCTCCCAGCACTGAGATCTCATGGTATGGTGCGCAGATGGCAAGCAGGATAGGGTTGAAATGACACCTGAGGAACTGCTTATAAGTTAAGCTTTAATTTGAAGTCCCCATCCCATTGTCTAAAAAGTGTTCATTGGAGGCCTCCCCGGTGGTCCATGGTTAAAGACTCCACACTTCCACTGAAGGGGGTGTAAGTTCGATCCTTGGTCAGGGTACTAAGATCCCACATGCTACACAGCGTGGCCCCAAAATAAAAGTAAAAACAATATGCTAAAGTCATTAAAGTAATAATAAGAAAGAAGTGACAGGGAGTGACATAAGAACTCAGAACTCAAATATTTCTAGGCTTAAAACTGGATATACAATTCCACCCCCCTCCCCACATCAGTTGGCAAAAGATAAATCTCACAGCCAGTATAAACTTACTGAGAAATAACACTAGTCTTCTCTTTTCCCTCATTCTGCATAACAGGCCTCAATGTGACCGTGAATGCTACCTTCATCTATTCAGAAGGTGTGATTTATAAGTCCAATGACTGCCGGAGCAGTACCTGTGAAGGCCTCGACCTCCTCAGGACTATTTCAGTGAGTGCCTGCCTCTGCGGGGTCAGCTTTCACCCTCCTGCCCTGGGGGAGTGGTGGCTGGGCTCTCTGACCTGTCCGCCAGCATCCCACCTGTCCGCTAGCATCCCACCTGTCAGCCAGCATCCCACCTGTCCACCAGCTTCTCCGCTGTCCAACAGCATCTCCCCTGTCCACCGGCATCTCCCCTGTCTGCCAACATCCCACCTGTCCGCTGGCATCCCACCTGTCTACCAGCTTCTCCGCTGTCCAACAGCATCTCCCCTGTCCACCGGCATCTCCCCTGTCCGCCGGCATCCCACCTGTCCACAGGCATCTCCCCTGTCCGCCGGCATCCCACCTGTCTGCTGGCATCCCACCTGTCCACCAGCTTCTCCCTTGCCCACCAGCATCTCCCCCGTTGTCTTCAGCTACCCAGCTGATTTAGAGATGGGGTGCTCTGACTCTCTCCCCATCTATTTTCCAAGTGAGAGGGCCCTCCAGGAACCCAGGAAGGTAGGGAGCACCTTAGCTATGTTGTCTGTACACAGTCAGTGGTATGGAGGGGGATTATTTTGTTTTCAATTGTTCATAAAAGTTAAAAAAAAATTTAAGTGTTGGTATTAACTGATCTGCCTTTGTGTCCCCTCAAGAAATACCCAAGGTGCCCTGTTACAAAAATATGTTCCAAAGCCCTATGTGCATGTGTCCCCAGTCATGTCCAACTCTCTGGGGCCCCGTGGACTGTAGCCCGCCAGGCTCCTCTGTCCATGGGATTCTCCAGACAAGAATATTGGACTGGGTTGCCGTGCCCTCCTCCAGGGGATCTTCCCAACCCAGGGACTGAACATGTGGCTCCTGCCTTGCAGGCAAATTCTTTACTGCTGAGCGACTGGGGAGGCCCCCAAAACTCTACACCAGAGACCTATTGCAGGTCATCACCGTATACATGGTCACAGATTGATTATTTAAGAGCAGAATCTGAAACCTAACTTTAAAGTAGTAACTGTAATGTCAAAACCTAGAAATAGGAAGAGAGAGATCCTTGCCTACTTCCTCCTCCCAACCCCAGCCCTAACCCCAACCAGAGCTTTACGGAGCTGAAGAGTGTTCCAAGCTCTCTAGAGGCAAGAAGGCTGTGAGATGCCCCTCTACGACAGAAACCTAAGGAAAAGCCCTTCATAAAGCAGAGTGCTGGGCACAGAGCATGGCTCTGAAGCTCTAATTAATAACATAGAATCAACCTGATTGGCCACACTCATGTCAGGAGGCGTGGCTCATTACAGTCGCCGTTTTAAATCGTGGAGGGTGCGGAGTGAGCAAGAATTGGATACACTCCACTTTGCAGTTCTGCGAAGGTGTGTCTCCTCTTTGTACCTCTCCAGAGGTAGATGTAACCTGGTTCTCCAACACCGTCGATGGAATATTCCTAGTCGGGTGCCCCTTGAGGAAGGGTGGATTATGAGATCTGTCGTCTTCAAAGCAGTTACACTGCATTTTGTTCTCTGCAGCCCTGCTTGTCGCTTCCTCTAAAACCGGAACTTGCCCTCTCTCTCCACAGCCCCCCCAAATCTAGTCTGTTCACCACGTGGCCTATAGACGCTGCTGATGTTACAGCTGCCTGTGCCTCTTTAGCCACTGGACGTCCTCCTCTTAATAAAGAGAGTCCAGGTTCATGTTTGGACAGCACAGCTTCAGCAGAATTCTCTTCCCTCCTTCCACAGCCTCTCCCAACTCAGACATCTCGGAGATGTTAGAATGAGAGAGAAAAGCCCACTTTCCAACCTTCTCAGAGCCTCCCCCTTGCCCGCTTCTTTCCTATACACTGATTCATGTTTTATTTTTAGGGATTAGTTGTTTGTTTGTTTTTTCTCCTACAGAGTAAAAAACAGATGGGCTGTGTCCTCATGGGGCCCTCGTGTACCTATTCCACCTTCCAAATGTAGTAAGTAGCTTGGTTTGTTGTTGTTTTCACACCCCTGTGACTTGAAGTCAGGACGAAATCATCAATATTTAAGTGATTTATCAAACAGCAGTCTAGTTCAGGTAATACAGTCAGCAGTGCGGGGCCCTTGTATTCTGCAGCCTCTCTAACACTGTCATGCCCTCATCCAGGTAACTCTGCCCTTGTTCAGTGTGGGGTGAGTGACAGTAGCTGTTCCAGTTCAGTTACTAACATCTGAGCATGAGAAGCAACATGAAGAGTAGGGATGAAGTTGCAGCGTCCCTGGTGGCTCAGTCTGTAAAGAATCTGCCTGCAGTGCAGGAGACCTGGGTTTGATCCCTGGGTCGGGAAGATCCCCGGGAGAAGGGCATGGCAACCCGCTCCAGTGTTCTTGCCTGGAGAAGCCCACGAGCAGAGGAGCCTAGAGTCCATGGGGTCGCAAAGAGGCATATTGAACTGACTTAGCACGAGAGATGAAGTTAGACTCCTGGCAAAATTCAGGGAAGATAGTGAACTCGGATAATTTGAAAATTGAATAAATGACACATGAAGTGAAGTCGCTCAGTCGTGTCCGACTCTTTGCAACCCCGTGGACTGTAGCCTACCAGGCTCCTCTGTCCATGGGATTTTCCAGGCAATAGTCCTGGAGTGGATTGCCATTTCCTTCTCCAGGGGATTTTCCCAACCCAGGGATCGAACACGGGTCTCCCACATTGTAGACAGACGCTTTACCGTGTGAGCCACCAGGGAAGTCTTCCCAGACGCAAACACAAAGGAAAGCACCCTAGGGCCTCGGCAGGGCGCTGTTCCATCCTTAGGCCTGTAAGAATAGGAACAGTGGTAGGATTCTTATTTCATAGTGCTATTTGAGGATTATATGAATAACATACTAAAGTACTTTACACAGTGCCCATATCAACTTAGAAGGAAAAATCTTCCAGTATGTTTTAGAGGGAAAATACTTCTCTGGCTTCAGGAAAATTGCCCCCATCCCTCTTGTTTGTCTCATGCAGTGTAATTCTCACTACCATGAAATACTTCGTTCTGCCAGATTACCCTTCCCCAATAAAAATCCCTCCCACATGCCTTTCTTTTGGTTCCATCTCCCCCTGAATCAAGAGCACTCTTTGTATACACAGAGAAAACCTTTAATAGACCACCAAAGATGGAAAGAGATGTTGTTTTCCTTTCTCAAATACATATTAAACATCTTCATATGAACTTGGCAGCCCAGAGATACTGAGGTGAATGAGCCAGGTGTGATCCTCACCTTCATGGTGCTTGCAGTCTAGTGGAGGAGACAGAGATTAAACAGATTCTCTCTCAAATGATTACCTGGTATCAGGTATCAAGGAAAGTTCTCCTGGTGGATAAAGAGATTTAATCTAGGACCTGATGGAGCAGTAAGAATCAACCAGGCAAAGAGGCAGGGGCACAGCATTTCTGGCATTTGTAAAGACCCTGATAGAAAATAAAGCTTGATAATGTTTAAGGCATGACTGCAGCCATGAAATTAAAAGACGCTTGCTCCTTGGAAGAAAAGCTATGACCAACCTAGACAGCATATTAAAAAGCAGAGACATTACTTTGCCAATAAAAGTCCATTTAGTCAAGGCTATGGTTTTTCCAGTGGTCATGTATAGATGTGAGAGTTGGACTATAAAGAAAGTTGAGCACCGAAGAACTGATGCTTTTGAACTGTGGTGTTGGAGAAGACTCTTGTGAGTCCCTTGGAGTCCAAGGAAATCCAACCAGTGCATCCTAAAGGAGATCAGTGCTGAATGTTCACTGGAAGGACTGATGCTGAAGCTGAAACTCCAATACTTTGGCTACCTGATGCGAAGAGCTAACTCATTTGAAAAGACCCTGATGCTGGGAAAGATTGAGGGCAGAAGGAAAAGGGGATGACCTCGGATCAGATGGTTGAATGGCATCACCAACTCAATGGAGATGAGTTTGGGTGGACTCCGGGAGTTGGTGATGGACAGGGAGGCCTGTTGTGCTGCAGTCCATGGGGTCCCAAGGAATTGGACACGACTGAGTGACTGAACTGAACTGACTTGATGTTTAAGGAACCACGAGTAGATCCATGTGCCAAACAGGAGAAGGAAAATCATAAAGTCCTCGGGTGATGCCTGTCTCAAAGGTAGTCTGAAGCACCTGTGTGCTCAGTTGCTAAGTTATGTCCAACTTTTTGGGACCCGGTGGACTGTGGCCTGCCAGGCTCCTCTGTGCATGGGGTTTTTCCAGGCAGGAATACTGGAGTGGGTATAAGAGCTGAAAATAAAGCAGTGCATGGAGGGGAATTTCAGGGACATCTTTTCGGCTTCACAACATTTGTAATAGCTGTGGTGGCCCATTTTCTATTTTTCTTAGCCCTATGCCCCAAAGTCCATATGTCCTAGCCTAGATGTTAGGACAACCCGATGAAACTCATCTTAGAATAAATCAAAGTAACCAAGCCACGTGTGTGTGTGCCTGTGCGTGCTAAGTCACTTCAGTCATGTCTGACTCTGCATTTCTATGAACTGTAGCCCACCAGCCTCCTCTGTCCATGGGATTCTCCAGGCAAGAGTTCTGAAGTGGGTTACCACACCCTCCAGGAGATCTTCTGACCCAGGGATCTAACCTAGTCTCCCTCATTGCAGATAGATTCTTTACCATCTGAGCCACCAGGGAAGCCCAGAGAAGGCAGTGCGTGTGTGCAGGCTAAGTCGCTTCAGTTGTGTCTGACTCTTTGCAAGCCTATGGAGTGTAGCCCACCAGGCTCCTCTGTCCATGGGAGTCTCTAGGCAAGAATTCTGGAGTGGGTTGCCATGCCCTCCTCCAGGGACCAGGGATGGAACCCACGTCTCTCATGTCTCCTGCATTGGGAGGTGACCACTAGCACCACCTGGAAACCAAGCCACGAGTATGCTTAGAATGTAGTATATGTTCAATGCTACTGCTGCTGCTAAGTCGCTTCAGTCGTGTCCGACTTTGTGCGACCCCATAGATGGCAGCCCACCAGGCTCCCCTGTCCCTGAGATTCTCCAAGCAAGAACACTGGATGGGTTGACATTTCCTTCTCCAATGCATGAAAGTGAAAAGTGAAAGTGAAGTCGCTCAGTCGTGTCCCACCCTCAGCGACCCCATGGACTGCAGCCCACCAGGCTCCTCCATCCATGGGATTTTCCAGGCAAGAGTACTGGAGTGGGGTGCCATGTTCAATAAATATTCTTTAAATTCACTTGAGTGAGAGGGACCTATGTAAGTCGAATACCTGCTTGAATGACCCTATTTCATTCTTGTCATTTCCACCCACATGCTAAAACAGCTTAAAGAAGGATCTTACTTGTGCTACTTAAGTTAATCCTGATATTGGTTTATTTCTCACCTCTTGGCACAGCCTTGACACAGATTTAAACTATCCCATGATTTCAGCTGGGAGTTTTGGATTGTCATGTGACTACAAAGAAACTTTAACCAGGATGATGTCTCCAGCTCGGAAGCTGATGTACTTTTTGGTTGACTTTTGGAAGGGCGATTTTCAATTCAAACCTTTTCCCTGGAACACTGCGTATGTTTTCAAGAATAGTACAGAGACTGAGGACTGTTTCTGGTAAGCAAGACCGTTAATATCCTTCTGACATTTAGCCATAAACTATGGAGACAAACCATAAACTCTCAGCAGACCCCTAGTTATTATCAGATGCTCGTTCCATGAAGTAACAGCATGGGAATGGAAACCAACCCACTTTCTTACATGCAACTGGTACATAGTTTACGTTTAACTGATTTCATTCTTAAGCTGTAAATATATTTAGATAAGGCTATTTGTTACACCTATTTGAACTAGATCTATTAAACACAGTTCTCTGAAGTAGGTACCCCTTAACTTCAGGTCAAATTGAAATTTCACTTAGAAGCATATGACACTTTCTCTGATTTCATGATCTAAATCAATAGCAACAGCTAATGTTTCGTATTAATAAAAAGGAATCATATGGAGCGTGTTATATGTCTTGAGAACTCGAAAAGATGTTTTTTGAACATATTTTCAAAAAGTTACCTTTTCTTATAGAGTCTGTTAGTTAACAATGATCTGTTTTCCTTGCCTCAGTGTGATTGACACCAAGTGTCTATGTAATAGTAAATACATTGACTAAATATTTTTCTAATTCTTTCCAAATGGCATAAGTGAAGTAGCAATAAATATAGCTTTGATGAAAACTTCGGTTCCACTAAAAGTGATTAGAAGTGAATAAATAAGTAAAAGCAAAGGGGCCGAAAGGAACGTGATGTCATTAATATAATCCTCATTCATTGCATGTGTGAGTGACACTCTGCAGTTTTGAAAGTACTTTCACGTTAGTTTTGTCAATTCCCCACAGTAAACCCTCTGTAGAAAAGAGGACAAGTACCATGATCTCTGTTTAAGGAGCATGGAAATCCGACATGATAGCAGAGAATATGCTTTCTGCCTGTCCTACACAACAGGTTAGAAATCATTTCTCTCATAGCTTTTCAGAGGAATCAGACTGTTGGAGAGAACAGAGCATTGGGCACCGTTGCTAAAATGAAACTACAGAGCTCACACAACTCCGGCAAAGGTGGCAGAAAGAATGACTTGAAGGAACCTGAAGTCTCTCTCTACCAAAGCTCGCAGAGGACTACAGCAGGGTTCCCCTTAGAACACATATCTAGGGAACTGTAAGAATCAACACCAAGACATCATCTTAGAAACTTTGGGCTGAACAAAAGTTAGTTTCATACAGGAGGAAAAATTACTCCTATCAGCTCTGAACTGTTGTACTATAGATTCAAAAGTTTCAATTTCTATGTGATAATGGGATGAGAACAGAGTAGCCTTCCTTCAGCAAATAGCAAGAAGCCTTTAGAAGGGAGCTGGGAAATGCCTTCTGTTTGTATGAATACATGAAGATCCCCTGAAACTGTCCCTATACTCCCCCTAAATTAGACATTCATCCTAACCCTTGGG
Source organism: Ovis aries (assembly GCF_016772045.2). Taxonomy (NCBI): domain Eukaryota; kingdom Metazoa; phylum Chordata; class Mammalia; order Artiodactyla; family Bovidae; genus Ovis; species Ovis aries. Next base: position 200,813,443 of record NC_056056.1, read on the forward strand.
ATTGTGGTGTGTATTGCCCATTGTGTTAACAGTGGCCATGGATTTTAGATGAACAAGTCCCTTGAAGAGACCTGTAAGCAGTAAGCAAACGACATGGAAAGCCATGAAGAAACTAAGCTGATTACTTAGACTTTCTCTTCGTTTCTGTTCTAGGTACCTCAATGCTCTGGAGGCTGGAGTTTCCTATTTTTCTCAGAAACTAGGCTTCAAGGAGATGTTGAGAGGAGATACTGAGTTTCAGGACATCTTAATGGATCAGAACAGGAAGAGCAATGGTAAGAGGACGTGAAGCAAGATCGTTTTTTTGCCGGCTACTTCCTCACAACCATCACCTCCCTATGAGTGATTTGGACAAATCTACCCCCAGAGCTGTTATCATTACTGACTATATTGTGTGTTTGGGAAGATTTGTAGCTGCATGCAACTCCATTATACGGTTCCTTTTGCAGATTCAAACCTTATCCTCGGAGAAATTAGCAAAGTAGTATATTAACATGGGACTGCCTTGGCGGTCCAGTAGTTGGGGGGTCTGCCTGCTAAAACAGGAGACACGGGTTCGATCCCTGGTCCAGGAAGATTCCACATGCTGTGGGGCAGCTAAGCCCAAGCACCACAGCTGCTGAAGGCCACGCTTCCTAGAGCCTGGGCTCTGCAACAAAAGAAGCTGCCAGAATGAGAAGCCCTTGCACCGCAACCAGAGAAAGCCCATGTGGAACCCCGTGCAGCCGTAAATAAATAAATAAAATAAAATTTTAAAGTATATCAGAGTCATGAAAGTAATGATAAGGCTAAAAGCCAGCTTTTATGAACCAAAATGATATCACAATCCCCACAATCAGTGAACTGCTTTTTAAAAATACATTTATTTATTTTGCCGTGCCCAGTCTTAGTTGTGGCATTTGAGATCTAGTTCCCTGAGCAGGGATCAAACCCAGGGCCCCTGCATTGGGAGCATGGAGTCTTAGCCACTCGACCACCAGGGAAGTCCCAATAAACTGCTTTTTAAGTTCGCCACAATCTAGTATACTGTTGAGTCTGTATACTTCTGAATCCTGTTTCCCTAGTGACCAAGAGGACGTATTTATTGATATCTAGCCTTAGGCAAAATTACAAGATAAGCCAAGACTGTTTCACTTGGCTTTATTCTCTCTTTATTTCACCTGCTCAGTGATCTTTCATTCATAGACCAAGTATGAAAAGTGAATGGTATAAAATCATTCTCACCAAGTAATTCAGTGATTTATTTCACCCTCCACGGAAATCTTTTTACAAATAAGAATATATCAGAATACTTATGTATTAAGGACTCTTTTTACAAATAAGGATATATCAGGAATCAACTGCCAAATTTTCTACCAGCAAAGGTTCTTGCTTGGCAGGATTTCCTGGTATCCCTCAAAACATCACTTGCTTTTCATTATCAAGCATTTGCCATATTAAGAACCTACCATTTGCAAAACATTGAATGAGATATGGGAAAAAAGAAATATAAAATGATTCCTGACCCTAAAATGTTTTCAATTCAACTGGACAACACAGTGTAGGAAAAGATCTAATGAAGCGTCTCCCAGCTCCCTCATCTTACTCATCAAGCCACGCATTTCGGAAATCTGGTTGCAATGCATTGGAGAGCTTAGAGAGTCAGATTGGAACCCTGTCACTGAGTTCTGAGTTAAGAGGCTGCAAGCAAAACCCAAGGAAAGGTGCTTAGGAAGATTTTATTAATGCTCACATTAAGTTATATATTTTGCAACAACTTTACATGTGGGTGAAAGTGAAGTTGCTCAGTCATGTCTGACTCTTTGCGATCCTATGGACTGTAGCTCACCAGGCTCCTCCATCCATGGGATTCTCCAGGCAAGAATACTGGACTGGGTTGCCCCTTCTCCAGGGGGTCTTCCTGACCCAGGGATCAAACCCAGGTCTCCCGCATTGGAGGCAGACACTTTAACCTCTGAGCCACCAGGGAAACCCTACATGTGGGTAGTACATTTCATTTATTAATGAAAATAGTTTCTGTAACTACTCCAGCCTTATGTAATGGAGTAAGCACTAAACCGATGCAAATACTTATCAGAGCTGTTTCTGTCATCTACCAGTTTTTTTATCTCATTGGCACCTTGGCTATAGTTTCCTTAAATCAGTAAAATGAAGGAAATGGACTAGATGATTCTTTCTTAAAGCTGTATGTCTTAGTATTTGTTTATTTTGTTGTTTGGGTGTCTTGGGTCTTCACTGCTGTCCATGGGCTTTCTCTAGTTGGGGCAAGCAGGAGCTACTCCCTCGTTGCCGTGCACAGGCTTCTCATTGCGGTGATTCCTTTTGTTGCAGAGCGCGGGCTGTAGGCACTTAGTCTTCAGTAGTGGGGCTCGCAGCCTCTGGGGCACTGGCTCAGGGGTTGTAGCACTCTGGCTTAGTTGCCTTGCAGCATGTGGGATCTTCCCAGAGCAGGGATCAAACCTGTGTCCCCTGAGTTGGCAGACAGATTCTTCACCACTGGACCACAAAGAAGCCTGAGCTAGATGATCCTTTTTAAGATCCCATGCAGCTCTACTCTGACTCCATTAAAAAAAGAATGTGGAGGGGGAATAAATTCGAGAAATTGGTGTTAATCTTAAAACATGAATGATGCATAGACTTACTGGGTTCAGATTCAATCATGTGGTTCCCTTCTTGCTTGGGAACAGATTATTGTATATTTTTCTCTCTGTCTTGCTCTGTCTCCTGCAGTGATTGTTATGTGTGGTAGACCGGAAACCATCCGCAACCTCAGGGGTGACCGTGCAGTGGCTGAAGACATCGTCATTATTCTCGTGGATTTATTCAAGTAGGTATAATATTTGGAAGAACTCTCCTTTCAGAAAGAAAATAAGGATTTCCAAAAGATATTCTCTTTTCTCATGTTTTTCATAGCCTTAAATGGGATTCAGTATAAAGATAATATTGTAACCAGGGTTTAATTTCTTCTTTAGCATTCTTATTTAATTCATTATAGTTAGCAGAGATGTATACCTTTGATATCACTATCATGTCTAAGGACCATATGAAAGGTTTCTACTGTGTGGTACAGGAAACTGCTCAATATTATGTAACAACCTACATGGGAAAAGAATTTGAAGAAGAATAGAGACATGTATGGGCTTCCCAGGTGGTGCAGTGGTAAAGAATCCACCTGCCAAGGCAGGAGACACAGGAGACTGTTTCAGTCCCTGGGTCGAGAAGATCCCCTGGAGGAGGAAATGGCAGCCCACTCCAGTATTCTTGTCTGAAAAAATTCCATGGACAGAGGAGCCTGGTGGGCTGCAGTCTTGGGATCACAGAAGAGTCTAACAGGACTGAGCACAGATACATGTATATCTATAACTGAAACCCTTTGCTATACACCTGGAACTAATGCAGCATTGTTATCAACTATGCTCCAATATAACATTTTAAAAACTAAAAAATAAGTGAATAAGTACAAAAGTTTTATTTAAAAAGAAAAAAAAACACTCAACCCACATGCCCATTCAACAAAGATCCTGGTCTCCAGCCTGATGATAAGGTCTTTTTCCCAGGCAGTAATAAATCAGTTAATATCCCAGTCATATTTCTGAGAACATGAGCTGTATCTGCGCCTTCGATTACTAGTGGCCTTTGGTCCCAGATTATTTTCCTTCAGCCACCTTTGGTAAGAGGAAAGTTCCCGTTAAGTGAATTTGATTGACACGATTATTCTTTGCCCTCTGCAGTGTAGTCACTGGGTGGTAATTTTCCCCTGCACTTCACTGGCACTAAGGGGAGAAAATTCTGGAGAACAGAAACCATCTTTTATCACATCCCCGCTTTTTTACCACTCATCTTCTAATGTAGTTACAGTTTAATGGAGAACCCATAAAAAAAAAAAAAAGCCAAGGTAATATCTGAGTCAGATTAAGCTTTAAACAGGTGTTGCTGGTACATCTTGTGTCTCTTGCTCCATCAGCTGAATCATATGACTTCACTTATCTGCCTGGATCATTGATCATTTGCTGTCTGTATTCAGAGCAGAAGCTGTTACCGCAGTGTATCATATCTGATTAGTCATTTCAGACACCTTGAATGTACTTGTCCCACTGTTGAGAAAAATGAAGCATGGGAACTGCAGGCGTATCTAGTTTCTGAAGATAATATAGTCAGCTGAGCCTTATTAGCTGCAGAGTACAAGAGAGAGGGCAGAATTATCAACACTTGATTCCTGCAACCACATTGATAACCACTTTCAGTGACTGCAGTGGAACCAGTTTGGTGTAATTTTATTTTTAGAAACTCCTCATCTACTGCCAAAGTGTTGGCCTCCTTTTATCACTATTCCCTAAGGACACCGGGCTGTGTTTCGGGAAGATCATGAGATTCATTTGAAACTAGACATAACTTGGGATTTCAAATTATAATTCTGACACTGTCAGTTCATTTGCCTCCTGGGTATTACTTAGCATCTTGAGATTAAGTCTTCTCATTTATTGAGTGAGAATAAAAATATCTATAAGGGTCTTTTAGGATGAGGTATGGTAATATAAACTCTTCAACACAGTCCTCAGCACATAGATGTATTCATCTGCTGTGTGAATATTAAATGATGGTCATCCTGGCTAACAGCAGTTCAAGTGTGTTATATTATTTGCAGATTAAAACATTAAAATGATTAGCAAGTACTTCCCTGGTGGTCCAGTGGTTAAGAATCCACCTTGAAATACCGAGGAGACGAGTTCGATCTCTGATCTGGGAACTAAGATCCCACATACCTCAGACCAGCTAAACCAGTGCTTCACAGCAAGAGATCCCATGTGATGCAATGAGGATCCGTCATGCTTCAACTAAGACCCAAACGCAGCCAAATAAATAAATATCTTAAAAATAAATAGATGTAGTATCAAGGGTCCTCAATCTGCCAAATGTGTCTAGGAATTGAGGATGTGTACTGCTACATTGCTTCAGTCGTGTCCAACTCTTTATGACCCCATAGACTGGAGCCTGCCAGGCTCCTCTGTTCATGAGATTCTCCAGGCAAGAATACTGGAGTGGGTTGCCAGATCTCCAGGGGATCTTCCAGACCCAAACAGCGAAAGTGAAGGTGAAAGTCGCTCAGTTGTGTCCAACTCTTTGCAACCCCATGGACTATACAGTCCATGGAATTCTCCAGGCCAGAATACTGGAGTGGGTAGCCTTTCCCTTCTTCAGCAGATCTTCACAACCCAGGAATCAAACCCAGGTCTCCCACATTGCAAGAGCACATCTCTTATGTCTCCTGCATTGGCAAGTGGCTTCTTTACCACTAGTGCCAACTGGTAAGCCCAGGAATTGAGAATACAAGGACCAGTTAGCTAATGTTAAGAAGTATACAGTGTTAGAGAAAATGCTTCATTTTTTTCCATGTTTATGTTTCACCATCTGGAGAGTAAACAGAACTCATAATCTTTCTCTCTATCCTATCCCTAAATCTCTAAAGCATTATGAGCACTTAAGGAAAAGAAAGTTTCCAGGTATCAGCCAAGAGTCATTAAACCTTGAAAACAAGCTTACATATCCAGGGCTCCCCAAAAATCTTTCTTTTTAAAGAATTATTTGCAGTGAATTGCTAGAGAAACAAATGGACCTCTGTTTGTTAGTATATCCTAGATCCTTCATGTTTATTTTAATTTCAGAATAACCTATCAAAATATTTATTTTAAAAATATTAAAATTCATATAAACTTTATTAAAAAACAAGTATCTGTATTCTGATCTTCCGTGTCCATTGGTGTTTGTTAACCACAGCATCTAAGTTCTGCTATTCAAGGTAGCAGGTTTAGAAAAAAATAAACTTATCTGGGGAAAGTAGAAAGTTTTGCAGAGGGAAAAAAAAGTGTTTTAAACTATCTCAAAGCTGATGTACGAATCGGTAGGAGTTCCATTTCCATTTTTTGCAGCAGTCTCATTTTCATGAGAAACTTGTGCTTTTTATTCCAGTGACGAGTACTTCATGGACAATGTCACAGCCCCTGACTACATGAAAAATGTTCTTGTTCTGACCCTGCCTCCGGAAAACTCCATCTCAAATAGTTCCTCCTCCAATAATTTATCACTGGTAAACTGCATAGACATATATACTCTTATTCTTCTGGCAAGGGTAAGATACCATTCTTCCATTTAGGACCCAGATTCTAAAATGAGCAAATTTTCCCCCCACTGGTTCCAGTTTACTCAGCAAAAGTTAACTGAGCCAATTATGTGTAATAGCAGGATTCTTGCTATTAAAACTCCAGGACTTCCCTGGTGGTCCAGTGGTTAAGAATCTGGCCACCAGTGCAGGAGACACAGGTTCAGCCCCTGCTCCAGGATAACTCCACATGCCATGGGGGAAGCTAAGCAGGTGCACCACAGCTACTGAGCCGGCAATTCTAGAGCCCGTGCTCAGAAGCCACCACAGTGGAAAGCCCACACACAGCCAGCAGAGAGTAGCTCCCGCGTGTCAGAACTAGAGAAAGCCCACATGCAGCAATGAAGACCCAGCACAGCCGAAAATAAATTAATAAATTTGCAAAAAATCAAGCTCGTTCTCTATGTCACTGTGCTAGGCTGCAGTCCAGCACCACACTGCAGGCTGCTATAACATCCAAACAGAAGCGACGTTGCAGGATGATCAGAAGAAGCCCTGCTAACGTAGGGGAGTTACATATTAGACAATGTAGAATAGATGAAGCTCCTTACATCCCTGGCCCTGGTATGAGAGTTCCTCTAAAGATACATATTCCCAGGTTAAGACACAGTCCTTTATTTTCATTAGGTTGATTATCTTCCGAATTTGTACAGGAGAGGCCTGGTTTATTCCTTTTATTCCAGCATCCCACCTGGTTTAACATTTGTCCCAGAAGAAGAGCCTCCAATTGGACATTAAATCATTAATGTCTTGATTAAATGCAAAATCCCACTCTCTAATACCGCATTGGATTTTGATGGTCACTGCACCTCAACCCAGCTAAAGTCACTGGATGTCTTCTGGCCTCACACACGGTTGAGAGCAGGTTTGGAGAAGGGAAGGGGTAAGGGGCGGTCAGGCCTGAAGCCCCCAAACAACTTTAGGATGACGAGACCCAAAGAGCAGCAAGGAAAGTTGGGGACCTTTGAGAGAATCACCATTTTGCCTAGACTGGCAGTTCTAAGCCCTCTGTTTTGCAACCTGCCAAAATTTGGGGCTCTAACCCCTTCAGGGGCTGGGTCTTAACTGATGCTTTTCATCTCATGAAAAGATGATTTCAGCAAAAGACACTGAAGCCAATGAGAGATGTTTTCGTTTTTCCCTTTTCATGTTTTTTAGCAAATATACTTCTGGGTGTCATATTCAGATTTCACTTGCACAGCTTCTAGGCTCAGGCAAAAGTCTGATTCTTTACAGGTGGGTGGGCCAAACTGTCTGAGCTGACTGAGCTCATTTGGTCTCAGGGGCACTGAGCTTTCAATCCAGCCCTGTAAAGACCACCACACAACTGTCACAGAGGCAGAGAAAATTTACATATTTTCTATCTTGTTATTCTATTCACTGGAGAAAGTGGACCCCTTCTTATGTTCGCCAGGGCAGACATTTGTGTCTGCCCTTAACACCCAACCAGGACTCTCTCCAAAGCAAATACAGTGGTATCATCCAATCAAAACTCTTCCTATCGCATCACACTACTCAAAGGCAGTGGGGTTGTTTTTGTTGCTGTTCTCTTTTATTTTTAAATGAAAATATTATTTCTGTATACAACCTTATGAGAACTGAAAATGCTGTATGTTGTTCTTCCTGGTTGAAATAAAATATTTCATCATCATGGGAAGGAGGAAGCACAGCCACTTTTAGTTCTTTCCCTAAAGGCAGTGTTCATAGCTAATTGATCCCAAGGGAAGACAGAATTGTGATGTGGGGGTGAGAAAGAGCCCTGGTCCAAGGAAAGTTTTTCCAAAATTTCCTTTAATCCCGTCCCCGCAATTCCATTAATATTCTTTTACCTTTCAAGTTACCCTGCTTGACCCCAACAATGTTTTTTCCAGGTTCAAGACCAGAATCTTGGTTTTTTTTCTTTGAACTCATTTAGGATTTTTCCTTTCTAATTTAGGCAAAAAATGATTTTGCTGCTGCCTACCTGGATGGAGTCTTGCTTTTTGGACATATGCTGAAGATATTTCTTGAAAATGGGGAAGATGTTACCACCTCTAAATTTGCTCATGCTTTCAGGAACGTCACTTTTGAAGGTACCAGGTGCCTAAGAGCAAACTACACTTACAGTGTCTCCAGATGCACTCCCTGTGGACAGTAAAGAGAGGGTGTGGCAATAGATGGGTCAACAGTTAAATACCTTTAACTTAACTGGAGGCAACAAATGTGCAAAAGTTCAGTTGTTGGGTGGAATGTTCTATATTTGTCTGTTACGTCTAGTTGGTTTCTTGTCATGTTCAAGTCCTCTTTTTTTTTACATATTTGCTATCTTGTTATTCTGTTCATTGGAGAAAGTGGAGTGTTCAAATCTCCAACGATTGTTGTATAAAAGAGTGAATGTGTGGTCAGTTGTGTCTGACTCTGCTCTCCCATGGACTGTAGCCCACCAGGTTCCTCTGTCCATGGAATTTTCTAGGCAAGAATACTGGAGTGGGTTGCCATTTCCTACTCTGAGGGCTCTTCCCGACCCGGGGATCAAACCTGGGCCTCTTGCATCTCTTGCATTGACAGGCAGATTCTCTACTGGCACACTATTGTAGAATAGTTTATTTTGTGCCAATTTTTGCTTCATCTATTTTGTTGGTCTGTTATTAGGTACATAAATGTTTATACTTATTTATATATTTTTGCCCTATTGAGTGTTTTATTAATATAATTAAAGTCTTTGTTTCTTATAAACTTTTTTGATTTAAAGTCTGATCAGTTTTATCTGATGTCAGTATATCCACCTCTGCTCTCTTGGTTAATACTTGCACGGAATATCCTTTCCCATCCTTTTGCTTTCAAACTATTTGTGTCTTGGGATCAAAAGTGAATCTCTTTATAGACATCAAATAGTTGGATCACTTTTTAATTTAATTTTCCAATTTCTACCTTTGATTGGAGAATTTAATCCATTTACATTTGAAGTAATTACTGATCAGTTTAGTTCAGTGACTCAGTCTGATTCTTTGTGACCCCATGGACTGCAGCACACCAGGCCTCTCTGTCCATCACCAACTACCAGAATTTACTCAAGCTCATGTCCATTGAGTGGGTGATGGCTTCCAACCATCTCATCTTCTGTCGTCCCCTTCTCCTCCCACCTTCAATCTTTCTCAGCATCAGGATCTTTTCCAATGAGTCAGCTCTTCGCATCAGGTGGCCAAAGTATTGGAGTTTCAGCTTCAGTATCAGTCCTTCCAGTGAATATTCAGGACTGATTTCCTTTAGGATGGACTGGTTGGATCTCCTTGCTGATAAAGAGAGATTTATTCTGTTATTTTGCTATTTGTTTTTTATATACTGCATAGCTTTTTCATCCCCATTTTATCCATTACTGTCTTCTGTTGTATTTATTTCTTTACACTGAAATGTTTAAATTTTTTTCATGTGTATTCTTTAGCTGTTTTCTTTGTGGTTACCGTGGGGATTAGATCCTAAAATTATAACCCTCTAATTTGAATTTATACTGGCTTAACCTCAGTAAATACAAAACTCTGCTCCTTTAACAGCTCCATTTCCATCCCTTTCAGACATTGGTATTGCAGAACTATATCCTTATACTTTGTGTCCAAATAGTAAACTAATTATTTTTTAAGCATTAGTCTCCTAAATTGTCAAAAACAAAAGGTGGAGTTACAAATCAAAGTTACAGTAATACAAGTTTCAGATTAATTTGTTTACTAAATTAACTTCTTAAGTAATGTAGAAAAGAAAAAGTGGAATAACACATTGTTTTTATAATAATGCTAGTTTTTGTAATTGCTTGCTTATTTACCTTTACTGAAATGTTTATTTCTTTGTATGGCTTCAAGCTACTGTCTAGTGTTCTTTCATTTTAACCTCCTAGACTCCCTTGAGAATTTCTTGCAGGGAAGATTGGTTGGTAAAAATCTCTCAGCTTTTAATTATTTCAGAATATCTTACTCTACGCTCACTTTTGAAAGACAGCTTTGTTGAATAACAGATCCTTAGTTAATATTTTTTTCTTTAAGCATTTTGAATATATCAGCCCACTGCCTTCTAACCTTCAGAGTATATAGTGAGAAATCTGCTTTATAATCTTATTGAATATCTCTTATATGTGATCAATTACTTCTCTCCCTGCTGCTTTCAAAATTCTATGTCTTTGGCTGTGGACGATTTGATTATAATGTGTCTTGGCATGGATGTCTTTAAATTCATTCTACTTGGCATTTGTTGAGCTTCTTGGATGTTTATATTCGTATCTTTCATCAGATTTGGGACATTTTCAGCCACTGTTTCTTCAAATATTCTCTCTCTTTCTCTTCTCCCTCTGGGGCTTCCACAATGCATGCGTTGGTCTGCTTAGTGGTATTCTGCAGGTCCTGTAAGGTCTGTCCACTTTTCTGCAATCTTTTTAATTTATTTTCCTCAGTTTTGGTGATTTCCATTGTCTTTTCTTCTAGTTTCAGCTTCCTGGGGCTCAGACAGCAAAGCAGCTGCCCATAATAAGGGAGACCCAGATTCAGTCACTGGGTTGGGAAGATCCCTGGAGAAAGGACTGGCTACCCATTCCAGTATTTTAACCTGGAGAATTCCATGGACAGAGGAGCCTGTTGGGCTATAGTCCATGGGGTCATAAAGAGTCGGACACAACTGAGTGACTAACACTTTCACTTTCTTTTTCATCTTCAAGTTCACTAATTATTCTGCCTGCTCAAATATGCCTTTGAATTTTTTGTTTTAGCCTCTATGCTTTTCAGTTCCAGAATTTTTTTTAATGATTTCTATCTTTTTGCTAATATTTCCATTTTGTTCATACATCACTGCCTTGACTTTACCCATGTCTTTAGGTCTTTGAGCATCTTTAAGGTAGTTGTTTTAAAGCCTTTGTCTAGTAGACCCACCATCGCTTTCTCAGGGATGGCTTCCACTGGTTTATTTTTTTTTTTCTATTGAATAAATCATATTTTCCTGTTTCTTCATATGACTTATAATTTTGGTTGAAAACTGGACATTAAAATCTAATAATGTGGTAATCCTGAAAATCATCTGGGGCATGGTGAATTTTCTCCTTCTCAGGGTTTGCTGTTACTTGCTTTTGCTTTTTGTTTTTATTGTTGCAGGCCATCTCTGCTAAGGATCAGCCTGAGATGGAAACTTGAGGTCTTCTCAGGTTTTCTGAGTCTCTGCCTTCCCCTCGGCATGTGTAGTCACTTTCTAGTTTCCCCCATACATGAAGTTGCTTGAATGTTGTAGTCTTCAAAGCCTGGCTCTCAAGGGGGAAAAGAGAGAAACAAAGGAAGCACCAACCCTTTACATTCCTAGAAAGTCACATTGGCAGTGGGGGAAAGTCATATCAGCAATTGACAGAGGGGGGAGAAGATGCAGACAGTGGCCCCCACCTTTTTACTTGCACCTCTGTGATCAGAAGTGGTACTTAGCCACCTGCTAGCTGTACCTATAACCTGGAACAATTAAATAATATCTCTGACCTCAGATTTCTCATCAGTAAAATGGAGATAATAACAGTTTGTGTGTCATGGTGTTCCAGGAGGATTAAAATGATAAGTGCATATAAGGCACTTAGTACTGAGCCTGATACAGTAAACAATACTAGCTCTTATTTTGAACCATGTGAAATTGTTGATACTTGGTAATTTTTTTTAACCTAGCCAGCCGTTTCATAGACTCATGCTATGTGGCTAAAATTTCATAGATGAGAAAACTGAGGCTCCAAGAAGTTAATTTTCTCAGCATGTTCAGCTAATAAGTGATAGTGAAGGGATTTTGACCTTTTGGCAATCTCCTTTAGGTTATGCGATGACTTAAACACACTGTGAAAGTGAAGTCACTCAGTCTTGTCTGACTCTTTGCGACCCCCATGGACTGTAGCCTACCAGGCTCCTCTGTCCATGGGATTTTCCAGGCAACAGTACTGGAGTGGATTGCCATTTCCTTCTCCAGGGGATCTTCCCGACCCAGGGATTGAACCCGGGTCTCCTGCATTGTAGACAGACGCTTTACTGTCTGAGCCACCAGGGAAGTCTTAAACACACTGTGCCACTAGTTAATACTCTCAGCAAAAATTTGTCTCAATTCATCAGGAGAAATCTCCTGGCTAATTACATTTAGTGTCATCATCCTACATGCAGTGAAAGAGAGTTCTCCTTCTCTCTCAATAGTGTCTCTTGTAGAAATATTCTTCAGCGATCTCAGGGCCAAGAACCAATGCCTTCTATTACATCATTAAGGTCAACCATTTTTCAGTAAAATAGAGCAGTCTGAATCTGCTTTAGGCCCTGTGTCAGGATGTAACTGGTCTTTCAGTCAGGAAGTCACTGATGGTCTCTAATTGTTTCTGATTTTGCCCTAGGGCATGTGGGTCCTGTGACTCTGGATGCCTGTGGGGATATTGACAATACCATGTATCTTCTGTACACCTCTGTGGACACCAGCAAAGTATGTTCTTATCAAGAACTTGGGATTAGGTGACTGGGTGAGGACGGTTATCCTGAAAGGCAAGTCATAGAGAAGGAATAGGAGAAGTTATGTTTAGAATCCACAAGTTAATTTCAGATTTACAGTTATGCCCCTCTTGGGGCCATATTCCTTAGACATTTTCTCCATAGAACTTCTTATTCAGAATATCCACTCTATTTACTGTATAAAATATACCCACCCAGAAAACACTGATATGAAGACCAGACTATTGATGGGATACCAATGAGAAAATGACAGGTTTTCTTTTTTGGTCATTTTTTTTTTTTTAAGAATTGTTTATTCATTTCCAAAACTAAAAATTTCAAGGAAACATTCCCTGTTCTCTCCTTCTGCAATCTCATGAACATCATGAATTGTTTGATCCCTCAGGCACATAAAAATAGCCCTGTAATGTTATGCTTTATATTCACATACTATATATACACATGGTATAGTATTGTGTGTGAATATAATACATATTATTATATTACTATGTAATATTAGCTTATATTCTGCTGTCAAGTTAGGAGTATAGTTTTGAGAATGTAAAACTTTGGTCCAGCATGTTTTGAGGGAGTGGTGGTGAATTTTAGAAGGATGATTATTTTGGAGGAGTCTCTTACAAAACTGACTCAATATATGCAGCAGTAATTTAAGGATATATTAATATTTCTATTGGCACATTGCTTCAAAAAGAAACTTTTTATAAGAAAGCGCATTAGAGCATAGAGATAGAAGAGATTCAAAAATCATGTAATTGATAGAACTTAAGGAATGTAGAATTCTCTAGCAGCCCCTTGACGTGTATAAGTATAGATAATGAATTTTAACTATGGTGTATTTTCTCAAGCCATCATTTTTAATAGCAGTTTAATATTGTGGAAATATTTAATATTTAATATTGTGCCTCCCTTGTCATGTGACTTAGAGCTAGCCATTTAATTTTTCTTGCCTCTGTTTTCATATTTGTAAAATGAAAGACTTGAATTCTCTAAAGATGCAGAGAATATTTATTGGGCAGGCATAATGTATGGTCATTAAAAACAGAAAACTATTCGGCCTAATAGTGTTCATGACGAGTACCAAGTAGATCCTAACTAGTTCCCCGCTGTGTATCATTTGCCTTGCTTCACTGAGAAATATATATGGCAGATTCACTGTGCTGTAGAGTAGAAGCTAACACGGCATTGTAAAGCAACTATGCTCCAATAAAAAATAATTTTAAAAAATTCAAATGTCATTGGGAAGGATGGTGAGCCTCATCAGAAGTCATTCTAAAGTGTCTTTTTCTGTTCACCCATCTTCTCTTTCATGCCCTGACACAGTACAAGGTTCTTCTGACCTATGACACCCGTGTGAACCAGACTAGCCCTGTGGATAAGAGCCCCACATTCATCTGGAAGAACCACAAACTTCCTAATGATATTCCAGGCCGGGGTAAGAGATCCTTCATGAATTTCCTTTCCCTGGAGTTGTTTTGGAGGAGAGTACATTCTATGGTTTATGCAATTAGCTTGTGGTTTTGTTTCGTTTTACTTATTGTCTGAATAAGATGTGCCAGATTTGTAAATATGGACTTTACTTCTCTGCCCAATGAATGATACTACAGTTCTGATAAAACACTGAAAATATCCCATTCTAATTTAGCTATACCTATCTTTAATATGTGTTCTATCCACCCTTTGACATAACTTTTCCTATAGAAAACTAGGTTTGGCAATTGGCAGAATGAACACAGAGACAATAGGCTCATTCCATTTACATTTTACTACAGGAAACTCAAGGAATGTATTCAGTGTGTTTCAAGCAAGGAATACTTGATGTCGTCAGGCTGAGGGGTGGGCAGTGAGCTTGACCTCTAAATTCTCCCTTTTTGCCTTAGAGCACACATGCTTGGGTCATAACAATGGTTACCTACCTACCTGAGCTGAGGTCCCATCATGGCATGAAAGCCCTGACACGGCCAGACCTTCATGCGTGCAACTTGAACGACAACTGTGTATAACACTGACTGTCGCTAGACAGGCCAGCCAAGTGTCTCCTGAGCAGCAAGGTCTCAGGATGCTCTGCCCTCGGCTGGCTTGGCCAAGGCTTTCCGCAGTGAATAGTAAGCAATTCCACATCACTACAGGACTGGAAAAGATCGGTTTTCATTCCAGTCCCAAAGAAAGGCAATGCCAAAGAATGCTCAAACTACTGCACAATTGCACTCATCTCACACGCTAGTCAAGTAATGCTCAAAATTCTCCAAGCCAGGCTTCAGCAATACTTGAACCATGAACTTCCAGATGTTCAAGCTGGTTTTAGAAAAGACAGAGGAACCAGAGATCAAATTGCCAACATCCGCTGGATCATGGAAAAAGCCAGAGAGTTCCAGAAAAATATCTATTTCTGCTTTATTGACTATGCCAAAGCCTTTGACTGTGTGGATCACAATAAACTGTGGAAAATTCTGAAAGAGATGGGAATGCCAGACAACCTGACCTGCCTCTTGAGAAACCTATATGCAGGTTAGAACAGTTAGAACTGGACATGGAACAACAGACTGGTTCCAAATAGGAAAAGGAGTTCATCAAGGCTGAATATTGTCACCCTGCTTATTTAACTTATATGCAGAGAACATCATGAGACATGCTGGACTGGAAGAAACACAAGCTGGAATCAAGATTACCGGGAGAAATATCAATAACCTCAGATATGCAGATGACACCACCCTTATGGTAGAAAGTGAAGAGAAACTAAAAGCCTCTTGATGAAAGTGAAAGTGGAAAGTGAAAAAGTTGGCTTAAAGCTCAACATTCAGAAAATGAAGATCATGGCATCTGGTCCCATCACTTCATGGGAAATAGATGGGGAAACAGTGGAAATAGTGTCAGACTTTATTTTGGGGGGCTCCAAAATCACTGCAGATGGTGACTGCAGCCATGAAATTAAAAGACGCTTACTCCTTGGAAGAAAAGTTGGGACCAACCTAGATAGCATATTCAAAACAGAGACATTACTTTACTAACAAAGATCTGTCTAGTCAAGGCTATGGTTTTTCCTGTGGTCATGTATGATGTGAGAGTTGGACTGTGAAGAAAGCTGAGCACCAAAGAATTGATGCTTTGAAGTGTGGTGTTGGAGAAGACTCTTAAGAGTCCCTTGGACTGCAAGGAGATCCAACCAGTCCATTCTGAAGGAGATCAGCCCTGGGATTTCTTTGGAAGGACTGATGCCAAAGCTGAAACTCCAGTACTTTGGCCACCTCATGCGAAGAGTTGACTCATTGGAAAAGACTCTGATGTTGGGAGGGATTGGGGGCAGGAGGAGAAGGGGGCGACCGAGGATGAGATGGCTGGATGGCATCACTGACTCGATGGACGTGAGTTTAAGTGAACTCCAGGAATTGGTGATGGACAGGGAAGCCTGGCGTGCTGTGATTCATAGGGTCGCAAAGAGTCAGACACGACTGAGCGACTGAACTGAACTGAATCAATTTTTAGGGAAAAAAGTTTAAATTTGAACGAATATTTATGTCCAAAGATGCAAAAAAAAGTTGTAAACACTAAATGATTTTTTTCATTTTATTTTTATTGTAGAAAAATTCATGCACATGATTTTAAAATGTGAGAATAGAAATATTCATAACAGAAGGTGAGGGTACCTAGTCCCGCCTCTGTGCATCCTTGGTCTTGTCCTTTCTGCTTAATTTTTTGCATGTTTCTAAATTATATGCATGTATTTCTTGATTTATCAGATATAGATGTTATCTTTCTTGTATTGATAAGTTAAAATTTGGTTCATTTTCATTAGGCATACTTTTCTCTAAGCTCATCTCAATATAGTTGTTTTTGTCAATACATTTAGTGTTTATAATTTTACATTTGTAATTTTAATTAATATGCATAAGCCTGGAGTTCTACCAAACATGTATAAAGCTTCTTGCTTCCCGCAGGTGTAAGATGAAGATGTTCATGTCTCTATGCTTCCTTCTCCCTCCTTCTCACGTCCCAAATTCTCCTGTATTTTTCTTTTATTTGTCAGGGCTGATAATATTTATTTGCTAGCTATAAGAAGGCTTCTGTCATTTACCTGTAGGTTGATTCTTTAAATTGAAAATCATTAAATATTTTCAGTATTATTATTTTTATAAGGCCCAATAGCGTGTCAGAATAACATTTCTCTGTATAGCTCCAATGTCTCTCATGGATTTTTTAAATGCCATATTCTCAAAATATTTTACAGTTTTATTTTTAGACAACACCTTCCTTGAACATTTATCCTTAGAATTTGACTATCTCTCATATTTTTGCTGTAAGAAAAATACCTGTCTTCTTCACCATATTGCTATTATCCTCTAGCTTCTTATACACTCTCTGTTGCTTGGAGTCCATCCCATTTCTTCTTTTTTTTTTTTTTTTTTTTTTTAGTTTTTTAGTTTTTAAATTTTAAAATCTTTAATTCTTACATGCGTTCCCAAACATGAACCCCCCTCCCACCTTCCTCCCCATAACATTTCTCTGGGTCATCCCCATGCACCAGCCCCAAGCATGCTGTATCCTGCGTCAGACATAGACTGGCGATTCAATTCTTACATGATAGTTGGGAGAATGGCATTCTAACATCCCATTTCTTCTTCTTGAACCCTCTACCTTCTGAATAGAATAGGAAGTTAGAGGATTCAAGAGGCAGTCTGTGAGGCATGTGTGAACAATGACCTTCTTGTACAGTTTCATTATTGTTGTCCTTCTCAGTCTAGTCCTCTGCCCATGCAGAACTCAGCTTCAATGCTTCGTTGGGTTGAATCCACATTTTCCTAAATTTACTTACTCTTTTGTGAATCTCTCAAACTCCTCCGTCTGTACAGCTTCACCTACATACCGAAAAGTCAAATTCCTTACACTTCCCATTGACTTTGCTCGATGACCTGGTTGAGCGTGGAAAGGACCAGTGGGCAACACTATCATTTACTGTGCATTCCACACTGACCTACTTTACCTCTGATTTTTCTCTGAATGGAAAACCAGTTGTCAGTTTCTTCTTTATGAATCCTCCTTAGGGATATCAGTTTCAAAGACATCAGATAGTCTTCCCATCCAGAATCTGTTCTGGATCTAACATTCGATGATTCCCATAAGAAAGTGTCAGTCACTCAGCGGTTCCAACTCTTTGCGACCCCATGGACTGTAGCCCACCAGGCTCCTCTGTCCATGGCATTCTCCAGGCAAGAGTACTACAGTGGGTTGCCATTCCCATCGCCAGTAGTTCTTCCTGACCCTGATCAAACCCTGGTCTGCTGCATTGCAGGAAGATTCTTTACCATCTGAGCCACCAGTGAAGCGCTCCCATAAGAAAAAAGATGTATAAACTATAAGGGTAACTAAAATAATACCACTTTGGAGGCACATTCCAAACAATTTTCTTCAGAGAACAAAAATGCAGCATCTCTATTACCAATGAAGAGATTAAAAAAGAAGGATATCTTTTCTAAATTTAATTTTTTAATTAATTTTCATTTTTCAATCAGTTCAGTTCAGTCGCTCAGTTGTGTCTGACTCTTTGTGACCCCATGGATTGCAGCATGCCAGGCTTCCCTGTCCATGACCAACTCCCAGAGCTTACTCAAACTCATGTCCATCAAGTCAGTGATGCCATCCAACCTTCTCACCCTCTGTTGTCCCCTTCTCCTCCTGCCTTTAGTCTTTCCCAGCATCAGGGTCTTTTCAAGTGAGTTAGTTCTTCACATCAAGTGGCCAAATTGTTGGAGTTTCAGCTTTAGCATCAGTCCTTCCAATGAATAGTCAGGACTGATTTCCTTTAGTATGGACTGGTTGGATCTCCTTGCAGTCCAAGGGACTCTCAAGAGTCTTTTCTAACACCACAGTTCAAAAACATCAATTCTTTGGAGCTCAGCTTTCTTTATAGTCCAACTCTTATATCCATGCATGACTATTGGAAAAACCAAAGTTTTGACTAGACGGACATTTGTTGCAAAGTAATGTCTCTGCTTTTTAATATACTGTTAGGTTGGTCATAGCTTTTGTTCCAAGGAGCAAGCATCTTTTAACTTTATGGCTACAATCACCATCTGCAGCGATTTTGGAGCCCAAGAAAATAAAGTCAGCCACTGTTTCCATTGTTTCCCCATCTGTTTGCCAGAAAGTGATGAGACCGGATGCCATGATCTTAGTTTTCTGAATGTTGAGTTTTAAGCCAGCTTTTCCACTCTCCTCTTTCACTTTCATCAAGAGGCTCTTTAGTTCTTCTTCACTTTCTGCCGTAAGGGTGGTGTCATCTGCATTTCTGAGGTTATTGATACTTCTCCATTCAATCTTGATTCCAGCTTGTACTTCATTCAGCCTGGCATTTCACATATGTACTCTGCGTATAAGTTAAATGAGCAGGGTGACAATATACAGCCTTGACCTACTCCTTTCCCAATGTGGAACCAGTCTGTTGTTCCATGTCCAGTTCTAATTGTTGCTTCTTGACATGCATACAGATTTCTCAGGAGGCAGGTCAGGTGGTCTGGTATTCCCATCTCTTTCAGAATTTTCCACAGTTTGTTGTGATCCACATAGTCAAGGCTTTGGCATAGTCAATAAAGCAGAAGTAGATGTTTTTCTGGAACTCTCTTGCTTTTTTGATGATTCAGCAGAAGTTGGCAATGTGATCTCCAGTTCCTCTGCCTTTTCTAAATCCAACTTGAACACCTGAAAGTTCATGTATTGTTGAAGCCTGGCTTGGAGAATTTTGAGCATCACTTTGCTAGCATGTGAGATGAGTCCAATTGTGCAATAGTTTGAGCATTACCTTTCTTTGGAATTGGAATGAACACTGACCTTTTCCAGTCCTGTGACCACTGCTGAGTTTTCCAAATTTGCTGGCATATTGAGTGCAGCACTTTCACAGCATCATCTTTTAGGATTTGAAATAGCTCAACTGGAATTCCATCACCTCCACTAGCTTTTTTCATGGTGATGCTTCCTAAGGCCCACTTGACTTCACATTCCAGGATGTCTGGCTCGAGGTGAGTGATCACACCATCATGGTTATCTGGGTCATGAAGATCTTTTTTGTACAGTTCTTCTGTGTATTCTTGCCACCTCTTCTTAATATCTTCTGCTTCTGTTAGGTCCATACCATTTCTGTCCTTTATTGAGCCCATCTTTGCATAAAATGTTCCCTTGATATCTCTAATATTCTTGAAGAGATCTGTAGTCTTTCCCATTCTATTGTTTTCCTCTATTTCTTTATGTTGATCGTTGAAGAAGGTTTTCTTATCTCTCCTTGCTATTCTTTGCAACTCTGCATTCAAACAGGTATATCTTTCCTTTTCTCTTTTGCCTTTAGCTTCTCTTCTTTTCTTAGCTATTTGTAAGAGCTCCTCAGGCAACCATTTTGTTTTTTTGCATTTCTTTTTCTTGGGGATGGTCTTGATCCCTGCCTCCTGTACAGTGTCACAAACCTCCATCCACAGTTCTTCAGGCACTCTATCAGACCTAATCCCTTGAATCTATTTGTCACTTCCAGTGTGTGATTGTAAGGGATTTGATTTAGTTCATACCAGAATGGGGGCTTCCCTCATAGCTCAGTTGGTAAAGAGTCTGACTGCAGTGCAAGGGACCTGGGTTCGATCCTTGGGTTGGGAAGATCCCCTGGAGAAGGAAATGGCAACCCACTCCAGTATTCTTGCCTGGAGAATCCCATGGACAGAGGAGCCTGGCAGGCTACCTTCTATGGGGTCGCAAGAGTCAGACACAACTGAGTGATTAACCCCGCAGCTTGCATAGCTGAATGGTCTAGTTGTTTTCCCTACTTTCTTTAAGTCTGAATTTGGCAATAAGGAGTTCCTGACCTGAGAGCCACAGTCCACTCCTGGTCTTGTTTTTGCTGACTGTATAGAGCTGCTTCATCTTTAGCTGCAAAGAATATAATCAGCCTGATTTCGGTGTTGACCATCTGGTGATGTCCATGTGTAGAGTCTTCTCTTGTGTTGTTGGAAGAGGGTGTTTGCCGTGACCAGTGCGTTCTCTTGGCGAAACTCTGTTAGCCTTTGACTTTCTTCATTTTGTACTCCAAGGCCAAATTTGCCTGTTACTCCAGGTATGTCTTGACTTCCTACTTTTGAAGTATTTCCTACTCTTCAAAATTTTTCATTTTTAATTGGAGGATAATCTCTTCACAATGCTGTATTGGTTTCTGCCACACAACAAAGTGAATCAGCCATAAGTATACATATGTCCCGTCCCTCTTGAACCTGCTTCTCACCCCCTATCCCAACCCACCCCTAAATTTAATTTTTATTTTATGCTGGAATATAGCTGACTTGCAGTATTGTGTTAGTTTCAGATGATTCAGTTCACATATACATATATCCATTCTTCTTCAGATTCTTCACCCATGTAGGTTATTACAGAATATTGAGTAGAGTTCCCTGTGTTATACAGTAGGGCCTTGTTGATTGTCTGTTTTATATATAGTATTGTGTATATGTTCATTCTCATTTATCCTCCCTCCCACCTTTCCCCTTTGATAACTGTAAGTTTGCTTTCTAGGTCTGTGAGTCTGTTTCTATTTTGTAAATAAGTTCATTTGTATCATTTAAAAATGTTTTTTCTCAAGATCATTTTGATGTGGACCATTTTTAAAGTCTTTACTGAATTTTTTAATATATTACTTCAGTTCTGTGTTTTGGTTTTTTGGCCACGAGGCATATGGGATCTTAGCTCTCCGACCAGGGATCAAACCCACAACCCCTATATTGGAAGGTGAAGTCTTCCATTTCACCACTGAGTCACTAGGGAAGTCCGTGTATCGTTTTGTTTTTTTTTTTTAGATTACAAATACAAGTGTTAACGTATGACATTTACTTTTCTCTAAGAAACAGATATCTTAAAAGATCTCTCCTTTTCCGCTTGTTGAAATTATCATATACAACTAGAATCTTGTGAAATGCATTTGTTCTCTTTTCAGGGATCCTTCCTAGTATAGTTTTCACGGTCTTTTCTGCCACAGGCCCTCAAATCCTGATGATTGCCGTCTTCACGCTCGCGGGAACGGTGGTCCTGCTGCTTCTCATTGCTCTCCTGGTGCTCAGGTACCTGCCGGCTAACCTGCGGTGCTCATCTCTCAGGTGGAGGGGTGGGTGATGCCTGTTGATAGTATACATTCACAGGAAGGTCTCTGGACAGAGCTAAGATTATAAAGGCATTCTGCATCAGAAAGTATATCTAGGGCAGAATACTACCGAGTGGATGAGTTAGAGCTTGCCATCAGAGATATGCATGTGTGTGTGCTAAGCTGCTTCAGTCGTGTCTGACTCTGAGTCCCTATGGACTGTAGCCCACCAGGCTCCTCTGTCCGTGGGTTTCTCCAGGCAGGCATACTGGAGTGGGTTGCCATGCCCTCCTCCAGGGAGTCTTCCTGAGACACATGAATTCAAATCTCATAATCTCAAATCTCTGAGATTAACCAGTTGTGTGATCTTAACTGTGTTATTAGCAACTTAAACATGTTACTTGGCTTCAGTATCCTCATCTGAACTGTTGTGGGGAATTGAAATAAAGTCTGTATAGTGACCATAGAATTGGCATTCTGTAGGTGGAAATAGCTATTTCTGCTCTTTTATTAATACATTATGGGAAATTTCAAAGCTGCTCTATTACATCCTCTCAGGCTGAAGAGGCTTTGTTGTTTAGTTAGGTATTGTTGTCTTTGTTAAGTATTTAAATATTGTTGTTGTTGTTAAGCATTTGATTAAGTATTACATACTTTCAGGCTGAAGAGGCTTTGTTGTTAAGTCCTGACTGAATCTTTTTGCAACTCCGTGGACTGTAGTCCACCAGGCTCCTCTGGCCGTGGGACTTTCCAGGCGAGAATACTGGAGTAGGTTACATGTTCTCTTACAGGGGAAGATTTGTCTTCCCAACCCAGGAATCAAACCTGAGTCTCCCATATTTCCTGCATTGCAGGCAGATTCTTTATCTGCTGGGCCATCGGGGAAGCCCCCCTAATCAGAGCTCTAGATGTCAACTAATGGTCAGAAATGGAATGGCATAATGAAAGAGCATAATAAAAGCCTGTGGGCTGGTTGTGTTCCTTTCACAGAAAATACAAGAGAGAACACGCGCTTCGTCAGAAGAAGTGGTCCCACATTCCTCCTGAAGACATCTTTCCTCTGGAGTCCAATGAGACAAACCACGTTAGCCTAAAGGTAAGGTGTCCCTGACCTGGGGAAGAATGTGTGGGCTCGCGCAGCTCCCCAGGGATCTGAGGAGACTTTGGTCCATGGTACGGAACGTGCCAGGCAGGCTCATTTGTTTCAGAATCCAAGACCTAGATGTTAGAATTCTCAGCTTCCTGCCTTTCCCTTGATTGTTCATGGTGCTACTTGATCCAGTGAACACTTTGGTGGAGGCTGTGGTATGGAGAAGACAATGGCACCCCACTCCAGTACTCTTGCCTGGAAAATCCCATGGATGGAGGAGCCTGGTGGGCTGCAGTCCATGGGGTTGCGAAGAGTCGGGCACGACTGAGCGACTTCACTTTCACTTTTCACTTTCATGCATTGGAGAAGGCAATGGCAACACACTCCAGTAATCTTGCCTGGAGAATCCCAGGGACGGGGGAGCCTGGTGGGCTGCCGTCTATGGGGTCACACAGAGTTGGACACGACTGAAGCGACTTAGCAGCAGCAGCAGCAGTGGTATAGTGTGTTACTCATTTTTGGCGTGTGATCCAGAAGAGGAGTGCAGAGAGGGAGGATTTGTCATGCAAGGGATGTAGGAATGGGTAGGGCATCTGAGTTCCCCTAAACCTGGGGGAACTACTCTCTCACACTCAGGACATGGGACTTACTTTCTCACTGCTGAAGAAAGAATCCTTTGCCCACACTTTTGCGCTCAGCCAGGAAGGCTCAGCAGCCACCAGCAATACTGCCTCCCATGGGCCGCGGTTAATTCGGGACCCGTGTGGCCTTATCTCCTCCTCACCAGGACCTCAGGAGATGAACTTTATCATCCTAACTTTGCTGATGAGGAAAATGAAGGACAAAGAGTCGAGCAGCGGGTCCGGGTCACACACACTAGTGAGTCAGGTTCCTGCAGATGTAACCTGCCAGCTCTTCTGAGCATTTCTCATGTGCCCGATGCCTGGACCTGTTTCATTGTTTCTGAGCTCTTTGAGGCAACGGGGCTAGAATTTCAAGAACGGGCCACAATCTGAACCCACCCTGTGGAAGTGTGACGCTAACACTTAACTGTCAGAGGTTTTTTGGGTTTTTATCGGATTTTAATTTATTTTTGACCGCCCTGGGTCTTCGTTGCTGCTCGCAGGCAATGATGCCCGTGATTCGTTGCAGCGAGCGAGGGCTACCTTCTAGTTGCGGTGCTCCGGCTTCTCGCTGCGGTGGCTTCTCTTGTTCCCGAGCACAGGCTCTCAGGCACAGGCTCAGCAGTTGGGGCACCCAGGCTTAGTCGCTCCATGGCGTGTGAGATCCTCCCAGACCAGGCATCAGACCCCTGTTCCCTGCATTGGCAGGGCAGATTCTCAACTACCGGACCACCAGGGAAATCCCAGAGGTTTTATACCAAAGCAAACTAGGGGGAGGTGGAGTCCCAGAACCTCCACATGAAGGAATGAGCGGGGTCCCTCGGAATAGGGCCAAGCCGACAGGGCAGTGTGACTTGAGACATCTCCCTCCTTAGAATCAGCAAAAATGAAATTGCCACATGAGTCAGATTTGTGTTTAGAGCCTTTCCACCACCTCTCTGGGCATCCCACCCCAAGTTCGGCACACGGCACTCTAGTGGCTCAGATCCCCTCATGGCTGAGCGAGGATTAGGCCTCCCTTTCCTCCAGAAATGGTCCATGCACCAAAGTAACACTCCTACTACATCCTGAGCCACAGAAATAAAAATGCTATTGACAAAGACCAGGAACTTCCCCAGCAGTCCAGCGGCTGGGAGTCCACACTTCCACTGCAGTGGGCACAGGTTTGGGTCCTGGTCAGGAAACTAAGATTCCCCCATGCTTTGCAGTGTGACCAAAAAAATAAATGATTTTTAAAAAATTTTTAAATTAAGAAAAGATCAATCTATCTCTGGCATGTGTCAAGAAGAAATCAATGAATACTCTTTGAAAATCCAATAATCTTACAGTCATTTACATTTCACATGGCATCTTTCCATTTGATTCTCATCAAAACCTATGACTGTAATTGTAAACGATTGTAAGATCATTGGATTTTCAAAGAGAGAATGCATCGACCTGAATGACTTAGTGGCAGTACCCTAGGAAGGGAGGAGGAGACCTCTAGAGGGAGAGAGCGGGCCCCGTCTCTGGTGTGACTCCAGTTTGGGCTCCCACCCACTTCTGCCCAGGTCCCACCACGGCTCCACCCCTCACAAGCCTCCCCCACCGCCTCAGAACCCTGTACTACACTTTGTTCTTTTGAGTTAAGCCTAAAACATCGTGTTGCTGTGTGTTTTGTTGAAAGGTAAATACTCCTAAAAGTATAACTCATCTACCACTTGTAAATGACAGAATTTTTATGAGTTAATTCATCATTAGCCGCTCACCTGGTTAAGGAGGAGGTCTTTGGGACAAATTGCCATGAGGAGGAAGGTTAGAAGTGATTCAGAGCATGGGGAGTTGCTGTTATGCCGAGTTACAGACCAGCTGGGGAGCAGGTGACCAGGGATTAGCTGTAAGAAGAGGTTTTCCCCTGCTGAGAATCAGACAGGACCAGAAGAAGACCCACAGGGATCGACCAGAGTCAGTGAGAGGGGAAAATGCCACGTGACTGGACAGGCAATGGTTCAAGCTCTGGGTAAGGAAGCAAGACTCAGGGGCGAGAGGATGAAGAGCGTATCCGAGGCTAGAATGGAGAGGGTCAGCAAACCAAGGCAGCCAGAGGGAGAGATGTCAGCAAAGTTCGAGGGGAGGGCAGCAGACAGAAAATAATGATCAAGAGGATTCATTTGAGGATAAAACACCTTTGCTTGTAAGAAAGTGTCACCACCTTGGTCTCATTTGATCCCTAAGTATCCCTGTAAGTTCAGTTCAGTTCAGTCGCTCAGTCGTGTCCAACTCTTTGCAACCCCATGAATTGCAGCACGCCAGGCCTCCCTGTCCATCACCAACTCCCGGAGTTCACTCAGACTCACGTCCATCGAGTCTGTGATGCCATCCAGCCATCTCATCCTTGGTCGTCCCCTTCTCCTTCTGTTCCCAATCCCTCCCAGCATCAGAGTCTTTTCCAATGAGTCAACTCTTTGCATGAGGTGGCCAAAGTACTGGAGTTTCAGCTTTAGCATCATTTCTTCCAAAGAACACCCAGGGCTGATCTCCTATAGAATGGACTGATTGGATCTCCTTGCAGTCCAAGGGACTCTCAAGAGTCTTCCTTTTAGGATTGCCCAAATAAGGCACTAAGGTTCAAATGGTTTAAATGACGCAATCAAGGCTTGAGAGGGTAAAAAGAACACTAGACGAGAAGTCACACTCAGGTTCCGTAAATTATCGGGTGACCCATGGTGCCATGTAACCCTTTGTACCCCACAAATAAAATGAGAAACAGGAGAAGGGGAGACAAGTGACGTTTATTAATCTGCGCTGTGCCAGGCGTCATGCATGGAATTGGATATTACTTATTTCACTCACATTGTCAAAACGTTCCTATGAGGTAACTTTTAACAAATAAAATACATCACAGGTTTTTATAAGAATTGAGTGGAAAGATGCAATGTTTCATAATCTTTTCTGCCTTTCGAGTAGCAGACCAAGAGCCATATCTAGCCTGCGTGTGTGTGTGTGTGTGTGTGTGTGTGTGTGTGTGTGTGTGTGTGTTTTGTGTTTCGGTCAATATTTAACTTCTTTTAAAATTAATTACTGGGATTTCCTTGATGGTCCAGGGGCTAAGACTCCACGCTCCCAATACAAGGGGCCCAGGTTCAGCACCTGGCCAGAGAGCTAGATCCCACAGGCCACACCTAGAACTAGACCCCACATGCTGCAACTAAGACCCAGCACCGCCAAATAAATTACTGGCTTCTATTGACAAACCAGCTGATCTCGCAACTCCAGGCTGAACCCCAAGCTGATGCGGCTGCCTCCTGAAGCCCCAGCAAGAAGTCCTCACTTGCACTGCTACTTGGACCCTGAGGCATGAGTTCGCAATTCAGATGCCAAACATGATTCCCTGAGAGCATCTGTCTGTAGCTACAGGCGATGGTTCCCAATAGTCTGGGGGGCTGGGCGGGAAGGAAGCAAAGGAAGTCTCTGGCTGAAACAGGCTACAAGAAGCGGGGAGAAAACCCAGAATTAAGTGTGCGGTTGGTGGATACTTGGAAAGAAGTTACCATTGGAGGGGGGAGGTGAGCATGAGAGGGGACACAGGACAATAATAACAGTTTTTCTGAGCCTGCCTGGCATGCTGTGAACCAACCGCAGTAGACTCAGGCAGAGTCTCTCAGCCTTTGACCGGCAGGTGGGGAGCCAAGACGTGGAGCCTCTGGAATAATTAGCTTGTTCTTGTGCCAGATCGATGAGGACAAGAGGCGAGACACAATCCAGAGACTGCGACAGTGCAAATACGACAAAAAGGTGACTAGTCTCCTCTGCTTTTCTGAACTCTCAATCAGGGATACGTGCTGGGCCTTCTGACTCATTGTGGCCCCAGCTCTGTCGGCGGTGTGATGGCCCGGGTCCCGGGGCTGACCCAAGGGATGCTGTTAGAGCCTTTCACAGGGCTGGGCCGGGCTCTGCTTCACCACTTACAATATTCACAAGTCCTGGGTCTACTGAAGAAAAAATAAAATTTTTAAGAGGGGGAGAGTGTAGGAAGGAAAAGGAAAAATAATAGATTCAGAGCAGTCCAGGCAACCCTGTATTGTATCTTGAATCATTGCAGTGGGGATGTAACAATTCCATAGCAAAGTTTTGTATCTTCCTTTCTTCCTTCTTTCCTTCCTTTCTCCCCTCCTTCCTCCTTTCCTCCTTTCTTTCCTCCCTTCCTTCCTCCTTTTTTCACTTAATCATTTTAAAGAAACATTCTCATATGAGCCTACCACATCCCAGGCACTAGGCACCAAGGATATAAACAGCAGTGAAAGAATGTTACCGCTTTCAAAAGCTTACAGTAGAGTGGGAAGATAGTCATGTGAGCAGATGATTATAACATGCATTTGGCGGTCATGCTACACTATCTCCTTAATTCAATTGATCTTTGCAGCGAGTGATTCTAAAGGATCTCAAGCACAATGATGGCAACTTCACTGAGAAACAGAAGATAGAGTTGAACAAGGTATGCTTACTTAAGACCTTTAAGTGAGAAATAACTTTACTCCGTTTTCACCAAGCATTGAGGTCCCTGGTGGAGCAAGGTGTTATTAGGGAGTCCTGACAGAGAAGCCCGCAGACCAGGAATGGGTGACCATACTTCTTGTTGAAAATTCTCCCCCCAAATTTTGTCAGAGATGTTTGATGGTACAGAACATGCTGGCATGTCCTAGAAAGTGGTCCTGATGTGATGGGAGAGTAGTCAAAGGTTTGTATTCAGGTCCTCTTGCAGAAGAAAGAAAGCCCGTGAGGTCAGATTAATGCCAAGTGCAGAAGGAGACACATTGATGCTTCATTGTATCAAGAGCAGTAGTATATCTTCCCAGAGATCTGAGACAGGGCATGTTTTATTAGTATATTGTTAGTTTTTAATCAGGTGCTCTTTTCTGCCTGAGCTGCTTTGTAAATGAGTGTGTTATGTCTTAGTTGCTTCAGATTGACTATTACAACCTAACTAAGTTCTACGGCACGGTGAAGCTTGATTCCATGATCTTTGGGGTGATTGAGTACTGCGAGAGAGGATCCCTCCGGGTAAGGAACCAGAATCATTTCCAATTTCTTAACCCACCAACCATATACAAAAAAAAAAAAAATGTGTAGTAGAAATTTTAAATACTCACTCAGTGAAATAATAACAGCAGAGAGTTATTAGGAAAAATGTATGGGCCCATATGCTTATCAAACTAGATCACTCAGATTTTGTCCATTTATCCCTATTATATCATCATAAGTGAAATGAAAGTCACTCAGTCGTGTCCAACTCTTTGGCACCCTATGGACTGTAGTCTGCCAGGCTCCTCTGTCCATGGAATTCTCTAGGCCAGAATACTGGAGTGGGTAGCTGTTCCCTTCTCCAGGGGATCTTCCCAACCTAGGGATCGAACCCAGGACTCTCACATTGCAGGCGGATTCTTTACCAGGTGAGCTACCAGGGAAGCCCAAGAATGCCTATCCCTTCTCCAGGGCCAGGAATTTTTGACCCAGGAATTGAACTGGGGTCTCCTGCATTGCAGGCGGATTCTTTACCAGCTGAGCTAACTAGCTAAAAAATATTCAGGAGTGTAGACTTGAAAAAACTGCTGTACTACAGAAAATGCTGACATTCTATCTCACTGTGAATGAGTAGTCTAAATCCCCCATCTACCATGGATTAAAACATTCATGTTGGTAAAACGTTGGTAAGAGTGAGACTACTCATATGTTTAGAATATAAATTTTTTTGAATGCAATCATCAACAGGTGAGACTTTGAAATATATTCTTTTATAAAAGAAATAAAAAAGATTTCCTTTCTTAATTTTATAGTTTGATGATTATTATATGAAGATGTGTTTTTGCTCTTTTGTGAGATTATTTAAATCATGTTTCCCCTTTTGATTTTTTTTCACCATTTTCACTAAGTTCTCTAACTTATACGAAATTTGGCACTTTAGAGTGTTCTTTTTCTCACAAGAAATTTAATAAAATTCTGTGTATGTAAAAAAAAAGAAAAAACAAAGAACAAATGCGGAAATGTGGAAAAGTGATTGCCTCTCCATTCATTTTATTTTATTTGCATATTTGTTTCTGTATTAAGAGAAAACTGGATGGTTATTAGAAAAAAAATGTAGATTTAAAAATGTATGTATGGCATAAACTCAAATGTATCCTCAAGGAAAAAAAAAATCATAGCCCTAAATGCTGTTCTCTCTTTTAAAAAATAATCTAAATATTCAATGCAAAGTTTAGAATAACTATGGCCTAAAGGAAAGGAAACCACAATTCAATTGTTATAAAACTGATAAAATTTTAAAGTGCATTCTTGAGTTGTTTATTTTTTAAAAACTATAAAATACACAAGCCTCTTATACTTCTAATTAAATCTTTAAAGCAAGCATAAAAATAAAATGAAAATTAAAAAGCTATGAAAAAGATGCTTTCAGTTATGAAAGAATATATCATGACTGTTAAATTATAAAGTCTAAAAAAGGGAAAATTTTCAGAAACAATATAATTATGAAAACTTGACTCAAGAAGTAAAAACTTAAAAAAAAAAAAAGAAGTAAAAACTTAAGGAAGTCAGTAATGGTAGAAGACATTAACATTTTCATTACAAAGAAAACCAGATTCAGTTTAATTTTTCTAAACTTCAATGAATAATTCTCATTGTCTATATAAACACTACTCTAAAGCTAAAGAAAAACATGAACATCTTCTAAATTCATTTAACATTCAACAAGGCTAACATAGAGTTGATACTAAAATGTGATTAAATACTAATGTCATTTATCAATATAAATGGAAAAATTATAAATGCAATACAGGTAACTCTATGCCAAGTCATATATGAAAAGCATAATACAGTTAGATATGGTTAGTTTTATGAATGGAAAAAATATTATTCTAATGCATCATATCAAATGGTCTTTGGGGAAAGGCTACATATAAGATCATTTTAATTGGTGCTGAAAATGTTCATTTAAATTGCTGCTGATACAATAAAATAAACACACATTCCTAATAATAATAATTTCAAGTCTCTCAAAGTTAGAAATACTTTCCATATGAGGGCTAGACCATATCTGAATCATTTGGTTTCAACGTGACAAAAAATTTAGATACACCAGTAAGTGAAGATTATCACAGAGGACAGACATTTTCATAGGGAGAAGAGATAATAAACAAATAAACAAAAGCCACATATCAGGTGCTAAGGGAAGAGTCTGTCTGCTCATAACTCCCCTCACTTAAACTGACTGGTTACCCACCGCTTCAGCAACCTCATCTGAAACAACCAGTGACTTTGGGCCCTTTGTTGGAAATTACTGGTACAGTACCTAAGTTAAAACTGGGCTTTTTCCCCAGACAAGAAATTGTTGTTAGGTTTTCAGTTAGGGTCCTGCTTAGAGTTTTACTGTGAAGAATTAGCTTAGTTTAAATACCCTGTATCTTGATAGAACCATCATCACGTTAATACTATGAGTTCAAAACTCTAGGTCATACAGTTAATGCAAAAATTCAAGAGCTCTGTCTTAATGACAGAGGACTTAATAAATGGACGGAACACTTAGAGCTATTAAACCAATTGATGTAATTGGTCTTGTAAGTAAAAATGAAATCCTAGCTAAAGGGATTTCCTGATAGCAATTCCTTGTTGGAAAACACTAGTGTAATTTTGATGATACAGAGCCTGCAAGCCAGGCACTTGGGAATCAGGCTCACCAGCCCACTCTCCTGGCAGGTACCTGCTCATTCCTTTACCTCTGTCTGGTGAAGAAACAGGATTTGGGATCTGTGGGCATCTCGTGCTCATCTCCTTGTGATAAAGAACCACCCAGTGTTTCTTAGAGAGAAAAGAAACATATGTTCAAGAAAACCAGGGCAGTGGAGTTCCAGCTTGTTCCTGAGCCCAAGGACTCATTATTGGAACTTCCCTGGTGGTCCAATATTAATACTTCACGCTTCTACCACAGGGGGCGTAGGTTCAATCCCTGGTTGGGGATTGGGCAACTAAGATCCCACATGCCTCGGGGTGTGATCAACATGTTAAAAAATAAAAAACAAAAGATCATTATTTGCCTGTTAGAATCTCTCCACAGTGGTATCCTTTAGACAACTCATCTTCCTTTTCTTTTTCTCCTGCTCAGGAAGTTTTAAATGACACAATTTCTTACCCTGATGGTACATTCATGGACTGGGAGTTTAAGATCTCTGTCTTGTATGACATTGCTAAGGTAAGAGACCCACAGACATGAAAGATGTTTATGAAAGTTAAATCTGGAAAACAGACCTAGCCAGCTATCGCATTGGTTTCTTCATCTCTTAAAAGATAACGAAAGAGTACCTACCTGTGTCATAGGGTTTTTGTGAAGATTTTACGAAACAATACATGGGCTTTGTATAAGGCCTGACAAGCAAGTATTCAGTATATATATTGACTTATTATTTTTATTATTAAATTCTTTCTACACTGGGTTGCAGGCACACCTTTTCATAGATTTGCTGGAAGTAAAAAAAAAAAAATCACATAAAGTTTCAGGGAAGATAACTGAATCTTCACCTTAATGTAAGAGAAAATATAAGGGCAGGCATTCATCTTGCATGAGGCAATAAAAAATTTGGACATGTATATTCCTAGACATGCTATGAAAAGGAAGTGGATACCAGTAACTAGGGCCCCATTCAAGAATGAAGAAAAACCAGTCCCAAGAGTGAGCTATTTGATACAGTCTTAAATCACCTGAAAGACACATAGCATCGGAATCAATTGGGGAAAAAAAAGTAGTATAATATCTTACTTGCCTCAGTTCACTCCCAGGACCAAGGCTGAACACTAGTGTCTGCAGTACCACCACCTCTGGCCGCCAGGGGGAGACACAACAGCCGAAAAAGAACTTCTTTCAAAACCGAATGAAACATTCTGTTTCAAAAGAGATAGAAAGCAATTAGATTTTGAGAAATAATCTAGCCTAACCTCTCCCTTCAGGAAGGCAAAGCCTTATTATTCGTATTATTTTCATATTCATATTGAGGTAGCAGAGAACCAGAGACATACCCAAGGTCACAGGCTGAATAAGTGGTAAACAAAAACACTAAAAAATAGGATCAATCTTTGCTTCATATTGTCTACAGCTACTTAACCAGAGTCTTTAGACAGTTGCCTTTTACTGTGTCACCTAAATAACCTTCAAAACTGGATGCAGTACTTAGGCAAATGTTAGGGCTTTAACAATATTTTATAAAGTTAATGGAGTTAAATTTAAAACTCGACGGTGATTCTGTCCATATGCCAAAATGATTTCACCAAGTCACCTCTTCCCTGCAAAGGACAGAGAAGCTGAGGAGTGTCATATCTCTTTTTGTTTTCCTGTATCTGAAAAACTACAGGGAATGTCATATCTGCACTCCAGTAAGACAGAAGTCCACGGCCGTCTAAAATCGACCAACTGCGTGGTGGACAGTAGAATGGTGGTGAAGATCACCGATTTTGGCTGCAATTCCATTTTGCCTCCAAGAAAAGGTCTGTCGTGAATGAAATTTTCACTAGTTTCCCACTTAAACACTTTTCTTTTTTAATTTTGCACAAGTCCATGTAAAGTGCTCAGGAAACGGTGATACTGAGCAGAAAAAACACTTCCGTAAGAGGCAGTAGCTGGCTCACTCCCCAGCATTGCCCCCTTCTCAGTGTCCAGTGTGTGCTTGTCAAGTTGAACAGATCTCCTCTGTGGGTTTCCTCCATCTGTGTGTCCCTTGATTCAAGGGAGAAATCACGAAGGAGCTATAGGCTTGTGGAGGCAGGACTGTGTGAAAAAATACAGAAAGTTAGAGCCGTAGGAGACCTCAGAAATCCCCTTATTGAACCCTCCTGTTTTATAGAAGACAGAACTAAAGCTCAGAAAGGCTAAGAGAATTGCCCAAAAAGATAGAGTATAAGACTGAAGACCCCTTTCCAAATTCTAGACATCATTCGTTTATCTGTGATAATGGTAAGAAATGATGATGCTTAGAAAACCTAAGTCTTATCGGTAAAATATATTCTTATGTATCCCTTTCAGGAGTGGTGATGGGAGTCAAAAAAAGTGATTTGTAAAGTATCAAGGGCTTTTCATGTTGAATGTTTGCCAGTTCTTTATTAGAACTCAGGGTTAAACAGCCTCAGAGGGCTAGGACCCATAGATGCCTCAAAATACCACTAAATTTCTCAAAAACTAAATTCTACCTCTAATTCTATTTTTGCACTCCTTTTAGTTTTCCATAATGGACGAAAAATTACAATCCTGCACCCACTTCTTTAGCTATGTCGAGGATGCTAAGACATTGGACTAAATCCGGTTAGTGCTTATTGAGAACCTGCTGTGTGCCTGGGTTCATCGTGGAGTGAGCAAAGCCCCTTCATGAAATGACTCACCACGACACAAAATCAGATTAATTGCAGATCCAAGCCTATCCTCCCGAACATCCAGTTATATGAGCCTGTCTGTGGGATCAGTTACCTGAAATCTTAGCATAAGTAGATTTACTTCCCTCTCCTACAAGCCCAACCATTAGGATCCATTTTTAATGAATCACTAGCCGCATAAATTCACAAGACATAAATCTGAAAATGCAGTGAACACTTGGATGGAAAGCCAGATGGGGAAAGTGTGCTTTATCATAAGCATCTCACTATACCTAAACACACGAATCTGTTGATTTATGTACTTGAAACTGCTGAAGGTAGAAATCTCAAGAAGTCTACAGGGAGCTAGGTGATCCTTATAAACTCCCAAGGGATGTTGGAGAATAATTAATTGTATGCCCCCATTATTAAAAATAAGATATGTAGTGGGGGTCCCAAACCCAAGTGACTATGAGAGCCAGACACAGGAGTGCTTCACTCTTGAAATGAACTTGATGGGAAGCAGTAGTAATAGCTCGCACGCTAGTAAAATGTGAGTAAATCGTATGCTTTTTTTTTTTAAAGAATACCACAGGAACCAAAGAAAGCACATCTGTGTATTAGCTGACCTCATGGCTGCTACTATATCACATCTGGAAACTTATCAGTGACTGTCTCTCTGTTTCAATGTGCTGTCTTTATTTTCTCTTAGTAAAAATACTGTTGTGGGTTCCCATTCACTTCTCCAGGGGATCTTTCCTACCCAGGGATTGAACCCGTGTCTCCTGCATTGCAGGCAGGTTCATTACCTTCTGAACTACCTGGAAAGCCCATTATTTCCTTTTAGTAAATATACATAGATGGCGATTCCCTGGTGGCTCAGTCAGTAAAGAATTCACCTGGAATGCAGGAGGCTCAGGTTCAATCCCCTGGAGAAGGGAATGGCTACCCACTCCAGTATTCTTGGCTGGAGAATCCCATGGACAGAGGAGCCTGGTGGGCTACAGTCCATTACATTGCAAAAGGGTCAGACATGACTTAGGGCCTAAACTACCACCAGCAAACATATATATAGTAAATATATTTATATTTACTAAAAGAAATGTGTTTTATATTACATAAAATTTGTAAGTATATATTTATTAAATCTTTATATACATGTAGTATTTTATATGGGCTTCCCAGGTGGCTTAGTGATAAAGAATCTGCCTGCAATGCTAGAGACCTGGGTTTGATTTCTGGGTCAGGAAGATCCCCTGGGCAAGGAAATGGCAACCCATGCCGGTACCCTTGCCTGGGAGAGCCCATGGACAGAGGAGCCTGGTGGGCAGCAGTCCATGGGGTCACAAAGAGTCAGACACAACTGAGTGAGCATGCACACAGTGTTTTATATTACATTAAATATATAATTTTAAAATATTTATAAAGGCTTTCATAGGTTTATGCTGCATGTTCCATAAACTATTAAATCCTCGGCCTCTTACATTCTACTGAATTCACCCCACAAATATTTACCGAGCACTCCCTGTACCCTAGGCGCTGTTCTAGGTAGACCTTGAGGGTTTTCATGACCCAGGCAGTTTTAGGGAAGGCATTCCATGTTTCCTACCCAGATCCTGGCATTACCTAGTCAGCTCGGAAGGCAAGTGTCTATTCTGCCCCCATCGCCAGCATTAGTGTGGTGGAGGGACTTAATAGCGCGTCGGGGATCCCTGGGCTACTCACCCCCTCAACGTTAAAGTCTCACTGCTGAACACACAGACTTGTGGACGGCCCCAGAGCATCTGCGCGTAGCCAGCGTTTCGCAGAAAGGAGACGTGTACAGCTACGGCATCATCGCCCAGGAGATCATCCAGCGGAGAGAAACCTTCTACACGCTCAGCTGTCGGGACCAGAAAGGTGAGGACCTTCTCTGGGAGCCAGCAGGAATTCTAGGCTGACCGAGACCCCGCGGTTTCTGTGACCACATCTCAGTCCCCTTGTCAGCAAGAGCAGTGTCACTCCCATGCTCTACACCGCACAGGGTGGTTGGAGGGATTCAATGACAGTATGAAATGTCAGAGGGCTCTGAAAAGCACAGGACAATACCCTACTGCCAGCCGCCGCCACTGTCAGCAATACTCAGTTAAAGAGCTGTGCCTTGAAATTTCCTGCTTCCCTTCTGATTCCATTAAGAGATATGCGTCTTTAACACCTGAACTAGATCACTAACAGGACCACATGCATCCTTGAGGTCTTACTAAGAGAATGCTGTAGTTTTGCCACATGTCCTCTTTTGATGTGTGTGTGTAGGGGGGGTTGTTGCTGTCGCTCAGTTGCTGTCATGTCTGACTCTTTGTGACCCCCGTGGACTGCTGCACGCCAAGCTTTCCCCATCCTCTACTGTCTCCCGGAGTTTGCTCAAGTTCATGTCCATTGAGTCGGTGATGCTATCCATCTCATGTGTGTGTGTATGTGTGTGTGTGTGTGTTTGAGGTGGGGTAGCAGGGTAGCATAGTTTATTAAATTCTAGAAAGTTGATTTGGAGATTATACTGACTCCCCATGGAATATTAAACTTGACTATTCTTTTTTTAATTATTAAACTTTGTGTTTTGTATTGGAGTACAGCCGATTAACAACATTGCGATAGTGTTAGGTGGACAGCAAAGTGACTAAGCCATCCATATCCATGTGTCCATTCTCCCCCAGACGCCCCTCCCATCCAGGCTGCCACGTAACACTGGGCAGAGTTCCCTGTGCTCTACAGTAGGTCCTCGTTAGGGGGAAGTGTTTCATTCCATTCGTCCAATTCTCGATTCACTGAGTGCTTCCTGTGCACCAGCTCTTACCAGTATGGAGGATGAAGGTAGCTGAAGGGTGTAGGGAGGACAGGCTAGCATCTCGGTCAGAAGAAACCTCCCTAAGACAGTGCTCTTTGAGTTAAGTTTTAAATGGCTTGTAGCTTTAACTGAAGTATTCCCTGGGTGTAAGAGGGCCTAAGCCCCCTTGCCCTGGTGGCCCATCCATTCATTCACATCTGTTTGTTGAGTGCTAGCCTAGGCTTTGCCACATTCCCACCGGCTCCGCATCCAGGTCCGGGAACCCATTCAGAGTCTGGAGGCTGCTGCTAAAATTTCTTCACACTGCATTCTTTCTTGTAATTTGAATGGTTCTCGTCCTATCAGAGAAGATTTTCAGAGTGGAGAATTCCAACGGAGTGAAACCCTTCCGCCCCGATCTGTTCCTGGAAACAGCAGAGGAAAAAGAGCTGGAAGTGAGTATGTCTCCTGCATGAGTTTCTTTGGGGTTGCAGCAGCAAAGGAGCACAGACTCGGTGGATGAACACCAAGGAAATGTATCCACTTACTTACAGTTCTGGAGGCCAGAAGTCTGAAATGAGTTGTCAGAGGCCGTGCCTCCTCCAGAGGCTCTACGGGAGAATCCATTCCTCACTTCTCCCAGGAGCTTCTGGTGGCTCTTGACATGCCTTGGCTTGTGGCCGCAAGACTCTAATCTCTGCCTCCAGGCCACATTCTCCATTTCTGTCTAATCTCCTACTTCTCTCCTGTATGAGGATACGTGTGACTGTTGCTGTTACTTAGTTGCTGAGTCATGTCCAGTTCTTTGCGACCCCATGGACTGCAGAACGCCAGGCTTCCCTGTCCTTCACTACTGTCTCCTGAAGTTTGCTGAAACTCATTCATGCCCATTGAGTCAGTGATACGATCTAACCATCTCATCCTCTGCCACGCTCTTCTTTTGTCCTCAGTCTTTCCCAGAATCAGGGTCTTTTCCGCTGAGCTGGCTCTTCACATCGGGTGGCCAAAGTACTGAAGTTTCAGTCCAGGGACTTCCTTGGTGGTTCATTGTTTAAGACTACGTATTTCCAATGCAGGAGGCCTGGTTCAGTCCCTTCTCAGGGAACTAAGATAACCACATACCATGTAGCCAAAAAGTTTTAAAAAATAAAATAAAATTGGGTTTTTAAAAAACCTTTTTTAAAAAGGATGATTCAGAATTATCTTCCCATTGCAAGATCCTTAATCACACCTGCAAAGACCCTTTTTCCAAGTAAGGTAGCATTCACTGGTTCCAGGGGTTGGAACACATCCTTGGGAGCCATTATCAGCCTGTCATCCTCCCAACTCACAAAAGAGCTCCTCCAGCACACATCACGTTCTCAGTATTTAGGAGCTAGAAGAGCAGATGTCAGTGTGATACAGTTACTAGGCTTATAAAACTGCCTCCTGATTATAAAATAAATATGCCAATATCTAGAAACAATAAAGAAAGGTGCATTCACTCTATCCTCTGAAGAAAATGGAGATGTTCTGTATTTGCTTAACTGTTTTATAATCCTTCACAAAGGCCTTTAAGGACTGTGGAGAAAAAAAAAAATCCTAATTTTTTCTTTAGAATTTTATCTGAGCGGTTATAATCCAGCATATGGTAAGTAAATGTTAAAAAAAAATATTTATGGTTGTTGAAGAAAATTTTTTTAAACTTTTGTTCCTTGCAGGATAAAGATAAAAACATTTTGCTTCAGTTTGCAAGTGACCTGCTAGATGAGGTTTATGGTCAGACTTTACCGAGCATGAATGGGCCTTTTTTTATTTCTTTCTGTTTTTCAACAGGAAAGGCAGGTTGTACCCCAAGGTGTTCTGAGCTACATCCACTCCTATTCTGCCTTCTCCTCATCCCTTCCCTTCCTGCTTCTTTTCTGGATCCTGGAATTCCTCTTCGCACATCAGCATCTCTCCTCTCAAACCCTCCTTTCTAGTCTGAGTATATCCTCCTGTTTAAAACAGCTTTCACCAAAGCCGCCTCCTTGTCCATTGACTTGTGCGGCTGGGTGGTTCTGGAATAGGAAATGAGGAATTGTCTTCTAGTAGCCGCACAGAGTCGGACACGACTGAAGCGACTTAGCAGCCCCAGCAGCAGCTGGCTCCAATAGAATACAGGTCTGAAACTCCCAGACTTGGCCTGAAGAGCATGTGCTGTTGACCGAGGAGCCTGGTGGGCTACGGTCCATGGGATTGCAGAGTCGGACACGACTGAAGCAACTGGGCACGCATGCACGCTGCATCAGCTCACTTGACGCTTCTGTCCCTCCCTTCCTCTAAGGCAGTCAGCCAGCGGATCGTTTTCCCGGGCAAGGGTACCACCTAGTGGTGAATACAGGCAACTACAGTTCTATACCGTGGTCCTCTCCCTCCCCAGGGACTCTTCGTTAAAGCAAACGAATGCAGACAGGGAGTGTAACTAGTACCATTTGTGATCCTGTTTGTGTTGAGAGTGAAGAGCAAACTTAATTTAAAGCAGATGGTCTTCAGCATGCTTTTTGATCCCACAAAAGCTGCAAACAAGCGGAATCAAATGAGATGGCTCCATGGGCTTCCTGTCCTCTCCCTCTCCCTCTGTACCCACCCCCCCAACACACCCTCCCATCCCTCCCATCCTCCCACCTCCCCTCCCCCACCCCCACCCCCACCCCCACCCCCTGCCTCGTTTCTCTTCACTGCAGCTGGGAAACTTACAAACGTACATACATTAATGTCCTCTGCCCATGTCATACCTGGGACATATTTGTGCTAAGTAAATTATTAATTTTTTAATCTGAAATTCAAGTTTAACTGGGTGTCCTGTATTTGTATTTGCTATATCTGAGAACCCTAACAAGGTCCCTTCACAAACCAATTAATTCAGAAGCTCCTGAAGTCCTAAGAAATTTTGTGAATGCTCCCCAGATAATCCCATGGTCAGGCACAGCTGAAAACTAATGTCATACAGCTTCACTCTCATTTTAGAGTTGCCTGGCACTCACCAAGCCCAGTTATTTATCCCCCTCCCCAGCACAAACCCAGCAAATGTCCGTAAGGCGTTCTGTCTCTCCCATCCCACCTGGTCCAAATCAATATTGCCGTTTTTCCTTAGCCTAGGATCAAAAGGAAGGGTGAGGCAAAGTAGTGCAGGCAATGATGACCACAGGGAACTGGGCCATTTCATACTTGTTGTGAGAGTTGAGATGTTTTAAAAACATTCCCTGCTTTAGTTGCTTACATCACGGAACAGAATAGGATACCACCGTCTAAGCTAATCCACCTCTTATTTATTTATTTGAAGTACAGCTGATTTGCAATCTTGTGCCAATCTCTGCTGTACAGCAAAGTGACTCATTTATACCTTCTTTTTCATATTCTTTTCCATTATAGTTTATCCCAAGGGGATTGGCTATAGTTCCCTAGGCTATCTATAGTAAGACCTTGTTTTTATCTATTTTAAAGGTAGTAGTTTGCATCCACCAACCCCACACTCCCAGCCCTCCCGTCTCCCTGCTCCTCTGACAACCGCAGCTGTGTTCTCTAAGCCTGTGAGTCTGTCTCTCTTCCATAGAGAGGTTCATTTGTGCCGTATGTTAGACTTGACATATAAGTGATACCACATGGCATTTGTCTTTTCTGAGTTACTCCAGTTCGCCCTCTTCTTTCTTCCAGGTCTATCTACTTGTCAAAAGCTGCTGGGAGGAAGATCCAGAAAAAAGGCCAGATTTCAAGAAAATTGAGAATACCCTGGCCAAGATATTTGGGTATGGCGGACATTTTTACTTTTCCCCACTAGCTTCAGTTTTTTCTAATAGTTGACATTCAGTGGTAGCTAAGTATGAGAATGCCTTTTCTAATGAAAAATCACAGATTGTAATACCTGTCTCCAAAAAATTAAAATGATATGGAGATGAACAGACCATTTTCTCGAGAAATAATCACTTGAAAAGCTAAGTACTATGTTCAAGGGCAAAACGAGCCTGATTAGAAAATAGATGCTGACTGATCATGATTATATCTGTTAAAAAAATAGAGTTCCCTTACTCTTCTGCAGGTAATTAGGATTTAGAAGTCTAGTAGAATCCTGAGGATCTTAAAACCCCTGGATAATTCTTAACATCAGCAAGTTCCTTAGAGTTTTAAAAATCGTAAGATCAGGAACTTTGGCTGAATCAGAGTATAATTCAGGATGAAGAGAAAAGTAACACACAGTTATCCAGTA
This sequence comes from Ovis aries, assembly GCF_016772045.2. Taxonomy (NCBI): domain Eukaryota; kingdom Metazoa; phylum Chordata; class Mammalia; order Artiodactyla; family Bovidae; genus Ovis; species Ovis aries. Next base: position 200,854,270 of record NC_056056.1, read on the forward strand.
AGACTGAATTTTAGATTTCCCATGTTTGGAAAATGCAGTGAGAAAAATAGCCCTAGGAGATCCAGTTTCTAGGCTAGGACCTAACAATAGTTAGTTATGGTTACCAATTCTGTTGCTCGTAAAATTGGAATGAATTTTCTGTAGATGATTCCTGCAGTTCCTTCTAGCTCTTTTGTAGTTTCGTTAAGTCAAAGACTCAGACACTTAGTGAAGCTAAATAAAGCCCAGGACTGAGATGGGGTGGAGTAGTGGTCCCAAACCCCCCACACACCAGGCCACACAGCAGGAGGTGAGGCGGGGTTGGGGGGCGGCTAGCAAAGCTTCATCTGTATTTACAGCTGTTTCTCCTTGCTCACGTTACCACCCAAGTTCTGCCTCCTTTCAAATCAGCAGCAGCATTCAGTTCTCACAGAAGCGTGAACCCTGACCCTAAAGTCAGGGCAGAGTATCCTGAGATAGCCACAGTAGAAATGTAGCGCACAGCAAATGTAACGTCGTTGAATCATTTCGAAACCATACCCTCCCCCACCCCCACCGCTGCCCAGTCCATGGAGAAGTTGTCTTCCATGAAGCCAGTCCCTGGCGCCAGAAATGTTGGGGACCTCTGGGGCAGAGTGAAGACAATGAAAGTGTGGCCATTGATTGCTTGATCTGAACCACCCAATGTGGGGAAAGAGCAGGAAATAATAAATGATTTCAATCTTGCCCTTTTTCATTCCTTCCCAGAGCTATTACTAAGAGCAGGTGAAACTGTATGTGTGACAGATGAAATGTGAGCTCATGAAGATAGAACTAGACCCCTGGTATTTAGCCTCTAATGTGGTGGTTCTCTCTCTACTTGGCTGCACATTGAAGTCACCTGGGGATATTTGCAAACTACTGATGCCGGAGTCCTACCCAAGAGAGTCTGATGTAATTGATCTGGGTGCAGGGTGTCATCAGGAGTTTAAATAAGCTCCTCAGGTGATTAAAATACACAGCCAAGGTTGAGGAAACTGTTTTAATTGTATCAATTCATCATGAAATCAGATTATCCATCTTCATCCTTTCCACCTGCTCCCTCATTCTTTCTACCCAGCTAGATTTCTTTATGGTTTCTGGTGAGAATCTCCTGGGGACCTTGTTAAAAACTTCTCTTCTTCCCAAACCTAGCAGTTTCCAGTTGTAACAGATCTGTGATAGAATTCAGAAATGTACGAATTTTTTTCTCTTTCTTTTTTAATTTTTAAATTATGAAAGTATGATAACACATTTACAGGAGACTTGGAAAATACAGAACAAAGTTACATATAGTTCCACTATATAGTACAATTATTTTTTAAGTATTTTATAGTACAAGAATTTTTAAATTATTTTATAGTACAATTATTTTTAAGTATCTTATAATTTAAGATAAATTAAGATTTTTAGTTGGAGTTTCAATGTCAAACTCTCAAAAGTTAATAGAATGAATATAGAGAAAAGTAGAAAGATATAGTAGACCTGAAAAGCACCATGAACCAATTCAATATAATTAAGATTTATACAATTTTCATACAACAGTAGTATACAAATTCTATTCAGGTTCCCATCAACTATAAACTAGGAGTCTCTGAAACATATCCAGAGACATGAAATAAGGTGCAAACGTTTCATGGTCTGCTGCTGCTGCTAAGTCGCTTCAGTCGTGTCTGACTCTGTGCGACCCCATAGATGGCAGCCCACCAGGCTCCTCTGTTCCTAGGATTCTCCAGGCAAGAATACTGGAGTGGGTTGCCACTTCCTTCTCCAGTGCATGAAAGTGAAAAGTGAAAGTGAAGTCGCTCAGTCATGACCAACTCTTTGAGACCCCATGGACTGTAGCCTACCAGGCTTCTCCGTCCATGGGACTCTCCAGGCAAGAGTACTGGAGTGGGTAGCTATTGCCTTCTCCTTTCATGATCTAAAGGTATGGAAATCATACAAAGTATGTTTCCTAATCACTGTGAGATTATGTTAGAAATCAATATCAAAAGATACTTGAAGATACCCACATATTTTCAAGTCCAAATGTGGCATTTACCAAGAGAGACCTAGCCCTTGAAAGCCTCAATAAAGTCAGAAAAATGAAAAAACACGGTGATTGCAGAGAAGAAAGCATTTAAATGAGAAATTAAAATCAAAGATATTTTAAAAACCCCATGTACTTGGAAATTAAATGTCCACTTTCAAATGATAGGTGTATCTAGGAAGGTATAACAAGGAAAATTAGAGAATGCTTAGAATAAAAACAAGAGAATTTACCAGAATTTGTTGCGTGCAGCTGAAGCTGCTCAGTGCAGCTAAATACAATGTGAAATCTTGAATAAGGTATAAAAACAAATAATGGATACTAGCATAAAATTTTGTGAGATTTGAACAAAATCTATACATTAGTTAATAATACTGTGGTGGTGGTGGTGCTGTAGTCGCTCAGCTGTGTCCAATTCCTGCAGCCCCATGGACTGTAGGTTCATGGGATTCTCCAGGCAAGAATACCAGACAGGGTTGCCGTTTCCTCCTCCAGGGGATCTTCCTGACCCAGGAATCAAACTTGGGTGTCCTGCGTTGCAGGTTGATTCTTTACCGACTGAGCTACAAGTGAAGTCCACATGTTAATTTTCTGTTTGGGTTTTTTTTTTTTTTTTCAACATGGTAAGAAATGTATTAAATTTTTAACAAACATCCCACCCCATACCAAGGGGATTACAACATAGTCTGTCTTTTTGAGCACAGAAATGGCAAGTTTAATTATTGTTATGATGATGAAACAGTAGAATTTATTCATCCCTTGGGTTGTGTCATGAACATTGTCTCCAGTTCTCAAAACAGCTGTAATTTCTGACTGGGGTCTGCACCCAGGTGGGTCACAGGGTCACGAAGAGCTGGCATCTCATCTAAGTCACTTCAGTCTAACAAAATAGACTTAGGGCTTTCGCTTTAGGACCCTGACTCTCTATTCTGAGGGGTAATATAAGGCTCAGATTTACTTTACTTGGTTCTTTCCTTTTTTTAAATTTATTTTTTAATTGAAGGAAAATTGCTCTGTAATGTTGTGATGCTTTCTGCCGTATGAGGTTCTTTTGTTATATTTCCTTTTATTGAAAGTTGTTTCTTATTAAAACTTTTAAAAATATGAAGCAAACAAGAAGGAAAAAAAATCACCTATTTTTCAGCAGGTAATGACCAGTTTTCAAAAATTAAAAATGAGATGATAATGTTTGCTGTTACATAAACTGGCTTTTTTCACTTAAATAATGTAAAAGAAGTTTCTTTCTGTGTACTTCGCAATTTTAATTTGTATTTGATAATCCATCATTCCATAATAATTTAATTACTTTTTATTACACATTTAGGGGAACTGTTAAATGATTGTTTGTGAGGAATAACTGCTACTTTCTTTATAGTTCACTTTCAGCACATTCGTGATAGTTTCCTTCGGATAATTCTAAGTAGAATTGAGAGGCTGGTTGACATAAGCATTCTTAAGATTTATGATGCATTTTACCGTATTTCCCTCCAGGAAAACTATAATGTATATTTTTCCTCCATCTTACTTACATTGATTGCCATTGTGCTAACATTTGTTGTTCTTTTTTTTTCTAATGTCTTTCCTATTTCTTTGATCCTTCCCGAGGTTAAATTTTTTGCCATATTTGTTGGCCATTTTTATTCTTTCTTTAATTACCTGTTCATAATATCTGCCTATTTCTTTAATGATTATTTATGTTCTCTTAATAATATGGAGAGCTCTTTATCTGTCTCTACCTATAGCCTTTTCCATGACCAAAAAAATGAAAGTTACATGGATACCTTGATCCGACGTCTGCAGCTGTATTCCCGGAACCTGGAACATCTGGTGGAGGAAAGGACACAGCTGTACAAGGCAGAGAGGGACAGGGCTGACCAACTTAATTTCATGTTGCTCCCAAGGTAAGGAAGTCCTTCCACGGATGTGACTGTACAGGACTCCAGAGTTGTGCCTCAGCCCTTAAGGTGGAAAGCCAAAGCATATTTGTCTAGTGTTGGTTTTCTCTGTACTTTTCTTACTCTATTTATTTTTATGTATTAGTTTGGCTGTGCTGGATCTTAGTTGCGGCACACAGGATCTTTATTTGCAGCATGTGAAATTTTAGTTAGGGCATGTGGTATCTAGTTCCTAGAGCAGGAATCGAACCTGGGTCCCCTGCATTGGGAGTGCAGAGTCTTAGTCATGGACCACCAGGGAAGTCACATTTATATAGGATTGTTGCCTCTTGCATTTTCTTCATCAGATCATTGTGTTTAAAGATGCACGTTCTTGCCAAGCTTTGTCCTGGTTTGCACTGTCTAAATTGCTAAAACAAAGAGATTGTTTTCCAGTGCCATGGAAGGAGCATGGATGGCAGAGTTAGAGCGACCTAGGTTCCAACACTGGAGAAGGAAGTGGCAGCCCACTCCAGTGTTCTTGCCTGGAGAATCCCAGGGACAGGGGAGCCTGGTGGGCTGCTGGCCATGGGGTCGCACAGAGTCGGATACAACTGAAGCGACTTAGCAGCAGCAGCAGCATGTTCCAACACCTGTTGGCCACTGTTATTGAGTCTGAGACCTTAGGCCAGTCACTGTCTCTCCATATGAAAATGAAAATTAAAGCATTAATCTCTTTGCCATCTTCTTTCAGCCTCATAGTAGAGGCCATATTACAAGAAATGGTATGGATGAGCTTATTTGTAAAGCAGAAACAGAGAGAAAGATGTAGAAAACAAATGTATGGACACCGAGTGGGAGAGGGGTGGGTGGGAGAAATAGGGAGATTGAGATTGGCAGATTCGCACTGTTGATACTATGTGTGATATAGATGCTGGGGCTTCCCTGGTGATTCAGATGGTAAAGAATCTGCCTGCAATGCAGGAGACCCAGGTTTGATCCCTGCATTGGGAAGATGCCCTAGGGAAGGGAATTGCTACTGACTCCAGCATTCCTCCCTGGGAAATCCCATGGACAGAAGAGTTTGTTGGGCTGCAGTCCACTGTGTCACAGAAGAGTCAGACACAACTTAACGACTAACACGTACACACACATGTAAAATAGGTAACTAATGAGAATCGACTGAACAGCACAGGGAACTCTACTCACTGCTCTGTGGTGGCCTAAACTGGAAGAAGTCCAGAGTGGAGGGGATATATGTGTATGTACAGCTGATTAATTTTCCTATACAGTAGAAGCTAACACATTATATTTATTAAGCAACTGTGCTCCATTAAAAATTAATTAAAAATAAAATAGGAGCCATCTTTAGTGGAGGAAGGCTTCCCTGGTAGCTCAGATGGTAAAGAATTCACCTGCAATGTGGGAGACAGGATTCAATCCCTGGGTGGGGAAGATCCCCTGGAGGAGGAAATAGCTACCCACTCCAGTATTCTTGCCTGGAAAACTCCATGGACAGAGGAGCCTGTCAGGCTGCAATCCATGAGGTCACATACAGTTGGACACGACTCACATTTATTAGAGTTATAATCAGGTATTAAATTACTACGGAACCTCCTATTCATCTGAGGCCACATACATGTGCTCTGTGTGGGTAATATGTTCCTAGACTTGGTATTTGCAAACCGTCTTTGGTTCCTCACCACACTACTCACTGGAAATCCTCAGTTCTAGCATTCCTGGTGAACAGTTAGTACTGTCTCAAAGATTTCCGTAGAGGAAGAAGGAATTTACTGAAATTGAAGGCCCTGTTCTTTCCTTCCTCATCTAGGCTGGTGGTCAAGTCTCTGAAGGAGAAAGGCTTCGTGGAGCCTGAGCTCTACGAGGAAGTCACAGTCTACTTCAGTGACATTGTAGGGTTCACCACCATCTGCAAGTACAGTACCCCCATGGAAGTGGTGGACATGCTCAATGACATCTATAAGAACTTTGACCACATTCTGGACCACCACGACGTGTACAAGGTAACCTCTCCACCTAACAGGCTGAATGGTGGTTTGGCCCCAGGTCAGCAGAGCCAGAATTGGCTGTTCTTGTTACTACAGTTTTCCTTTGCTACCCCTAGCACCTCTGCCTCGGGATGCTTCAAGGATTGTCATGGATCCCCGAGTCCCCAGGTGCTCAAGTCCCTGGCGTAAAATAACATAGTATTTGCATACAACCTACATACCCATGTACTCTTAACTTAAATCATTTCTAGATTACTTATAATATCTAATACAATGTAAATGCGATGTAAAATAGTTGCTGGAGTTGTGGCAAATTCAAGTTTTACTTTTTGGAACTTTCTACAGTTTTGTTTAAATATTTTTGAATCATGATTCATTGAATCCACAGTGTGGAACCTATAGATTCAGAGAGCTGACTTTACTCAGGTCTTTGCCTTTGTCATTTAAGAGTTAGTAAATTAGTGGTTGAGTCTGAGCTACAAGTGACGTGGAAGAATAAGAGTGGTCAGAAGTTGAAATTCTCACCCTGTGTAGATCAGAAAGTCTTACTAACAGGAGTTCCGGTTGAATAGTGATTATGCATTTTAGAGATATTCAGAAAGAAGAAATTAACTAACGAACACATATGAACCATGCATATCATTATGAAAATGAAATTAAAAGGGAGAATATCAAAGAATAATGTTAATAGAAGTCTACTTCCTATTACAAGAAAAGTGTTCGGAAGCATCCAGTACAAGAATGTGTATTATGTCTTTAGTGAACTGAAAATGAAAGTCACTCAGTCATATCTCACTCTTTGCCACCCTGTGGACTGTAGTCTCCCAGGCTCCTCTGTCCATGGGACTCTCCAGGCAAGAATACTGGAGTGGCTTGCCATGCCCTTCTCCAGGAGATCTTCCCAACCCAGGGGTCGAACCCAGGTCTTCTGCCTTGCAGGCAGATTTTTTACCACCTGAGCCACCAGGGAAGCCCTCTTATGTCTTAGAGGAACCTACAATTATCTTTTTATCAAATAGTTTTTGAAAAGTAACGCGCTAAACATGACTTTTCTGATAATTAGAGATGGTTTCCTAAAATTACATAAAGCCATTCAGATTGTTTCAGCACTATAGAACTGTCACCACATCTGCATGACTTGCATTATTATAAAGCACTTCATTCAATTAAAATCCTTTATAGTTGTTTTATCAACTCTTTCAGTAGGCTATGGCTTTCTAGGCGGCGAAGTGGTAAAGAATCTGCCTGCCAATGCAGGAGATGCAGTGATGCGGGTTTGATCCCTGGGTCGCAAAGATCCTCTAGAGAAAGAAATGACAACCTGCTCCAGTATTCTTGCTTGGAAAATTTCATGGAAAATTTCAACCACACAGCCTGGCAGGCTACAGTCCATAGGGCCACAGAGAGTTGGACGTGGCTGAGCATGCAAACACCGCATCCTAACTAAGCTATAAAAACCCTGAAGAAATTAGCATAATACTAGTCTTGAGCTAGTCCCAGAATAAGTGTACAGGGCTGTGCTCATATGAGTTCTCGAACATTTCTGAATTTGATGTGCAATAAACTGCTTCTGTTTACTTTCTGGTGCCTTTAGAAGGGACCGATTCACTGATGAGAAACTGCTTCCGCAGGTGGAAACCATTGGTGATGCCTACATGGTGGCCAGCGGTTTGCCTAAGAGAAATGGCAACCGGCATGCAATAGACATTGCCAAGATGGCCTTGGACCTCCTCAGCTTCGTGGGGACCTTTGAGCTGGAGCATCTTCCTGGCCTCCCAATATGGATTCGCATTGGAATTCACTCCGGTAGGCAGCTGAGCACTGTAGCAGTCGGGAACCGTGTGTATACCAGAGGTCTGCACACCAACTAAATTAGAAAGGTTGAAGGATCCTCAGAGGAGATCAGTTTTCACATGAGGCTTACTCTTGAATCTGCCTGCCAAATACGAGGTCCAGTTACATATCCTGGCATAATTAGACCTATAATAAGTGTCTGGAGAGTTCTAGGAAACAGCAGTCACGACAGCGCTCATGGAATGATAAACACCAACCACCAACTAAAATAACAAGCTCCAGACCTCCTGTTTAAGTCACCCTATTCCCTGGTGGCTCAGATGGTAAAGAATCCGCCTGCAATGCGGTGCAGTGCTTCCATCCCTGAGTTGGGAAGATTCCCTGGAGGAGGGCATGGCAACCCACTCCAGTATGCTTGCCTGGAGAATCCCCATGGACAGAGGAGCCTGGCAGGCTACACTCTATGTAGTAGCAAAGAGTTGGACATGAATGACCGACTAAGCGCAGCACAGCATGTTTACTATTTATCTCTTCCCCATTCCCTCCCTCTCCCCATCTCTGACTTCCGTAAATTTTTTTTCAGTAAAATATTACAGTATCTTAAGTGGATTTTATTATCTTTCTGATGTGATTGAGAAGTTTTAGAGACCTTTTTCTAACATTGGAGTATAGCTGATTTATGATATTGTGTTAGTCTCTGGTGTACAGCAAAGTGATTTGGTTATACGTATATATAATATAGCTTGCATCTGCTAATCTCAAACTCCCGATCCATCCCTCCCCTACCCCTTGATAACTACAAGTCTTTTCTCTATGTCTGTGAATCTGTTTCGTAGATAAGTTTATCTGTGTCATCTTTTAGCTTCCTCAGAGATCTAATCAAGTAGCTGCTGCTGCTACTGTTTGCTTTTGTTTTGTATTTTGGCATTGAGTCTAACAGGGAAGATTCAGTTCTTAGTATTTTTTTTTCAAGTGTACATAAGCAATGCACAACTTAATGTTCTGTTTTTTCCAGTGTCTGTAAACACAGTGTTCAAAGGACAAATCTATAAAGAAACTCATATAGATCAAAACCTGATAAACAAACCAGAAAATCAATAGTTGCCTCTATCCAAAACCTGGTTTTGCAGTTTCTGAGTTAATCTTTAACTTCTACGAATTTTAACTCCTTGCATTCAGTCTTTCCACACAAATACTTGCTTGAGCAGCCCTCCTTCCCTATCTAATATGCCCCTGTGCATCACCTGGCCTTGACTTTTGTTCTGCCTTTTGGGGTATCCTTGTGTCGTAGGCTCCCCCTTCCTGCTGCATTCACGTGGTACATGAAAAGCACAGGGAAGAAGATTCCAAGTCCTTGTCATCTGGGTCTTCCATCATCAGGCCACCAATCCCTAAAATGCTGTGCTGTGCCATGCTTAGTCACTCAGTCATGTGGGACTCTTTGCAACCTCATGGACTGCAGTTTGCCAGAGTCCTCTGTCTATGGGGATTCTCCAGGCAAGAATACTGGAGGGGTTGCCATACGTTCCTCCAGGGGATCGTCCCAACCCAGGGTTGAACCCAGGTCTCCCACATTGCAGGCAGATTCTTTACTGTCTGAGCCACCAGGAAAGCCCAAGAATACTGGAGAGGGTAGCCTATCCCTTCTTCAGGGGTTCTTCTCGACCCAGAAATCAAACTGGGGGTCTCCTGCATTGCAGGCAGATTCTTTATCAGCTGAGCTACCAAGGAAGCCCAAAAATAAAACAGACGGGCCATTGAGCCTCCAAGTGCACTGTGCCCACCAGTGATTCAGATGTGGGCTGTGTGGCTGGCACAGCGAGAAGGTGGTGAGATGGTCTCCGTCCTTCTTGAGAGCCTTCTGTGTAATATACTAAGGAGCATTTTCCACCTTTGCGTGCTGATCTCAAAATGTCTTCTTGTTTCTCGAAAATGTGCTTTTCTATGCTAGAGCAAAACACTTGCTGAAAGCGTGATTTGGATAATGATGCTATCCCCTAACCAGTGCATTCATTTGGAATAAAGTTCACAGCTCACAATTTACCCCTTAAACCACTTCTCCCGTCTAATGAGGCATTGAGCGTTGTGATCCTGAGAAGAGGCTCACCCGCCTGAACACCACTCTGTGACTTCCGTGGCCTCCACCTTCTTGCCTTCTGTCCCTCACAGGTCCCTGTGCCGCTGGAGTCGTGGGGATCAAGATGCCTCGTTATTGCCTGTTTGGAGATACAGTCAACACAGCCTCTCGGATGGAATCCACTGGCCTCCGTAAGAAAGGAGAGGATTTTTCTTAGAGGACAAAGATTCTGCCCTAACCAAGGGGAGCTGTAGGGTGAAAATGCATAATACTGCCAGTGAGGTGAAGAATAACTCTTCACGGTGACTGACTGTGAGCCTGGGTCAGTCCAGTCCTTGCTACATATCGCTGCTTACTGATCATAATTCTTTTCTTCCTTTATGGCTCAGTGTGACTGTTCTTATTAGTCTGGGTTCGTTTGCAGTGCATTCAGGCACGCTGTACCTGGAATATTCTTGAACATGAACGTGAAGTCGCTCAGTCGTGTCTGACTCTTTGCGACCCCATGGACTGTAGCCTACCAGGCTCCTCTGTCCATGGGATTTTCCAGGCAATAGTACTGGAGTGGATTGCCATTTCCTTCTCTAAGGGATCTTCCCAACCCAGGGATCAAACCTGGGTCTCCTGCATTGTAGACAGATGCTTTACCGTCTGAGCCACCCGGCAAGTCCTTAGATCCATGTAATACTCTTAGATCCATGTAAAAGAGAAAGTGTTAGCTGCTTAGTCATGTCCAACTCTTTGCAACCCCACAGACTATAGCCCACCAGGCTCCTCGGTCCATGGAATTCTCCAGGCAAGAATACTGGAGTGGGTTGCCATTTACATGGAGACCCCAAACCAAATTTCAGCTTTTTAGCTCAGCACCGCAAAGTAAAATCCAAACCCAGGCCCAGGGGCTCCCCTCTCTGAGCTGTAATGAGAAGCTCCGGGGCTTAATCTAGAGAGCCTCCTCACTCAGGACCCTGAAAACCAGCACCAGACCCTCTCCCCGTGTCTGATAATAGTTCTCATCTCACTGATGCTATTCTAAAGTGTTTTTTTGTTTGTTTGTTTAATGACAATATCTAAGCCGTCAAGAGCACTTATAGTAAATATTCTGGCTCAAGGGGAAACAAACGGGGCCCTATGATAGCATTCAAAATGGACGCAGTTTTCATTGATCTATTTTGCATTTCCAGCCTTGAGAATCCATGTCAGCGGCTCCACCATAGCCATCCTGAAGAGGACAGAGTGCCAGTTCCTCTATGAAGTAAGAGGAGAAACCTACTTAAAGGTAAGGAACCCATCGAGATATATACCTAATAGCACCACCGGGTGGCGCTAGTGGTAAAGAACCTGCCTGCAAATGCACGGGACATAAGACACGTGGGTTCAATTCCTGGGTTGGGAAGATCCCCTGGAGGAGAGCATGGCAACCCACTCCAGTATTCTTGCCTGGAGAATCCCATGGACAGAGGAGCTTGGTGGGCTACAGTTCACGGGATCGCAGAGTCGGACATGACTTAGCAATGAAACACAGACGCCCCACCAGACCTGCTGAGTCCAACTCTTTTGGGTATAGATCAGAGATCTGTATTTTAATCAAGTGACTGTGATGCACAGAGAAGAGCAGGAATCCCTGTTCTAGACACGCCTTGCTGTCCCACACATTTAGAGCAACCGCCTTTCAGAGCCACCAGGTGGCCCACAGGCTGTCTGTTGAAGGTTGACCAGACTCGCAACTGATCTGAAGCCAGTGATCTGCTCCGATAATCTGCCTCCACCAGCTGTAGCAGCATCTGGCCCCTACACTGACGGCAACTTGGAAGAGCCTCCTTTAGGTAGTTGTGTCCGAACAACACACTGGCTATTTTAATTCTCTGTAAACGCATTCTCTGCAGTGTTCCCCCCAAAATAGAAGTGGTGTGTGGATTATTACAGTGCAAGTGGTTAGGCGTATGCGCTCAGTGATGTCTGACTCTGCGACGCCATGACTGTAACCGGCCAGGTTCCTCTGTCCGTGGGATTTTTTTAGGGAAGCATACTGGAGTGGGTTGCCATTTCCTACTTCCGGGGATTGAATCCAAGTCTCTTGCATATCCTGCACTGGCAAGCAGGTTCTTTACCATTGGCAACACTTGGGAAGTTCAAATATTACAGTCCAAACACAGCCCCAAATCACTAGTTTGTTTTTTTGAATGAGTGGTTTTTAAAAATATAACTATCCAGTCTACTTTTCAAACACAACCTCCAGCCAAAAACAATTTCCTGTTGCTACCATTTATTTTACAGCCTGCAGATGTACCCAGCAAATGTCAGTTAGTGTGTGTTTATCATGAGGCACGTGTGTTTGTAATTTACACTCTTCAGGTGGGGAAACTGTGGCAAAAGTTTTGTGGCAAAAACAGCCAGAATAAAATGTGGACGACAGAAACCAGTTGGATTCATTGGAGTAGCAGGATCATAGATGAATTTTCTTTCTTCTTCATTTAGAGTTTTTGTGCTGTTGCTAAGGTGATATTTGAAAATGTCTTTTGGGGAATAAAAGAAAATTCTAGTTTGAAAAAAAAAAATGCCTGGTGGTTGAGAGATACTTTTTTAAAGGTGCTTAGAAACAGAGATTGGTCTGGAGATAACACAAATCATACTAGGAACAGGTGCTGTATTGAAATATAGGCTGTGATGACAAACTCAGAGGGGAAACGTTTCTTGGAAGCTGATGCTCGTCAGAACGGTGGGTTACAGCCGACTGCCTTGTTGGCCTCCATGGTCCACACCTTTCTTGTCTCTCTAGGGCAGAGGAACTGAGACCACCTACTGGCTGACCGGCGTGAAGGACCAGGAGTACAACCTGCCCACCCCTCCAACCGCGTAAGCTGCTGGCTGGGCGGGGAGGAGCCGGGAAGTCGAGGTCTTGGCTTTGTATCTTGTACTGTGTGCAGGCAGTTGAACTGTTGGCGAGTGCTTTGCCAGTGGCAATGAGGCATTGAATCCAAGATGAGAGATGACACACGTTGAAAAGGCTTGGAAACCCCCCTTCTCTGGCTGCTGGAGTGTTTCAGGCTCGCTCAGGAGACCAGAGGACAGTTTAGGGCTCACCCCCTGCACATGTGGTCAAGAGTAGAGCACACTAGGGACAGGAGACCAGTGCATTTCCACCCCTGCGTGCAGCTCTCTGCTGAGTTACCTGGTGGAACAGGAACTCCCCAGCTCCAAGACTGTGGTTTGGGGTCTTCACATGGAGTGTGTGTTCTCCCTGAGATGAGGAAAACAGGCTGCAGGTCTAATTAACCTGTTTCAGTTTCCCTAAAGGTGACTCAAATGGTCTTCCAGTTGCATTTGGGCCACTGCAGTGAGTCACGTGGCTATTGGAACAGTTTTTGCTGTGGTAGAGAAACCCTGTCGTGCAGATGCCTGGATGCGGGACCCAGACAGATGGCAACACCATAGAGATGCCAAAACAGTGCAGACCATCCGTATGGCATGGGGGAACCTGGCCCCTTGCTAAGAGCACCCCAGGTGCTCTTAATCTCTTAAAACCCTCCACTCATTCAGAGCCCTCCCCAGACAAGACCCACATTCCTAGGAAAGTGTGGGACCAACACGTTTTCAGAGTTTTGTGGTGACTGGTGGCTCAGACAGTAAAGAATCTGCCTGCAATGCAGGAGACCCAGGTTTGATCCCTGGGTTGGAAAAGCTCCCCTGGAGAAGGGAATGGCAATCCACTCCAGTATTCTTGCCTGGAGAATTCCAGGGACAGAGGACCCTGGCAGGCTATAGTCCATGGGGTCGCAAAGAGTCGGACACGACAAGCTACGTAGCACACACACTAGGGCTTAGCACCCTCTTGGCTTCTCTTCCTCTAGCTCCAGTGGTATGTGTAAAGCTAACCTCACCTCTGAATTCCGCATTGTGTTATCTTACTTTGAAATCAAAATATAATTTCCTGCTTGAAATATATTCTGCTTTCCCTACAACTACACAGAGCAAGAGTGACAGTTCTTTAGGCTCATTGGTGGAAGCCAAGGGTCGTTCTGTGTTCTCTGGACTTCCCGCATGCAGCACAGAGTAGGCATTCAACAAGGAATCAGTGAGTGAAACAGGCGGTTCTGGAGCTGAGGGCTAGTCTATTTGAATAGCTGAGAAGTTCCCTTTTCCCTCCATACTCTTGTCTCTCCAGGGAAAATCAACAGCGCTTGCAAGCTGAGTTCGCCGACATGATCGCCAGCTCTTTACAGAAAAGACAGGCCTTGGGGATAAGGAACCGAAAACCAACCCGGGTGGCCAGCTACAAGAAGGGCACCCTGGAATATTTGCAGCTGAACACGACAGACAATGAGAGCACCCATTTTTAAACCTTGGTAAGAGCTAAGGACTCAGGAAAAACCAAGTCCAGCCACACCTGGGGCAGTGACCACAAGTGTCCTGAAGCTTCTGCTTCTCTGAGACCTCAGTAAAGCAGAAGACGACTTAGATGCAGTCTCCAGTAGCCTCGGCTTCCCTGTCTGGGACGTAGGCTTGCTTCCGTGAATCACGTACACTCTCAGTGCAATAATTACCTTCTCCTCTGCGGCCTGATCTCAATAGCTGCTCCAGGGAACTTCAACCTGAGAAAGAAGAGAAATGAATATGTACTATCTCAAAGTTGGAGAGATTTTGTTCTTATTTCACCTGTTTCAGCTTTGTTTTGCTTACTGGCTCTTTTTCTTTCTGTATTCATGATAACATTTTTTTTAATTGTCCCAATGATATTTTCAGTATTTTATCTCCATTAAATTATATTTAACTCCTAATTTTGGCAGACAGTATGCTGTATATGAGGCAGGAATAAAAGTTAATCATTTCCTGGATCTGTGGATGTGTTTCTCTCTGTTGCACCCATTTCCCTGGAATGCACCAGCCATTGCCTTGTGCTGGTTGAAAAACTGACTTAATACCCCTGCACTGAAGAAGGGCAAAGCTAGCATCATTGCTCAGAGGTCCAAACCTTGATGTTCAGCATCCCCTGTGTGCATGGGGGGATTTTGTGTCTAGTTTTCTACCATAGGGGCTGTTCAGGTGCTAAATTCACATCCTGTCTATCTGTAAAGATACCTTACTCCAGACTCTGCAAATATTCCCCCTCACATCCAGCAGTCATCTCCTTCCCCTTTTAATGGCAGCCAAGCATGATTCATTCGCTTGAAATCTCCGGAAAAGGACAGAGCCAGGTTGAGTAGACTAATATCAGCACAGGCAAGAATGAGCATGTAACACCCCGGCACTGACCTTCACAACTAAAACAATTGCTCCCACCACAGTATGCCTCCCCAGGCCTCTGCCACGAAAACCACTCTAGAGGTTAAGAAATAGGTTACATCTCCATCACCTAGAAAAGCAGACCATCAAGCAATAATAAATGATCTTCTGGTGTACAGGCTGAGCGCTTAACGTGCAGCAAGAGTCCTTTCTTGGTGCTGGAGCTTTAGGATCTGTTTGTGCCTCTGTGTCCACCACGAGGAGACTTGACACTCAGGGATGAGGTTGTGATGTGGATGTTGTTGGTCATTCATTCAGGAAACACATTTGAGCTTCTCTTCTTATTCCAGGAGCTGGGCTTAGTGTACATGGTATAGATATGGTCCCTACTAAGCCTTGAATCTTACAGGAGAGAGAGAAACGTAAAGTGATAAATGGGTGTGAAGACCAAACATATACCTTAACAAACAGGCAAACTTAGCAACTCTAACACCGACCAGAAAATCTGTCTTTTAAGGCTCATGAAATGAAGTGAAAGCCACTCAGTCGTGTCAGACTCTTTGCGACCCCATGGACTGTACAGTCCAAGGAATTCTCCAGGCCAGAATACTGGAGTGGGTAGCTGTTCCCTTCTCCAGGGAATCTTCCCAACCCAGGGGTCAAACCCAGGTCTCCTGCTTTCCAGGTGGATTCTTTACCAGCTGAGCCACCACGGAACAGCATTGATGAAAAGCTTCTCTGCTGAAGGTGCCAATGTTTGTGTTCTTTTATAGACTGTACATGCTTGTGAAATATTTCTTGACCTTTAAACAGATGTGTGGCCTTGGCTTGTCCGCTTAACAATGTGAATATGTCATATCAGTGACAACAGTGACTAAGGACAGTACCAGGCAAATTCTTTCTCTGCTCTTTCCTAGCTATAAATTAATTAATGTCTCCAAGCCTCTAATGTTTCATTAATAACATTCGCCTTCATAATATCCACCTCAAGGAGTTGTTACAATGATTTTTTTAGTTGAAGTATAGTTGATTTACAGTGTGGTGTTAGTTTCAGGTATACAGCAAAGTGATTATGTATCATGTATATATGTGTATTCTTTTTCAGATCTTTGCCATTATAGGTTACTACAAGATATTGAATATGGTTCCCTGTGCCATAGATCCTTGTCATTTATCTATTTTGTATATAGTAGTATACATCGGTTTATCTCAAACTACTTATTTATTCTTGTCCCCTGCTAGCCAGTTGACAGACAGTTTCTGTGAAGGACCAGAGAGTAAACAGTTGACATTGTGCAGGCTGCCCTATCTCCACTGCAGCTACTCATCTCTGCTGTCGTATCAGGAAAGCATCCATAGTCAATGGTAGTGGGTAGAATGTGTTCCAGTCAAAGTTTATTTTTATTTGTGGCTATTGTTTGCTTCCCTGGTGACTCAGATAGTAAAGAATCTGCCTGCAGTGCGGCAGACCTGGTGTCAATCCCTTGGTTGGGAAGATCCCCTGGAGGAGGGTATGGTAACCTACTCCAGTATTCCTGCCTGGAGAATCACCATGGACAGAGGAGCCTGGCAGGCTACAGTCCATGGAGTTGCAAATAAGAATTTTTCTTTATTTAATGAATTTTTGAAAACATAACTAAAATACCCGATAATTCCTTAATATTAACTAATAATAGCTTAAATTTATTAAATGATTTCCCTGATTGTTTCAAAAAAATTTTTTTAATTAGTTTGTTCAAAGCTGGATCCATAAAGGTCCACATTTGCATGTACTTGAAATGTCCCCCTAGTCTCTTAACCTATACTGCTTCACCCATACACACTTTTTTCCTATGACATTCATTTGTTGAAATTGAGTCATTTTTCCTACATAATTCCTCAATGAATTTAGCTGATTGATTACACATGGTTTTATTTAACTTGTTGTAGTTTCCATATTTCTTGGAATTTGGTAGTTAGATCCAGAAGATAATTAGAGGCAGGTTTTATACTTTCCCAAGATAATTTATGTAGCCAGTCTGCTAAAGGAGAATTTAGATGTGGAGAATAATACACTGAGACCCAGCTCCAATGATCAATACTGATCTGATTATAATCAGACTAGATTATAATGCCACATTTGGTGCAAGTTTTAATCGCCCACTCCTACCTCATGCCCCCAAAATGACAGAAAAATTTTATATAAAGAATTGGGAAACAGGAAAGAATATCCTTAGTGAAATAGAAATTATGAGTCAGTTATGAAAGAAAACAAATGGGATCCGACTAAACAAGGGAAGAGTAGCCCAAAGCAGTTGTGAAAGAGGACTGCTGGATGCTGGAAAAGGGTAGAATGGGTCCTGGGGGAGCTCCAAGCTCAGAAGGAGCAGACAGAGTGGGAAGAGAGGGTCTTAGAGCTAACCAGCACTAGGGTGGAGGCTGCCATTGCCACGAGCATGCACACACTTAGGGGAATGGAGCCAGCGTGGTCCCTGCCTCTGCCTCTGACGGAGACTGAGGCAGCCACTGTCAGCATGCGGGTCCCTGCCCACACCTGGGAGGAGTGCAGTTAGCTCTGGGGTGGAGACCACCACAACTAATGAGAGCAAAACCAGCTGAGTAGTGTGGCAACAGCCCCTCTGACCCTGATCCAGCCTCTAACCACGTCACGTATACCAGGGAAAAGGTGAAACCAGCACAAAAGTGAAGCACCAAGCAAGCCCTCAGGCCCTGGCTGCGATGCACATCAAGGTAGAAACCACCATCATGACCATCACGTATCAGGGAGAAACAACTCCCTCAGGCCTCCTGCCACAGCCTCTTGGGCCCCATCTCCACCTCTGTCAGGGTGATAACAGCCATTGATCATAGGAGAAGCTCCAGTTTGTCCTGGCTCTGGCTTAAGCGGCTCCAGCTCTGGCCTCACCTCCCACTGAGGTGGGGGCTGCCAGCACACCCAGGGGAAGACATGCTCACTTCAGATCTAGCTCTCCCACCAGAACCACGGGGTGCCGCAGACTGCTCAGGATGCTTTACACAAAGACAGGCCTTCAAGACCATAAAAGGTAACTGTTTCACCTAATTTCATGGGGCAGAGAAAGTTAAACAAATTGAGAAGACAGAGGAATTTGTTTAAAATGAAAGAACAAGGAAAAAAAAAAAAGAAACCCAATTGAAGCAGAGATAAATAAGTTGCTAGATAAAGAGTTTAAAGCATCAGTAATAAGAATGCTAACTGAAACCTGGGGAAAGAATAGATAGAGTGAAGTTTTTGACAAGGTACTGAAAAATATAAAAAGGAACCAGTCATTGCTGAAGATTGCAATAGCTAAAATGAAAAATGCACCGGAAGGAATTAACAGCAGATTAGTTGATACAGGAGAACACTTAAGTGACCTAGAAGATTGAATAATGGAAATCATCCACTCAGAATACAAAAAGAAAAACAAATTTAAAAAGAGGATAGATAAGAATAGCCTCAGTACTTCTAGGACAACATCAATCTTACTAACATTAGCAATATAGGGGCCCCAGGAGGAGAGACGAGTGAGCAAGAGACAGAAGGTGTACTTAATAAAATTGTGGCTGAAAACTCTGAACCCGAGGAAGGACATAGATTTCCAGGTACAGGAAAAAGAGTCACCAAGCAAAATGAGCCCAAAGAGACCCTACAGAGACATCTCTTAATTAAAATGACAAAAGTTAAAGAGAATTTTAAAGGCAGCAAGAGAAAGAGTCACGTGTAAGGTAGCCCCATAAGGCTAACAATTGATTTTTCTGCAGAGACTTCACAGGCCAGAAGGGAGTGGCATGACATAGTTAACGTTTTAAAAGAGAAAATGTACAACTTGAGGTTATCATTCAGAATTGAAGGAGAGAGAAGGAATTTCTCTGAAAAGCAAAAACTGAAAGAGTTCATTAGTACTAAACCAACCTCACAAGAAGCATTAAAGGGTCTTCTTTAAGTGAAAAAGGAAAAAGCTACAATAAGAAATAAGAAATTATGGAAAAGGAAAAATCCACTGGTAAAGGCAAGTATATGATAGAGTCTGTGGATCAACCACTTAAATAAGCTAGTATGAAGGTTAAAAAAATTTTTTAATCAACTATAACTATAAGAAATAAGGGGTAAACATGAACATGTAAAATCCTAGAGGAGGAAATGGCAACACACTCCAGTATTCTTGCCAGGAAAATCCCATGAACAGGGAAGGCTTGGAGCACTGCAGTCCGTGGGGTCATGGAGTGGGACATGACTTAGCGACCCAGCACACAAACATGAAAATATGAAATATGATACCAAAAACACATAACATGGGCAGAAGGAGTTAAAAATGTATCTCTATTAAAATGTGTTTGAACTTAAACGCCTACCATTTAACAACTAGTAGATATAGTTCAATGTATATGAACACCACCAAAACCACAAATTAAAAACCTATAATAGATACAGGAACACAAGCATAACACTGAAGAGAATCAACAAACCACAAAGCAAGAAACTAAAAGAAGAGGAAAACAGAGAACTAAAAAACAATGAGAAAACAAGCAGCAAAATGGCTAAGTACATTCCTATCAAAAATTATTTTAAATGTTAACAGACTATATGCTCTAATCAAAAGATATAAGGTGGTTAATTGGATTTTTAAAAATGGGCCCATCTATATGCTGCCTACAGGAGACTCATTTCAGAGCTAAAGATACATACAGACTGAAATTGAGAGGATTAAAAAAATATATTCCATAAAAATGGAAATGAAAAGAAAGTTGGGGACAGATACTCATATCAAAGTGGACTTTGAAACAGGCTAGATAGAAAGACATAAATGTACATGTCTTTATACTAACCCACTAGTAGGAATTAGAAGTCATGACACCCGAATAGCAATGAACAGAACTAGTGTCCAGATCATGGCTTCTAAATACCATTGTCAAAAGGGCTGAGGACTCTGCAGAAGTGATTGACTTTAAGACTAGGGAAGGGAAAATACGAAATAAATCTGGAGCATCTTGTGTTCACAGAAAGGAATGAAGCACTCAAAAACAAGCAAAAAAAAAAAAAAAATATATATATATATATATATGTATGGGAACATGTCAAAATGACACAAAAGCCGACTAGAAAGAACTCCCAACAGTTTCAGCTGGAAGAAAATTACCAATAAATAATAAAATTATCCATGATTCCATAAAAAGGAGGTGTAATTAAATATATGAATAAATAGTGGAGGTGAGACAACACTTCCTTATAGAATAATCTAATTTAGAAATGTGGAAAATGAAGGAAAAAGAAAATGGCTATGGGAACACCAGACTAATAATTTTTCAGGCAATATCCACTCAGTTGAGTTCAGTCGCTCAGTTGTGTCCAGCTCTTTGTGATCCCAGCATGCCAGGCCTCGCTGTCCATTACTAACTCCTGGAGTTAACCCAAACTCATGTCCATTGAGTCCGTGATGCCATCTAACCATCTCATCCTCTGTCATCCCCTTCTCCTCCTGCCTTCAATCTCTCCAACAACAGGGTCTTTTCAAATAAGCAGCTCTTCACATCAGGTGGCCAAAATATTGGAGTTTCAGCTTCAACATCAGTCCTTCCAATGAACACCCAGGACTGATCTCCTTTATGATGGACTGGTTGGATCTTCTTGCAGTCCAAGGGACTCTCAAGAGTCTTCTCCAACACCACAGTTCAAAAGCATCAATTCTTCAGTGCTCAGCTTTCTTTATAGTCCAACTCTCACATCCATACATGACTACTGGAAAAACCACAGCCTTGACTAGGTGGGCCTTTGTTGACAAAGTAATGTCTCTGCTTTTAAATATGCTGTCTAGGTTGGTCATAACTTTCCTTCCAAGGAGTAAGCGTCTTTTAATTTCATGGCTGCAATCACCATCAGCAGTGATTTTGGAGCCCCCCAAAATAAAATCTGACACTCTTTCCACTGTTTCCCCATCTATTTGCCTTGAAGTGATGGGACCAGATGCCATGATCTTCATTTTCCGAATGTTGAGCTTTAAGCCAACTTTTTCACTCTCCTCTCTCACTTGCTTCAACAGGCTGTTTAGTTCTTCTTCACTTTCTGTCATAAGGGTGGTGTCATCTGCATATCTGAGGTTATTGGGGTTTCTCCCAGCATCTTGATTCCAGCTTGTGCTTCTTCCGTCCAGAATTTCTCATGATGTACTCTGCATATAAGTTAAATTAGCAGGGTGACAATATACAGCCTTGACGAACTCCTTTTTCTATTTGGAACCAGACTGTTGTTTGATGTCCAGTTCTAACTGTTGCTTCCTGACCTGCATACAGGTTTCTCACGAGGTAGGTCAGGTGGTCTGGTATTCCCATCTCTTGAAGAATTTTCCACAGTTTATTGTGATCTACACAGTCAAAGCCTTTGGCATAGTCAACAGAGCAGAAACAGATGTTTTTTCTGGAACTCTCTTGCTTTCCTGATGATCCAGAGGATGTTGGCAATTTGCTCTCTGGTTCCTCTGCCTTTTCTAAAACCAGCTTGAACATCTGGAAATTCATGGTTCACGTATTGGTGAATTCTGGCTTGGAGAATTTTGAGCATTACTTTACTAGCATGTGAGATGAGTGCAATTGTGCAGTAGTTTGAGCATTCTTTAGCTTTGGGATTGGAATGAAAACTGACCTTTTCCAGTCCTGTGGCCACTGCTGAGTTTTCCAAATTTGCTGACATATTGAGTGCAACACTTTCACAGCATCATCTTTCAGGGTTTGAAATATCTCAACTGGAATTCCATCACCTCCACTAGCTTTATTTGTAGTGATGCTTTCTAAGGCCCACTTGACTTCACATTCCAGGATGTCTGGCTCTAGGTGAGTAATCACACCATCGTAGTTATCTGGGTCGTGAAGATCTTTTGTACAGTTCTCTGTGTATTCTTGTCACCTCTTGTTAATATCTTCTGCTTCTGTTAGGTCCATACCATTTCTGTCCTTTATTGTGCTCATCTTTGCATGAAATGTTCCCTTGGTATCTCTAATTTTCTTGAAGAGACCTCTAATCATTCCCATTCTATTGTTTTCCTCTATTTCTTTGCATTGACCACTGAAGAAGGCTTTCTTATCTCTTCTTGCTATTCTTTGGAACTCTGCATTCAAATAGGTATATCTTTCCTTTCCTTCTTTGCTTTTCACCTCTCTTCTTTTCTTAGCTATTTGCAAGGCCTCCCTGGACAGTCATTTTGCTTTTTTGCATTTCTTTTTCTTGGGGATGGTCCTGCTCCCTATCTCCTGTACAATGTCACAAACCTCTGTCCATAGTTCATCAGGCACTCTGTCTATCAGATCTAGTCCCTTAAATGTATTTCTCACTTCCACTGTGTAATCATAAGGGATTTGATTTAGGTCATACCTGAATGGTCTAGTGGTTTTCCCCACTTTCTTCAATTAGATTATTTAAAAAAATAAATAACAGCATGGGGCAACATAGGGGCAAAGGACTGAGATGTGAACTATTAGATGTGAACTATATTTTGGGAATATAACTAATATTTGATAATAACTATAATTGGAGTATAACCTTTAAAAATGGTAAATCCCTATATTGTAAACCTGTGACAAATAATGTTATATACCAACTATTTCAACAACAAATAAATTTTAAAAAATGCAAAAATAAAAAGCAGTATTCCATAAAAATTTGAACTTCTATGTTTTTAAAAGATTCAGAATAAAATTTATTTAAAATTTGGACATTTCCCGTGCATAGGAAATAAGGTTCAATAAAACAGGGAAAAAACAATTCATGCAATTTTTTTTTCAGAAACCTACCTTTTGCACAAAATGAAGTTCAAGTGTCTTTCTGAGAGCATCTTTTAAATGATCATATAGCCTTTGTTTTTGTAACTGAGAGAAGAATGAAAACTGAAATGATGTAGGAAATTGCTCCTTTTGTGCCTGAGTCATGTGAATTTTTATTCAGCCAGCAGATGGTAGATCAGATGTTGGATGATGTGTTCTGAAAATGACCTTGTTCTATTAAGTGGTTATAAGTTAACCATTATAGAAATAGAAGACTTAGCCTAGAATTCTCATGGACACTTTGTATTTGAAGCAACAGCACACTGTTTTCATGTTTGCTAAAAATACCATTATCTTTTTTTCTGTATTTTTATAGAATGTAAAACTTTGTGCATATGTTTATACATATATTGCACAAGGCAACCCCAGTTAAAACACATCTTATCTAGCACCTTTAATTGCAATTTAACCTCATGTAGATTATTCCACCAAATTGTTTAATGCATTAATCTGACCACAGGGAAATAGAGCTCCCAGCAGAAAAACCAGTGCCACACTCCTGGTTTGTGTTCTAATATTGGACAGTTCATGACTCAGAGTTCACATTTGTTACAAAAAACATGAGTTATCACTTCCAGTTCTGTATTTCTTTTGAAATAAATAATCAGATTTTGTGGTTTGTGATAAGATAGGTGTTTTGTAAGAGTGGGAATTGCACAAAACCCTTCTGCAGCTTCTAAGGAGAGCCTAGATTACTTAGTCATCCTTTCTGCACAGAAACCAAAATTGTATAGAGCAGTATTTTTCACTCTGCGATTCTGTGATTGAAGATTTTATTTTTTTTCATTTTAACGTGATCACAGAGTGGTAGTTTTATAAACACAGAAGCCTATGCTTAGATGTTGTTGCAATAGTTCAGCTGCCATTGCAAGCCAGGACTGGCCTGCAGAGCCCCTGAAGTGCAGATTTCAGGCTCAGCTTTGCCACAGGCTAATCCAAGAGCCTTTGGACCAGTCACCTAACCTCACAGGGCTGCTGCAAGGACCAAAGTTTTTATAGACACAAAGCTTTGTAAAGAGCAGAGAACCATAATCATATTGAACTGAAGTGAATGAAGTCGCTCAGTCATGTCCGACTCTTTGCGACCCCATGGAGTGTAGCCTGCCAGGCTCTTCTGTCCTCCTCTGTCCATTTGCCAGGCAAGAGTACTGGAGTGAGTTGCCATTTCCTTCTCCAGGGGATCTTCCCAATCCAGGGATTGAACCTGAGCCTTGCAAATTGCAGGCAGGCGCTCTACCATCTGAGCCACCAGGGAAGGCCCTATAACCATATTAGTTATCTTCTTAAGCTCTCTGGACCTCAGTTTTAATGTGACTCAAAGAGAGTTGGAGATGATCTTTAGAGTACTTTAAACTTTAACCATTCTGTGTACTGATGCATTTGTTTAAATAAAGCAAGAGGTGTGGACAGTCTATTGATACAGTGTAGTATCTCACTGGGTAAAGAATCTGCCTGACAATGCAGGAGATGCAGGTTCATTCCCTGGGTCAAGAAGATACCCTGGAGGAGGGCATGGCAACCCACTTCAGTCTTCTTGCCTGGAGAATCCCATGAATAGAGTGGACTTGCAGGCTACAGTCGATAGGTTCGCAAAGAGTTGGACACAACTGAAGCGACTGACAACAACATAGAGTAGATTGTACAGGACCCATCTTTTATCCTGACTCTTGGCCCCGCTCCCTGAGGTCTATGGTGACCGATAAAAACAAAGGCTGCTCTTAGAAACTTACAGATTCCACTTGGAAGAGAACATGTATCCTGAGCAGCAAGTTGGGGACAGGACTCAGTGTTACCATGGGAACAAGAAGTCCACGTTCCACCACCTAGTCCCCTCCGTTAGGTCCTCCGTTTCCTCCAAAAGCACAGTTTCCTGTCTTGATTCTGCCTTGTTGCTTGAACACTTCTTCTCCAGTTCAGTTCAGTTGTTCAGTTGTGTCTGACTCTTTGCAACCCCATGGACTGCAGCATGCCAGGCTTCCCTGTCCATCACCAACTCCCGGAGCTTGCTCAAATTCATGTCCATCGAGTCAGTGATGCCATCCAACCATCTCATCCTCTGCCATCCCCTTCTCCTCCTGCCTGCAATCTTTCCCAGCATCAGGGTCTTTTCCACTGAGTCCGTTCTTTGCATCAGGTGGCCAAAGTATTGGAGCTTCAACTTCAGCATCAGTCCTTCCAATGAATATTCAGAACTGATTTCCTTTACGATTGACTGGTTTGATCTCCTTGCAGTCCAAGGGACTCTCAAGAGTCTTCTCCAACACCACAGTTCAAAAGCATCAGTTCTTTGGTGCTCAGCTTTCTTTATAGTCCAATTTTCACATCCATACATGACTACTGGAAACACCATAACTTTGACTAGACAGACCTTTGTCTTCCCCAGTAAGAAGGCCTTTACCCAGCTACAGACAAGAAAGTCGGCTCCAGCTAGTTTAAAAGTAAGGAGTTTATCAGAAAATGGCAACCCACTCCAGTACTCTTGCCTGGAAAATTCCATGGATGGAGGAGCCTGATAGGGGTCAAAATGGGTTGGACATGACCAAGCAACTTCACTTTCACTTTTCACAGGTCAAGGGCTCAGTCTCACAAGACTGCCTCCTCTGCAGAGGGAGTCTAAAGTCCCAGAAGGCCACCCATACATCTGACCGAACGGCTACAATCCAGAGGTTCCCATGGCCCTCTCCTCAGGATCAATAATTTGCTAGGACAATTCACAGAAATTGAGAAAACACTTACGTTTTGTTCTTATTTTTGTGGTTCAGTCATGTCTGACTCTTTGTGACCCCATGGACTGCAGCACGCCAGGCTTCCCTGTTCCTCACCAACTCCCTGAGTTTACCCAAACTCATGTCCATTGAGTCAGTGGTGCCATCCAACCATCTCACTCTCTGTTGTCCCCTTCTCCTCCTGCCTTCAATCTTTCCCAGCATCAGGGTCTTTTCGAATGAGTTAGCTCTTCCCATCAGTTGGCCAAAGTATTGGAGTTTCAGCTTCAACATCAGTCCTTCCAATGAACACCCAGGACTGATCTCCTTTAGAATGGACTGGTTGGATCTCCTTGCAGTCCAAGGGACTCTCAAGAGTCTTCTCCAACACCACAGTTCAAAAGCATCAATTCTTCAGTGCTCAGCTTTCTTTATAGTCCAACTCTCACATCCATACATGACTACTGGAAAAACCACAGCCTTGACTAGACAGGCCTTTGTTGACAAAGTAATGTCTCTGCTTTTAAATATGCTGTCTAGGTTGGTCATAACTTTCCTTCCAAGGAGTAAGTGTCTTTTAATTTCATGGCTTTAATCACCATCTGCAGTGGTTTTGGAGCCCAAATAATAAAGTCAGCAACTGTTTCCACTGTTTCCCCATCTATTTCCCATGAAGTGATAGGACCAGATGCCATGATCTTCGTTTTCCGAATGTTGAGCTTTAAGCCAACTTTTTCACTCTCCACTTTCACTTTCATCAAGAGGCTTTTTAGTTCCTCTTCACTTTCTGCCATAAGGGTAGTGTCATCTGCATATCTGAGGTTATTGATATTTCTCCTGGCAATCTTGATTCCAGCTTGTGCTTCATCCAGCCCAGCACTTCTCATGATGTATTCTGCATATAAGTTAAATAAGCAGGGTGACAATATACAGCCTTGATGTACTCCTTTTTCTATTTGGAACCAGTCTGTTATTTCATGTCCAGTTCTAACTGTTGCTTCCTGACCTGCATACATGTTTCTCAAGAGGCAGGTCAGGTGGTCTTGTATTCCCATCTCTTGCAGAATTTTCCACAGTTTATTGTGATCCACACAGTCAAAGGCTTTGGCATAGTCAACAGAGCAGAAATAGATGTTTTTTTCTGGAAATCTCTTGTGTTTTTGATGATCCAGCAGATGTTGGCAGTTTGATCTCTGATTCCTCTGCCTTTCCCAAAACCAGCTTGAATATCTGGAAGTTCACGGTTCATGTATTACTGAAGCCTGGCTTGGAGAATTTTGAGCATTACTTTAGTAGCGTGTGGGATGAGTGCAATTGTGTGGTAGTTTGAGTCAAGGCTATGGTTTTTCCTGTGGTCATGTATGGATGTGAGAGTTGGACTGTGAAGAAGGCTGCAAAAGCGAAAGCGAAAGTCACTCAGTCCTGTCCGACTCTTTATGACCCCATGGACTGTATAGTCCATGGAATTCTCTAGGCCAGAATACTGGAGTGGGTAGCCTTTCCCTTCTCCAGGGGATCTTCCCAACCCAGGGATCGAACCCAGGTCTCCCACATTGCGGGCAGACTCTTTACCAGCTGAGCCACAAGGGAAGCCCAAGGGAAGAAGGCTGAGCGCCAAAGAATTGATGCTTTTGAACTGTGGTGTTGGAGAAGACTCTTGAGAGTCCCTTGGACTGCAAGGAGATCCAACCAATCCATTCTAAAGGAGATCAGCCCTGGGATTTCTTTGGAAGGAATGATGCTAAAGCTGAAACTCCAGTACTTTGGCCACCTCATGCGAAGAGTTGACTCACTGGAAAAGACTCTGATGCTGGGAGGGATTCGGGGCTGGAGGAGAAGGGGATGACAGAGGATGAGATGTCTGGATGGCATCACTGACTCGATGGACGTGAGTCTGAGTGAACTCTGGGAGCTGGTGATGGACAGGGAGGCCTGGCATGCTGCGATTCATGGGGTCGCAAGAGTCGGACATGACTAAGTGACTGAACTGAACTGAACTTGAGCATTCTTTGGCGTTGCCTTTCTATGCAATTGGAATGATAAGTGACTATTTCCAGTCTTGTGGCCACTGCTGGGTTTTCCAAATTTGCTGACATATTGAGTGCAACACTTTCACAGCATCATCTTTTAGGATTTGAAATATCTCAACTGGAATTCCATCACCTTCACTAGCTTTGTTCGTAGTGATGCTTTCTAAGGCCCACTTGACTTCACATTCTAGGATGTCTGGCTCTAGGTGAGTGATCACACCATAGTGATTGTCTGGGTCGTGAAGATCTTTTTTGTACAGTTCTGTGTAGTCTTGCCACTTCTTAATGTATTCTGCTTCTGTTCAGTCTATAACACTTCTGTCCTTTATTGAGCCCATCTTTGCATGAAATGTTCCCTTGGTATCTCTAATTTTCTTGAAGAGATCTCTAATCTTTCCCATTCTGCTGTTTTCCTCTATTTCTTTGCATTGATTGCTGAGGAAGACTTTCTATTCTCTCCTTCCTATTCAAAAATGACAGAATGGTCTCTGTCCATTTCCAAGGCAAACCATTACAATATCACAGTAATCCAAGTCTATGCCCCGACCAGTAATGCTGAAGAAGCTGAAGTTGAACCATTCTATGAAGACCTACAAGACCTTCTAGAACTAACACCCAGAAAAGATGTCCTTTTCATTATAGGGTACTGGAATGCAAAAGTAGGAAGTCAAGAGATACCTGGAGCAACAGGTTAATTTGGCCTTGGAGTACAGAATGAATCAGGGCAAAGGCTAATAGAGTTTTGCCAAGAGAACGCACTGGTCTTAGCCAACACGCTCTTCCAACAACACAAGAGAAAACTCTACACATGGACATCACCAGATGGCCAACACCGAAATCAGATTGATTATATTCTTTGCAGCCAAAGATGGAGAAACTCTATACAGTCAGCAAAAACAAGACCGGGAGCTGACTGTGGCTCATGGACTCATGATCAGTAAGGATCATGAACTCCTTATTGCCAAATTCAGACTTAAATTGAAGAAAGTGGGGGAAACCACTAGACCATTTAGGTATGACCTAAATCAAATCCCTTATGATTATACAGTGGAAGTAGGGATAAATCTGATAGACACAGTGCCTGATAACTATGGATGGAGGTTCATGACATTGTACAGCAGACAGGGATCAAGACCATCCCCAAGAAAAAGAAATGCAAAAAAGCAAATGGCTGTCTGAGGAAGCCTTACAAATAGCTGTGAAAAAAAGAAATACAAAAAGCAAAGGAGAAAAGGAAAGATATACCCATTTGAATAGAATGGGAAAGACTAGAGCTCTTTCCCAGTATCAAGGCCTTTTCCTATGAGTCAGCTCTCTGCATCAGGGGCCAAAGTATTGGAGCTTCAGCATCAGTCCTTCCAATGAACATTCAGAGTTGATTTCCTTTAGGATTGACTGGTTTGATCTCCTTGCTGTCCAAAGGGACTCTCAAGAGTCTTCTCCAGCACCACAATTCAAAAGCATTAATTCTTCAGCTCTCAGCCTTCTTCATGATCCAGCTCTCACATCTGTACACGACTACTGGAAAAACCATAGCTTTGACTAGATGGACCTTTGTCATCATAGTGATGTCTCTGCTTTTTTAAAAGAAACAACAGACCCAAAATGGAGTCACTTGTTCTAAGCCCATGTACACCAAAGTGAAACTAAATATGTATCCTAATTATAGCCCCAACCCCTAAGGAATCTTCCACCAGTCAACCCAGAATTACTTGGTCAGCACTGAGACAATCTGCCCTGTAGGCTCTTTCTTTCCCTTTCAGAGGGTAATCTTGCCTGAAATAATGCATTCTTTGCTGATAATCTCCCCTTTCTGCCTTCTTTCTGCCTTTAAAGGTCTTTTCTTTTTTATACCTTAGAAGAGGTCCCTTCTATTTTCAAGGATGGATACTGCTCAATTCATTAATTGTTTAGGAAAGCAAATTTGATCCGTAACTTTACTCAGTTGAATTTTTGTTATTTAACAGTGTGATGGCAGCATCAGGACTGAAGGAGACTTTCAACATCTTCAAAGACAGCAAGAGACACAGGTGTGGTACCCTGTGAGCTGCCTGAGTTCACTGTCTTTCTCACTATTTCTGAGGCCCATGGGTAAGTCCCTTCTTGGTTCTCAGCTCTGCCCTCTTTGCATTAAGCTGCTAATCTAATTAGATTTTTATAGTTACTTATTTGATTGGAAACCCCAGTCTTGGTTTTGTTCCCAGATTCCACATCAAACTGTGGGTGGTTATTAACCAGAGTCAGACTGGGTCAGACTTTTAAAAACCAGGCTTGGTCTGGATTCAGACTAGGTCTGATTTAAACCGAACTGGGTTCAAGTGTGTGGCCTTGAGTGGATAGATTTTATGTAAAGGCTATTGCTACTAGGAATCTCAGAAGAGAAAAGTCACAAGTTTGGTGGATGTGGAAAGCACATTTAAAAGCTGTTAATAACCCAAGAGTCCGGTGTTAGGACAATTTGGTCACAAAAGGGGATAAATCAGCACTCAGTTACCTGACAACCTCAAGAAGACTTCTGTGCAGTGAAAGTCAAAGTCATGATAATAATAATGGAATCCTTAAAAATCCAGAGAGTTAAGCATGCCACCTTCCAGCACACCTGCTTAAAAGCCAAGGTCCTAGAAGCTGTAATTATCTACCAAATGTGGTCAAAATCTTACTAAAGGCAATCTAAATGTTGTGTTCTGAGAACTTGCCTTAGTAACGATCAGGTTCATTGTTATTCAGTCGCTAAGTGCGTCCAACTCTTTGGGACCCTGTGGACTGCAGCACTCCAGGCTTCCCTGTCCTTCACTATCTCCTGAAGTTTGCTCAAACTCATCTCCATTGAATTGGTGATGCCACCCAACCATCTCATCCTCTGTCGCCCCCTTTTTGTCCTGTATTTAATCTTTCCCAGCATCAGGGTCTTTTCCAGTGAGTCTTCTCTACATATTAGGTGGTCAAAGTATTGGAGCTTCAGCATCAGTCCTTCCAATGAATATTCAGGGCTGATTTCCTTTAGGACTTATCAGGTTAGCGGGCCTCAAAAATATTGCCAGACAGAAGTCTGGGTTGCACGAATCTGTGGCCAGATATGGCTGGACAGAAATGTGAGTTGAACTTATTTGGTAAGTGTCCTGCCAAACTGCTACCAACACTCAGGGAACTTGGTAGTGACCATTATGAGGAATGTTCCAGTTGGATAATTTTATTTCAGAAGTGTGTTTAAACACAAGGGATACATATTTTAATTGCTAGGAAGAAGCCTCCAACATGTCTCAAAATTCCAAAAGAGCTCATTAGAAGATTCATTGTAAAAGGCCAGAATGAAAACACTAAGGACATAAAAGATACCTAAAACAAAAGATCTTAGGACCGATATAATTCCTACTGCTCTCCTTAGTGCTCCTTTGAGTCCTTATTCTAACAATCCTCTGTCTGAATTGCCTTTCTACACTGAAAAGACTATTAAACAGTTACCTTTAAAGTAATAGCTTGGCTTGACTTTCTGCCTCCCTGGGACAGGCAGGCTGTTGGCTCCTTCTTTTGGCCATCTTTGGGAATGGCTCTGATCTTGAGAAGGTAGTAACTTTTTCACTCTCTTTGAAGATACCTCTGGGTCCATGAAGTTGTTTAATTCTGCTAGAAATATGTACTGTTTGTCCTGGCTGCAAACGTAGAAAAACCCAAGTGAGAACATCTCAAAAGAGTAATTCTTTCTCTTTATAAAATGAGAGATGTTACACTAATTAGGCTTATTTGGCATATTAAATTATATGAGAGACATTGTTAAATAAGTGATGATCAACCTTAGGTTATATTATATAGATGAATGTTATTAATATAGTTTCAACTTTAGCAAATAATTTCTCCTGCAGAATGCAGGCTGGCGAAGAGAATCACAAATTCATGCTGCGAGGCTATGTCTTTGGAGTTATCTGCTGACCTCATTCCATTTGATCTAGGCTTTGTGCCTCAGGGAAACTCCTAACGGCTACATGTCATGGATACTTAGGACCTCTCTTTGTTCATCTAAACTGTGACTACAAAATCCACAAATAACAGAGGTCTTCTGAATATCAAAGGAAACCATTTTGGATTTTCCTAATTAAGATCTTACATGGAATGAAAGTGAAAGTGTTAGTTGGTCAGTCGTGTTCCACTCTTTGTGACCCCATGGACTATAGCCCGCCAGGGTCCCCTGTCCATGGAATTCTCCAGGTAAGAGTACTGGAGTGGGTAACCATTCCCTTCTCCAGGAGATCTTCCCAACCCAGGGGTCAAACCCTGGTCTCCCACATTGCGGGTAGATTCTTTGCTGTCTGAGCCACATTGAGTAAAGGCTTTTGCTACGTGCCCAACAAATCTTAAGTCAGTGAGTCTTCATATTTAATCAGATTCCCAAGCCCTGCTGTAGAAATTCTGATGTCATAGAGATGAGGACTCTGTATTTTATAAAGTTTTTGAAATATATATATATGTATTTTTAAACTTTTTATTTTGTGTTGGGGTATAGACAAAATATAACAGTGCTGTGATAGTTTCAGGTGAACAGTGAAGGGATTCGTCATACATGCACATGTATCCATTCTCCCTCAAACTCCCCTCCCATCCAGGCTGCCACATAACACTGAGCAGAGTTCCCTGTGCTATATAGTAGGTCATTCTTGACTATCCATTTTAAATATAGCAGTGGGTACATAGGACTCTGCATTTTTTCTAAGGATCTCAGGTGATTGTGATGCTGGTGGTTGTTAGAACTGATATTTGTGATATGATCAGAAATTTCCTAATGATTCTTATTTTTTAAATGAAACATACCCTGACAGTTGTGTCTAAGCTTCTATTTTCTTGCTACAGTTTCAGTCTTAGTTCAGTGACCATTCTTTCCTGTGTCCTGTAGAGTCCTCTTTTTTTTTATCCAAGGCAACTGGATTATTTTCAGTTGGCTCCAAAGCCAAGGAGGGGATTTTAAAGGAAAACACAGGATGGCTCTAAGGACAAGGGAAATATCTCAAGCATGAGCTCAAGCATGAGTTCCATCAGCCCAGGGTGTAGACGTTTTACCTAACTCCCATTGACTACCTGGTCACCTGCCTTTTCACCAGGATGAGGATCCCCTGGGCTGACCCCAGGTATGAGGGCCCAGAAGGGCCAACACAGGATTTATTCCACTGCCACACTGTCAGGGGACGTTCAACTTTAACGGATCCAATATGTTTTTTGTGTGTGTACTGTTTCTCAAGGACTCTCTATTCCTTATCAGTTCCTGGAAAACAGGAATGAGCAGAGCTGCATGCCGTTCTCAGGACTGAGATCATGAGAGAAGGCACCTGCTTGGATTCCTTTCAGTGACTCCCTTCAGTGACTCCCTTCAGTGACCTTTTCAGTTATGCCCCTCTTATGCAGGATATTGAATGCTTTCTGGCCCTTTGAAGATTGTTATTTGCTTGGCTTTGTTTTTGCTCAGTTTTTTTACTGCCTAAAGTTGCCTTGTATGAAGATATAGAAACACGCATTTCTGCAAATAAAGCACCCTTGTTTCACTTGAGACTCGGGTCCCCTGCGTCCCTCTACTCATCAACTCCAATCCCCAGGTCCGGGTCTACAAAGACCATGATGCCACACAGCCCTTTACAGCCTGGCTTCCTCATCCAAATCACAGGATGCAGAAAATTATTTGACTCTTTTCTTAATTCCCCCAAAGATATACATAACTAACTCTAGTCTACATGCATAAGAGAGGTTAACTCGTTACGTACAAAGGATGTCTTTGGCCATTTAGGACTAGATTTTCTCAATGAATCCTGTTGAAAAATTCTGAAAGATGTCTGAGATACAGTTGTGCTCACTCACTCCAGCCAGGCTGCTATACTACTTTAGAAATGAGTCCTAAGGGAATACACACCCCCACCCTGACTCCTCATGAAAAACTTCAACAGTCACCTAATTGTCATACAACTTCTAACTGAAATCAAACTAACGTCTGTAAGTTGACCCTTAAATTAAAATTATTTTTGTTTTTTTGGCCGTGCCACACAGCTGGTGGGATCTGAGTTCCCCCACCAGCAATGAACCCATGCCCCTGCAGTGGAAGATAGGAATCTTAACCCTGGACCAGGGAAGTCTCTAAAATTCATTTTTTAACTTGGCAAAGCAGTAGATTCTAGGTTCCACTCCATACTAAATATAAATACTGTAGAAAATGAAACTG
Source organism: Ovis aries (assembly GCF_016772045.2). NCBI lineage: Eukaryota > Metazoa > Chordata > Mammalia > Artiodactyla > Bovidae > Ovis > Ovis aries. The sequence goes on from NC_056056.1 coordinate 200,888,016, forward strand.
ATGTGCCCTAATTTGAATGCTTGCCAAATTCAGACTTAAATTGAAGAAAGTAGGGGAAACCACCAGACCATTGAGGTATGACCTAAATCAAATCCCTTACTATTATACAGTGAAAGTGACAAATAGATTAAAGGGACTCGATCTGATAGACAGATTGCCTGAAGAACTATGGACAGAGGTTTGTGACTTGTACAGGAAGCAGGGATCAAGACCATTCCCAAGAAAAAGAAATGGAAAAGGCAAAATGGTTGTCTGAAGAGGCCTTACAAATAGCTAAGAAAAGAAGAGAAGCTAAAGGCAAAGGAGAAAAGGAAAGATATACCCATTTGAATGCAGAGTTCCAAAGAATAGCAAGGAGAGATAAGAAAGCCTTCTTCAGTGGTCAATGCAAAGAAATAGAGGAAAACAATAGAATGGGAAAGACTAGAGATCTCTTCAAGGAAATTAGAGATATGAAGTGAACATTTCATACAAAGATGGGCAAGCAGAAGATATTAAGAAGAGGTGGCAAGAATAAACAGAAGAACTATACAAAAAAGATCCTCATGACCCAGATAACCACGATGGTGTGATCACTCACCTTGAGCCAGACATCCTGGAATGCGAAGTCAAGTGGGCCTTAGAAAGCATCACTATGAACAAAGCTAGTGGACGTCATGGAATTCCAGTTGAGCTATTTCAAATCCTAAAAGATGATGCTGTGAAAGTGCTGCACTCAATATGCCAGCAAATTTGGAAAACTCAGCAGTGGCTACAGGATTGGAAAAGGTCAGTTTTCATTCCAATCCCAAAGAAAGGCAATGGCAAAGAATGCTCAAACTACTGCACAATTGCACTCATCTCAGACGCTAGTAAAGTAATGCTCAAAATTCTCCAGCCCAGGCTTCAACAGTACGTGAACCATGAACTTCCTGATGTTCAAGCTGGTTTTAGAAAAGGCAGAGGAACCAGAGAGCAAATTGCCAACATCCTCTGGATCATCAGGAAAGCAAGAGAGTTCCAGAAAAAACATCTGTTTCTGCTCTGTTGACTATGCCAAAGCCTTTGACTGTGTAGATCACAACAAACTGTGGAAAAATCTTCAATAGATGGGAATACCAGGCCCCCTGACCTACCTCTTGAGAGACCTATATGCAGGTCAGGAAGCAACAGTTAGAACTGGCCATGAAACAACAAACTGGTTCCAAATAGGAAAAGGAGTATGTCAAGGCTGTATATTGTCACTAACTTATATGTCATTAACTTATATGCAGAATACATCATGAGAAATGCTAGGCTGGATGAAGCACAAGCTGGAATCAAGATTGCTGGGAAAACATCAATAACCTCAGGTATGCAGATGATACCACCCTTATGGCAGAAAGTGAAGAAGAACTAAAGAGCCTGTTGAAGAAAGTGAAAGAGGAGAGTGAAAAAGTTGGCTTAAAGCTCACCATTCAGAAAACTAAGATCATGGCATCTGGTCCCATCACTTCATGGCAAATAAATGGGTGAACAATAATAGTGTCAGATTTTATTTTCTTGGCCTCCAAAATCACTGCAGATGGTGACTGCAGCCATGAAATTAAAAGACACTTGCTCCTTGGAAGAAAAGCTATGACCAACACAGACAGCATATTAAAAAGCAGAGACATTTCTTTGCCAACAAAGTTCTGTCTAGTCAAGGATATGGTTTTTCCAGTAGTCATGTACGGATGTGAGAGTTGGACTATAAAGAAAGTGAAAGTGAAAGTCACTCAGTCGGGTCTGACCCTTTGTGACCCTATAGACTATACAGTCCTTGGAATTCTCCAGGTCAGAATACTGGAGTGGGTAGCCTTTCCCTTTTCCACGGGATCTTCCTAACCTAGGGATCGAACCCAGGTCTCCTGCAGTGCACACAGATTCTTTACCAGCTGTATGACAAGAGAAGCCCAAGAATATTGGAGTGGGTAGCCTACCCCTTCTCCAGAGGGTCTTCCCGACGCAGGAATCGAACTGAGGTCTCCTGCATTGCAGGTGGATTCTTTACCAACTGAGCTGTCAGGGAAGCCCCATGAAGAAAGCTGAGTGCCATAGAATTGATACTTATGAACTGTGGTGTTGGAGAAGACTCTTGAGAGTCCCTCGGACTGCACGGAGATCCAACTAGTCAATGCTAAAGGACATCAGTCCTGGATATTCATTGGAAGGATTGATGCTGAAGCTGAAGCTCCAAAACTTTGGCCATCTGATGTGAAGAACTGACTCATTAGAAAAGACCCTGATGCTGGGAAAGATTGAAGGCAGGAAGAGACAGGGATGACAGAGGATGAGATGGTTGGATGGCATCAGTGACTCGATGGACATGAGTCTGAGTAAACTCCAGGAGTTGGTGATGGTCAGGGAAGCCTGGCATGCTGCAGTCCATGGGGTCGCAAAGAATAGGACATGACTGAGTGACTGAACTGAACTGGACTGAAGGACATACTGGAGGTTCCACCCCACAGCTTCCCTAAGGGAAGCTCACGTAATAAAAGGTTGCATCCCACAGGTGGTGAGAAGCAACATTTTCAGTATTATTGAGTTCTAAGTGTTGCCTCCTGAGAAACGTATATGCAGGTCAGAAAGCAACAGTCGGAACTAGACATGGAACAACAGACTGGTTCCAAATAGGAAAAGGAGTACGTCAAGGCTGTATATTGTCACCCTGCCACTTCTATGGAGAGTACATCATGAGAAACACTGGCTGGAAGAAGCACAAGCTGGAATCAAGATTGCCGGGAGAAATATCAATAACCTCAGATATGCAGATGACATCATCCTTATAGCAGAAAGTGAAGAGAAACTAAAAAGCCTCTTGATGAAAGTGAAAGAGGAGAGTGAAGAAGTTGGCTTAAAGCTCAACATTCAGAAAATTAAGATCATGGCATCTGGCCCCATTACCTCATGGGAAATAGATTGGGGAAACAGTGCAAACAGCGTCAGACTTTATTTTGGGGGGCTCCAAAATCACTGCAGATGGTGATTGTAGCCATGAAATTAAAAGATGCTTACTCCTTGGAAGGAAAGTTATGACCAATCTAGATAGCATATTGAAAAGCAGAGACATTACTTTGCCAACAAAGGTCCATCTAGTCAAGGCTATGGTTTTTCCAGTGGTCATGTGTGAATGTGAGAGTTGGACTGTGAAAAAAGCTGAGCACCGAAGAGTTGATGATTTTAAACTGTGGTGTTGAAGAAGACTCTTGAGAGTCCCTTGAACTGCAAGGAGATCCAACCAGTCCATTCTAAAGGAGATCAGCCGTGGGATTTCTTTGGAAGGAATGATGCTAAAGCTGAAACTCCAGTACTTTGGCCACCTCATGCAAAGAGTTGACTCATTGGAAAAGACTCTGATGCTGGGAGGGATTAGGGGCAGGAGGAAAAGGAAATGACCGAGGATGAGATGGCTGGATGGCATCACCGACTCGATGGATGTGAGTCTGAGTGAACTCCGGGAGCTGGTGATGGGCAGGGAGGCCTGGCGTGCTGCGATTCATGGGGTCTCAAGGAGTCAGACACGACTGAGCAACTGAGCTGAACTGAAGTGTTGTCAGAGTTCCCTCATGATTTATTCTGTCATCCCGGAATTAATTAAATGTGTATTTTTAAACTTTTTTAAATGTTAGAGGGAGTTTTTTGTTACCTTTATCTAATTGATTCTGTTTTCATTTTGTCGTGATGTATACACTCTTAACTTTTTGTAAGCTGTGGATACTTGCTTTATAGCCTAGAACAGAAATGACTTGAGTGTGCTCGAAACATAGCCTGTGCATTCTTTATGCAAGATAAACATTTGTTGTACCAGATGTGCCAGTGGGAGGGGCATTTAAAACATTTCTACCAAAAATAGTCCTTTCCTGTTTTTTAGTCCAAACTGAAAAGAAATTCCGTTTTGTGCAGCACCACGGCCCTCTCTACGTGCCACTCTCCTCAGTGTTCCCTACGATCTTAACCTGTTCACATCTAACACCATCCAGGCTGCACCACTCTTAGTCGTTCCAATGAATGTAGAAGACAGTCTTTTTTCTCTGATGCTAATTTTTCAAGCTTTCTTATACAATATACTTATTGTATAAGTAGTGCATTTTTATTCTAAAAAAATTTGAAATCACAGATAAAGTGAAAAGAAAATAAAGAATACCCCATGCTTCCACCTAGGTTTCTTTATGTAGGAAAACCATTCATAATATTTTATGTACACATCCACACTTACGCATCTATGCATGTGCATGCGATTATTTTATTTAAGTGGATGATATGCCTAATGCATGCATGCATTAGTGCTCCGTTGTATCCAACTCTTTTTGATTCCATGGGCTGTAGCCTGCCAGTCTCCGCTCTCCATGGAATTTTCCAGGCAAGAATAATGGAGAGGGTTGCCATTTCTTCCTCCAGGGGATCTTCTCAACCCAGCGATGGAACCCATGGCTCTTGGGTCTCCTGCATTGACAGGTGGATTCTTTACCAATGTGCTGCCTGAGAAGCCCAATTTGCATAATACTCTGAGTTTATGTTAATATGGCTTATCTAACTCTCAAATGTTCAGCTGCTACTGCTGCTAAGTCGCTTCAGTCGTGTCTGACTTTGTGCGACCCCATAGATGGCAGCCCACCAGGCTCCCCTGTCCCTGGGATTCTCCAGGCAAGAACACTGGAGTGGGTTGCCACTTCCTTCTCCAATGCATGAAGGTGAAAAGAGAAAATGAAGTCGCTCAGTTGTGTCTGACTCTTAGCGACCCCATGGACTGCAGCCTACCAGGCTTCTCCGTCCATGGGATTTTCCAGGCAAAAGTACTGGAGTGGGGTGCCAGAGACATCCCAATGTCACAGCCAATGTTGCACTAACAATTTGGCAGGTATATGTTCCCATGCTAATTTCTTTCCCCTGATGTCTTAACATGACCTCAGCTCATGATGCTTGCTCAGCAGGGACTATTTGTGTCAGTTCCAAAAGGCATTCTCATTTGATGCTTATCAGTCTAAGACCTGGGCCTGTTTCCCAAGCTCGTCTTTCACATAACCACAGTCATGAGGATTTTAAAATCCAGGGAATCATATAGATAAGAACAGGAAATCAGGCCCATGTTCCCAACCAGGCAGCTCCCTGTTCCAGCTAATTCCTTTTGCTCTGACTCCAGGCTCTCAAGACAATCGTTCAGCCTGCCTATATGGAGCACATGTACCAAGCATGACCACACGAGTGTTTCAGTTTGCATGAATTTCCTATTTTTATTCTACATGAGTGTATTGTCATGAATGTATTTTCATCTCCTGTTTTTAAATTGAACCAGTCCTTAAGAGATTGTTAGTCACTCAGTCATGTCCTGCTCTTTGAGACCCCATGGGCTGTAGCTGACATTCCATTTAAAATTTTTAAAATTTTTAAATTATTTCTTTATTTTTGGCTGTACTGGATATCGCTGCTGCTCAGGCTTTTCTCTAGCTGCAGAGAGTGGGGGCTACTCTAGATGCCGTGCCAGGGCTTCTCTTGTTGCAGAGCACAGGCTCTCAGGCACACAGGCTCAATAGCTGTGGTGCACAGACTTCATTCCTCCATGGCATGGGAGAGCTTCCCAGGCCAGGAATCGAACTTGTGTCTCCTGCATTGGCAGGTGCATTCTTTACCACTGAGCCACCAGGGAAGCCCTACAATTAAAAAAAAAATTAATTAAAGCATGTAATTCTTTTGCTTTTGAGTTGAATTGTATAGACAGAGGCGCTTCAAACCCTTTCCCCTGTCTGCCTCCTCTCTTTCTTCTGCTCCCAGCTATTCATTTTAAGAATTAGCTCAAGTTCACCGCAACTAGGAAGATGGCTTTGACTCACTTCTTCCCTAGCTACATACTTCCTTCTTGGAACTTCCCAAAGTACCCTGTGTTTATCAGTCACTGCGCTTAACACAGTGTATTATAGTTATGTGGTTATCCCTTGACTTCCCTAAGACTGTGAGACCACTGAAAAAAGAGATGTTGTTTTATTCTTCTTTGTAATCCTTAAAGTCTAACAAAGCTCCTGATACATATGTTTCTTTATGAATCAGTAAGTGAATAACTGGACTTCCAGTACTAGTCAAACTTGAAGGTCAAAGACAGCTGTATTACTTTATATTTATTTCCATATTGAATATATATACTTTAATATTTAGTTGCAAAAACCTACCCCTCTGACAACATAATTACACTCACAAAAATAATAATAGGTCATATTTACTGGGCATATAGCATGGTAAATAGCTTTATATCCATTTTGTTGTTACTGTTGGTGTTCAGTTGCTCAGTGATATTCAGCTCTTTTCGACTCCATGGATTGCAGCATGCCAGGCTTCCCTGTCCTTCACTACCTCCTGAAGTTTGCTCAAACTCATGTCCTTGAATCAATGAACCCATTAGCTCATTTAATTCTCAAAACAGTGCTTCAAGGAAACTGTTATTATTTTAAATTTTCAAATAGAGAAACTGATTCCAAATCCACACGTAGGTTATACTGCTTATATTGCTAGTTGTTATTCTGGCTTTGGTCTGTCCTGCATCCCTAATCCTGGTTTGTAAATTATATATATTTTGTGAGTAGATGAAACCTTAATGTGGTTCTAAAGTTCAGGACATAGAATGTTATACCCAGAGAAATGTCACACCCAGCCTCCCTCCCCTTCTAGTGCGTGGGTTAGTCGCTCAGTCGTGTCCAACTCTTTGAGACCCCATGAACTGTAACCCACCAACCTCTCTGTCCCTGGGATTTTCCAGGCAAGAATCCTGGAGTGGGTTGCCGTTTCCTTTCCAGGGGACATTTCCGACCCAGGAATCAAACCGCGGTCTCCTGCGTTGCAGGCAGATCCTTTACCGGTTGAACCACCAGGAAAGCCCTCCCTTCCCTTCTACCTTGCTCCAGTTCCCACATTTTTTACATTCCATCCCAGTCTATCCCCTGGGGTAGACTATTACTAGGTTTTGGTTTATCGCTCCTATTTCTTTTTTATGAGTTGGGAGGACACTATCAGCTCCCAGCTTCTCCCCGGGGAAGGAAGGAAAGGAATGGCTGTTACAGCCAACATGTTGGTTGTTCTGGAGACTGCCCAAGGCACTGTTTTTTGTCTTATCTGAATCTGAGCCCAGACCGCAGGGGATCCCAGATCGAGAGACACAGAGAACAAAGACAACAGCTTGGACAAGCGGGCAGGCATTTGGCATCAATCATCCTCCTGGCTTCGTGTAGGGTGAGCAAATGAAAATCCTCCTATCCTAGCTTCTCCCTGGGGAGGGAGGGAGAGAGAGAGAGAGATGGGGGCTTCTCAAGGGACAGCTTTCTGTCTTGCTTGTCTCAGAGCACTGATGAGAGCCAGTGTACTCTCAAAGCCTAGAGGCTGCTGAGAATAAGGCAGAAGCCTGAATCAGCATGTCCTCCGCCAACAGAGTCCCTGCCCTGACTCAGCACAGCCCAACCAGGAAGACTCAGCTCCTGGCTTATCCCTGAGGAGAGAAAGAGAAGACCTAAACACACAGATGACATTCAGACTTTTCAGGAGGCTGCCTGAGGGCTGATTTCAGTCTCACCTGTCTCAGAGTGTGGGTGGAACTGACACAGGTCGAAACATGTTTAAATTCTAAATTGTACGCTTTAGATCTGTACAGTTTATTGTGTGTCAGTGACACCTCAGCAATGCCATGTTTGTCTCTTATTACAGTCTTTGCTTTGGTTTTTTTTTTTTTCTTCTTCTTCTTTTTTTTTTTTGGCTTTTCTGCATCTTCATTGCTGCACAGATTTTTCTCTAGTTGCGGCTGGCAGGGCTACTCTCTAGCTGCAATGGATGGGCTTCTCGTTGCAGTGGCTTCTCTTGCTGCAGAGCACAAGCTCTAGGCACGTGGCTCAGTAGTTGTGGGTCCTGGGCTCTGAGTACAGTCTCAAGAGTTGTGGTGCACAGGCTTAGTTCTTCTGCATCCAAGGAGGGTCTTCTTGAACCAAAGATTGAACCTGTGTCCCCTGCATTGGTTCAGTTCAATCACTCAGTTGTGTCCAACTCTTTGCAACCCCATGAATCACAGCACGCCAGGCCTCCTGTCCATCACCACCTCCCAGAGTTCACTCAGACTCATATGCATAGAGTCGGTGATGCCATCCAGCCATCTCATCCTCGGTCGTCCCCTTCTCCTCTTGCCCCCAATCCCTCCCGGCCTCAGGGTCTTTTCCAATGAGTCAACTCTTTGCATCGGGTGGCCAAAGTACTGGAGTTTCAGCCTCAGCATCAGTCCTTCCAATGAACACCCAGGACTGGTTTCCTTTAGAATGACTGGTTGGATCCCCTTGCAGTCCAAGGGACTCTCAAGAGTCTTTTCCAACACCACAGTTCAAAAGCATCAATTCTTTGGCATTCAGCTTTCTTCACAGTCCAACTCTCATATCCATACATGACCAATGGGAAAACCATAGCTTTGGCTAGACGGACCTTTGTTGACAAAGTAATGTCTCTGCTTTTGAATATGCTATCTAGGTTGGTCATAACTTTTCTTCCAAGGAGTAAGCGTCTTTTAATTTCATGGCTGCAATCACCATCTGCAGTGATTTTGGAGCCCCCAAAAATAAAGTCTGACACCCTTTCCACTGTTTCCCCATCTATTTCCCATGGAGTGATGGGACCGGATGCCATGATCTTCGTTTTCTGAATGTTGAGCTTTAAGCCAACTTTTTCACTCTCCTCTTTCACTTTCATCAAGAGGCTTTTTAGTTCCTCTTCACTTTCTGCCATAAGGGTGGTGTCATCTGCATATCTGAGATTATTGATGTTTCTCCCGGCTGTCTTCATTCTAGCTTGTGGTTCTTCCAAGCCCAGTGTTTCTCATGATGTACTCTGCATAGAAGTGAGTACTCTGTACTCACTAAGCAGGGTGACAATATACAGGCTTGACATGTTCCTTTTCCTATTTGTAACCAGTCTATTGTTCCATGTCCAGTTCTAACAGTTCAACCCTGACCTACATACAGGTTTCTCAAAAGGCAGGTCAGGTGGTCTTGTATTCCCATCTCTTTCAGAATTTTCCACAGTTTCTTGTGATCCACACAGTCAAAGGCTTTGGCATAGTCAACAAAGCACAAATACATTTTTCTGGAACTCTCTTGCTTTATTGATGATCCAGCAGATGTTGGCAACTTGATCTCTGGTTCCTTTGCCTTTTCTAAAACCAGCTTGAACATCTGGAAGTTCATGGTTCACGTCCTGCTGAAGCCTGGCTTGGAGAATTTTGAGCATTACTTTACTAGCATGTGAGATGAGTGCAACTGTGTGATCGTTTGAGCATTCTTTTTTGTTTGTTTGTTTGTTTTGTTTTTTTGATTTTTTTTTTTTGAGCATTCTTTTGCATTGCCTTTCTTTTGGATTGAAATGAAAATTTACCTTTTCCAGTCCTGTGGCCACTGCTGAGTTTTCCAAATTTGCTGGCATATTGAGTGCAGCACTTTCACAGCATCACCTTTCAGGATTTGAAATAGCTCAACTGGAATTCCATGACATCCACTCGCTTTGTTCATAGTGATGCTTTCTAAGGCCCATTTGACTTCACATTCCAGGATGTCTGGCTCTAGGTGAGTGATTACACCATCGTGATTATCTTGGTCATGAAGACCTTTTTTGTACAGTTCTTCCGTGTGTCTTGCCACCTCTCCTTAATATCTTCTGCTTCTGTTAGGTCCATACCATTTCTGTCCTTTATTGAGCCCATCTTTGCATGAAATGTTCCCTTGTTATCTCTAATTTTCTTGAAGAGAAAATCTTTCCCATTCTATTGTTTTCCTCTATTTCTTTGCACTGATCACTGAGGAAGGCTTTCTTATCTCTCCTTGCTATTCTTTGGAACTCTGCATTCAAACGTGTATATCTTTCCTTTTCTCCTTTGCTTTTCACTTCTCTTCTTTTCACAGCTCTTTGTAAGGCCTCCCCAGACAGCCATTTTGCTCTTTGGCATTTCTTTTTCTTGGGGATGGTCTTGGTCCCTGTCTCCTGCACAATGTCACAAACCTCCATCTTTAGTTCATCAGGCACTCTATCACATCTAGTCCCTTAAATCTATTTCTCACTTCCACTATATAATCATAAGGGATTTGATTTAGGTCATACCTGAATGGTCTAGTGGGTTTCCCCAGTCTTCAAATGTACTCGTAATTTTGATTTGGTTATGGAACAAGGTGAACCTAGGATTTCTCTACTCTGGCTGTCTGTCTTCTATTGAGAAAGACTATCCCTACTCTCTCAATACATCCATTTGTCATGAGAGTGTATGTTCCTCGGTTCTTTGTCTCATCACAACAAAGATTTGGAGTGACGGACATTAAAGCCCCCTTGGTGTGTCACAGCTCTTAGGTCTTGGAGAGACCATGTTATAGCTCTCAGGTCTCGAATGGGCCATGTTATAGCTCTTAGACAAATCAGTGTTACAGCTCTATTTTATTTAGAAGATAGCAGGAAAATCCATCCTCGAAGCATGAGGGCATGCCAACGCAAAGACTTGAAGAGAAGAGAGTGGAGGAGCATGTGGGGGAGGGAGAGAGAGAGGGTAAGAGAGAAAGAGTGCACGCACAGGAGAGAAAGAGAGAGAGAAAGCGCTTTGGCCCCTCCTTTTGTATGTTTTCTCCTCCCCCTGGGCCTGCCCTGTGCAAATTGGGCTCAGCCAGGAGTGCTGTTTGTTCTACCTGAAGTCTTCATTCTGGTCCTCTGACCTTCTTTTGACCTTCCTTGTTTTTTAGCCACTGCCATTTTGGACTCCTTTTCCCTATTCTACCTACCTAACACATTCACTGATTATTCTTTTTTTTTTTTTTCTGGCCTTGCTGGGTCTTTGTTGCTGTGCATGGGCTTTCTCTAGTTGCAGTGAGTGGGGGCTACTCTCTGGTTGTAGTGCATTCACTTCTCATTGCAGTGGCTTCTCTTGCTGTGGATCCCAGGCTCTAGAAAGAAGGCTTCAGTCGTTGTAGGGCATGGGCTCAGTAGTTGTGGTTGTGGGCTGCAGAGCACAGGCTCATTAGTTGTGGTGAACAGGCTCAGTGCCCCAGCAGCATGTGGGAGCATGGAGATTGAACCAAAATAATTTTTATGTCAAAAAAGGCATATTTTACGCTGTCATTTCAGCTTCTTCAGTATATTTTGGAATGCAATATTCGAATACAATAAAGTCAAACTAAAACTGTAAAGATTTTTCGATCAAGATTAGCTCCAATCTAAAGGTTAAGTAATTTTAACTCTTTTTTTTTCTTTTCTTTTATAATTGTGCATACTGTCCTAGTTGTAGCATTCGGAATCTTTAGCTGTGGTATGGAAACTCTTATCTGGGGCATGTGGAATCTAGCTCCCCAACCAAGGACTGAACCCGAGCCCATGTATTGTGAGCAGGGTGTCTTAGCCTCTGGATCACCAAGGAAGCCCCCATGAATTCTCAAAAGGAATAGTTTTGCAATATTTTCATGTATAAAACTTTACATAAATTTGGAATAGAAAGCCCTTTTTTTAAAAGGTAAAAGTTACTGAGTTCTTAACATGAATCAGGTTATTTCAAAATTACATGATATTAGGTATAATTATAGGTTCTTTGCATAGCCAGACATAGCCAGTGACACTTGGATGAAAGGCTGAACTTTTTTTTTTTTACAGTTCCAAACTAGGGAAGGATGCCATGCAAGGCTGCACAGCAGCTTTTGCCTAGAGGCATGGTCAGCAAGCTGGAGCTGTAATGGTAGTTTCGTAGCAAACGAGGTGAGGTTAGCTGGGTTTTGTGGCTTCCAGGGACTGGAAATTTTCAATACTTCTGAGGGCTGGAAGAAGAGGCCATTCCTGGGTGTTAAATATCTGAGGCCTCTTGCAGTTGTGTATTGAATACTGTAACCCAGGGGTCTTACAGGGGTTTCCTGATAAGGAAAGAAGTTGAAGTGTGGGTTTAGAAAACTGCCTCTAAAAGGAGTGGATGGTTTTTTTTATTTTTTATTTTAGAGACAGTTTTACTTTACTGAACATTAGGAGCATAATCAGAATCAATCCTTAAGAACTTATCATTCAAACTATGTGCAGAATGATATAGTATCCATTAGAAGGTTTCCAAACCTATGCTAATTGTAAACTTTTTTTTACCAATGTTGACTGCAAGGAGATCTAGCCAGTCCATCCTAAAGGAGATCAGTCCTGAGTGTTCATTGGAAGGACTGATGTAGAAGCTGAAACTCCAATACTTTGGCCACCTGCTGTGAAGAGCTGACTCATTTGAAAAGACCCTGATGCTGGGAAAGATTGAAGGCAGGAGGAGAAGGGGACAACAGAGGATGAAATGGTTGGATGTCATCACTGACTCAGTGGACATGAGTTTGGGTAAAGTCTGGGAGTTGGTGATGGACAGGGAGGCCTGGCATGCTGCAGTCCATGTGGTCGCAAAGAGTCGGACACGACTGAGCAACTGAACTGAACTGATAATAATACAAGTCATATTATAGTTTATAATAAAATATAGAAATGTTTCTTAAGAATAAGTCAAAATTTTCATTAATTCAACTGAGTAGACTTCCAGTAAGTACAAACTGATAGATATAATAAAGTTTTTAAAAATAAAATCACATTAGCTATAATGAAAGAAAGTGAAGTCACTCAGTCATGTCCAACTCTTTGTGACCCTGTGGACTGTAGCCTATAATGAAGACTGTTATATATAGAATCAGGTTGGTTTATTCAGGTAGACTAGAAACTTGACTCTTAAGACTTCTAATTCTTTCACACAAATGGAGAGCTTTTAGCCCTGACTTAGAAACTGGATCAAGAGAGCACTTGTGAAATCTTCTATCACCTGACCCAGGGATTGAACCTGGGTCTCCTGCATTGCAGGCAGATTCTTTGCCATCTGAGATACCAGAGAAGCCCCTTATATCATGCAGGTATTGTTAAATCACCTTAAGTCTATTCACTCTGATACTTATGATACACATGTGAGGCAGGTACTAGCATTATTATTCCCATTATAAAGGTGAGAAAATAAAGATATGGAGCTATGAAGTTATTTGCCTAGTTAGTGGCAAAGTGAAAATTTAAAACCATCTGATTTGGTTCTAGAAACAACATACCCATATGGGTTACATTATATGTCACTAACCAGAATAAGAGAGTTAAGAAGGAAAGTAAAAATAAGTCATTCCCTAGGCTTTCAGACCCTAGTGTCAAGAAGAATTGTTTGACAGAAAATATAATGTCTTAAAAGGGAGAGAATCATGCTCTTAAGAGCATCAGAATATATACATACAGAGCTAGTGAAGCAATGTGGCCGAGAGGAAGAGCCAGGGACCAGTCTTGGAGATCAAAGAGCAAGCTCATTGTTTTTACCAAGCTGATTGTTTATTTGGAGAGGCTTAATGGAGTCTCTTCTTCAGAGCTTGGGGCATTTCAGTTCAGTTCAGTTCAGCTCAGCTCAGTTGTGTCCGACTCTTTGCAACCCCATGGACTGCAGCACACCAGGCCTCCCTGTCCATCAACAACTCCCAGACTTTACTCAAACTCATGTCCATTGACTTAGTGATGCCAACTAACCATTTCATCCTCTGTTGTCCCCTTCTCCTCCTGCCTTCAATCTTTCCCAGCATCAGGGTCTTTTCAGATGAGTCAGTTTTTTGCATCAGTTGGCCAAAATATTGGAGTTTCAGCTTCAACATCAGTCCTTCCACTGAACACTCAGGAGTGATCTCCTTTAGGATGGACTGGTTGGATCTCCTTGTAGTCCAAGGAACTCTCAAGAGTCTTCTCCACCACCACAGTTCAAAAGCATCAGTTCCTCAGTGCTCAGCTGCCAGGAGCCAGTGTGGAAAATCCCACCCATGGCAAAGGTCATGAGGAAGAGGCCTGACGGGCAAAGGCGAGATCAAGACTCAAGAGACCCCTTGGACCTGCTCGAGCATCTACCCCCAAACCAGAATCTGTCTGTCTTACTATTTTAAGTATTTCACCAACTCATCTGACTAACAGGGGGCTGACCCTGACCACCTTTCTCTGGAAAGAGTTAACTTAGGGCTCTAGTTGATAAATCTCCTGGGCATGAAAGGAGTGTTTCAAACCCCCGTTAGCATTCTAGCTTACTTGGCAGGTTTATCCAGACTCTTGCAACATTGTTGAACCAATACTTGCTGCCAAGTTCTCACATCCCTTATCTATTGTGTTCCCGGGAGTGCATATTGTCAGGATGTAGAAATAACAAGCAGTAACTTTAGCATTAGCAACATTAGACTTTGAGTTAATAAGTTCTTTCTTTGCTGTAACCCGCTGAATCTTTGCTCCATAAAAATGTAACTCTGTACTTTAAGGGTGATGCAGGCTAGGAATTTAAGAAGAAACACTTTAAGGGAAAATTATTGTTCTGGCTGACCAATCTTTATCAAAAAGGGTCATAAAATATCAACAGGCCTCTGGGCCAGAAGATAATATACAAAAAATAAGACTCTTGCAGGAAGGAACCTGATAATCGACAAAAGTTAATACTGATGGAATGTTGAGTTGACTCTGCATTTTTAACCTTGCTGTATGTACAACTCAGGGTATAAAAGCCCTCTGAAAATAAAGTAAATGGGCCTCGCTCACTGAAGAAGCTTGGTCTCCCCGTGTTTTTCTGTCCTTATCTTTTTCTCTATCTTTCTTCATTTGCTGACATTGTCCATCCTGAGGATATCCCTGGACTCTGCTGAGGCTGGACCTTAGTACTCAGCTTTCTTTATACTCCAACTCTCACATCCATACATGACTACTGGAAAACCATAGCCTTGACCAGACAGGCCATTTAACCAGTTCTTAACCAGAACAGTAGCTACAAACTTTCTAATTGGAGCTCTTATAGCATCTAGCATAAACCTATTTTTTTACCAGGTGTTCCAAAATGCTTATTGAAAGTATCTGATTTGGACCTAGAGTTGAACCTTACATGAGAGATTGTTTTTGTTTTATTTATTTTGGGGGCTGCACTGAGTTCTCTAGTTGTGACACATGGGCTTAGTTGCCCCACTGCATGTGGAATCTTAGTTCCCTGACCAGGGATCAAACCCATGACCTGTGAATTGGAAGAAGGATTCATAACCACTGGACCAGCAGGGAAGTCCCAATAGATTGTTTTTTAAAGATAGAGAGAACAAGGATAAGCCAGGAGAGAAATCGCGTCAAAAAGGGAAAAGGGAAGATATTTCGGACAAACAGGAGGGGATTCACCCAGGAGAGGGAAAATGAGGTAGAAAGGCATACAGAGTCATATCTGTAAAGGCTAAGTTATGAAATTTTAACCTTCTCATGTCAGCTGGTGACTTTTAACAGTGCAGGCCAGGGGAAGTTCAAATCTGAGGTGGGTTTTGAAATCCCAGCCCAGAGAAGATCAGGCTGATAGGGTATTAAGCAACCATTATAACTATTGCTTCTGGTAATGGAAGGGCTTTAGTGGAAAAAAAAGAAAAGAAAAGAAAAACTACGGAAATTATATGAACAGAACTGTTAAAGTGCTTATTCAAAGTGAAAAGGCTTGATCTGAAATATATGTTTCAAACTGTATAATAGCCAATTTAAAACTCCTGATTCAATTTGGATGTGAATAAGAGGATTTGTTCAACCAAGACACCTTCAAATACTTTTAAAAATGAAATTATATTTCTTATGGATATTTCAAAATACAAATTTTAGATGAGAAAACTACCATATTCTTGTCATTAAATTTAGGGAAAATACTGACAGGTGAGGGAAAAAAATCAACCCCAAGTCCACAAGCAGAGACATTCACTATACTATGCTCATGTAATTCTTTCCTTTCCTTAGCCAGCTTTGTTTTCCCAACCACATTTAAAAGTAATACCCATTTGAGTATAACATTACTTTGCCAACAAAGTTCTGTCTAGTCAAGGCTATGGTTTTTACAGTAGTCAAGTATGGATGTGAAAGTTGGACTGTGAAGAAAGCTGAGTGCTGAAGAATTGATGCTTTTGACTGTGGTGTTGGAGAAGACTCTTGAGAGTCCCTTGGACTGCGAGGAGATTCAAACAGTTCATTCTAAAGGAGACCAGTCCTTGGTGTTCTTTGGAAGGACCGATGCTAAAACTGAAACGCCAATACTTTGGCCACCTGATACAAAGAGTTGACTCACTGGAAAAGACTCTGATGCTGGGAGGGATTGGGGGCAGAGGAGAAGGGGATGGCGGAGGATGAGATGGCTGGATGGCATCACTGACTCGATGGACATGAGTTTGGGTGAACTCTGGGAGTTGGTGATGGACAGGGAGGCGCTCTACAATTTATGGGGTCTCAAGGAGTCGGACACGACTTAGTGACTGAACTGAACTTCATTACCTTCACTATAGTTTGGCCTCAGGTCAAACAGGGAGGGAACACAGCCCTGCCCATCAACAGAAAATTGGATTAAAGATTTACTGAGCATGGCCCCACCCATCAGAATTAGACACAGTTTCCACTTCAGTCAGTATCTCCCATCAGGAAGCTTCCATAAGCTTTTTATCCTTATCTATCAGAAGGCCACAGTCACAGAAAACTAATCAAACTGATCACATGGACCACAGTTCAGTTCAGTCGCTCAGTCCTGTCCAACTCTTTGCGACCCCATGAATTGGAGCACGCCAGGCCTCCCTGTCCATCACCAGCTCCTGGAGTTCACTCAGACTCACGTCCATTGAGTCAGTGATGCCATCCAGCCATCTCATCCTCGGTCGTCCCCTTCTCCTCCTGCCCCCAATCCCTCCCAGCATCAGAGTCTTTTCCAATGAGTCAACTCTTCGCATGAGGTGGCCTAAGGATTGGAGTTTCAGCTTTAGCATCATTCCTTCCAAAGAAATCCCACGGATGATTTCCTTCAGAATGGACTGGTTGGATCTCCTTGCAGTTCAAGGGACTCTCAAGAGTCTTCTCCTACACCACAGTTCAAAAGCATCAATTCTTTGGTGCTCAGCTTCCTTCACAGTCCAACACTCACACCCATACTTGACTACTGGAAAAACCATAGCCTTGACTAGAAGGACATTAGTCAGCAAAGTAATGTCTCTGCTTTTGAATATGCTATCTAGGTTGGTCATAACTTTCCTTCCAAGGAGTAAGTGTCTTTTAATTTCACGGCTGCAATCACCATCTGCAATGATTTTGGAGCCCCCAAAAATAAAGTCTGACACTGTTTCCACTGTTTCCCCATCTATTTCCCATGAAGTGATGGAACCAGATGCCATGATCTTCGTTTTCTGAGATTTAAGCCAACTTTTTCACTCTCCACTTTCACTTTCATCAAGCGGCTTTTTAGTTCCTCTTCACTTTCTGCCATAAGGGTGCTGTCATCTGCATATCTGAAGTTATTGATATTTCTCCTGGCAATCTTGATTCCAGCTTGTGTTTCTTCCAGTCCAGCGTTTCTCATGATGTACTCTGCATATAAGTTAAATAGGCAGGGTGACAATATACAGCCTTGATGTACTCCTTTTCCTATTTGAAACTAGTCTGTTGTTCCATGTCCAGTTCTAACTTTGCTTCCTGACCTGCATACAGATTTTTTAAGAGGCAGGTCATGTGGTCTGGTATACCCATCTCTTTCAGAATTTTCCACAGTTTCTTGTGATCCACACAGTCAAAGGCTTTGGCATAGTCAATAAAGCTGAAATAGATGTTTTTTCTGGAACTCTCTTGTCTAACTCAATGAAACTATGTGCTCTGTAGGGCCACCCATGATGGACAGATCATGCTGGAGAGTTCTGACAAAATGTGGTCCACTGGAAAAGGGAATGCCAAACCACTTCAGTGTTCTTGCCTTCAGAACCCCATGAACAGTATGAAAAGGCCAAAAGATAGGACACTGACAGATGAACTCCCCAGGTCAGTAGGTGCCCAATCTACTACTGGAGATCAGTAGGAAAATGGCTCCAGAAAGAATGAAGAGACAGAGCCAAAACAAAAACAACACCCAGTTGAGGATGTGACTGGTGATGGAAGTAAAGTCCGATGCTGTAAAGAACAATATTACATCAGTTAAGTTCAGTTCAGTTCAGTACAGCTGCTCAGTCATGTCCGACTCTTTGCGACCCCATGAATTGCAGCACGCCAGGCCTCCCTGTCCATCACCAGCTCCCGGAGTTCACTGATTCACGTCCTTCGAGTCAGTGATGCCATCCAGCCATCTCACCGTCTGTCGTCCCCTTCTCCTCCTGCCCCCAATCCCTCCCAGCATCAGAGTCTTTTCCAATGAGTCAACTCTTCGCATGAGGTGGCCAAAATACTGGAATTTCAGCTTTAGCATCATTCCTTCCAAAGAAATCCCATGGCTGATTTCCTTCAAATGGACTGGTTGGATCTCCTTGAGGTCCAAAGGACTCTCAAGAGTCTTCTCCAACACCACAGTTCAAAAGCATCAACTCTTCAGTGCTCAGCTTTCTTCACAGTCCAACTCTCACACCTATACATGACCACTGAAAAAACCATAGCCTTGACTACACGGACCTTTGTTGGCAAAGTGATGTCTCTGCTTTTCAATATGCTATCTAGGTTGGCCATAACTTTTCTTCCAAGGAGTAAGCGTCTTTTAATTTCATGGCTGCAATCACCATCTGCAGTGATTTTGGAGCCCCCCCAAAATAAAGTCTGACACTGTTTCCACTGTTTCCCCATCTATCCACCATGAAGTGATGGGACCGGATGCCATGATCTTCATTTTCTGAATGGCGAGCTTTAAGCCAGCTTTTTTGCTTTCCTCTTTCACTTTCGTCAAGAGGCTTTTTAGTTCCTCTTCACTTTCTGCGGTAAGGGTGGTGTCATCTGCATATCTGAGGTTATTGATATATCTCCCGACAATCTTGATTCCAGCTTGTGCTTCTTCCAGTCCAGTGTTTCTCATGATGTACTCTGCATATAAGTTAAATAAGCAGGGTGACAATATAAAGCCTTGACGTACTCCTTTTCCTATTTGGAACTAGTCTGTTGTTCCATGTCCAATTCTAACTGTTGCTTCCTGACCTGCATACAGGTTTCCCAAGAGGCTGGTCAGGTGGTCTGCTATTCCCATCTCTTTCAGAATTTTCCACAGTTTATTGTGATCCACACAGTCAAAGGCTTTGGCATAGTCAATAAAGCAGAAATAGATGTTTTTCTGGAACTCTCTTGCTTTATTGATGATCCAGTGGATGTTGGCAATTTGATCTCTGGTTACTCTGCCTTTTCTAAAACCAGCTTGAACATCTGGATGTTCATGGTTCATGTATTGCTGAAGCCTGGGTTGGGGAATTTTCAGCATTACTTTACTAGTGTGTAAGACGAGTGCAATTGTGCAGTAGTTTGAGCATTCTTTGGCATTGCTTTTCTTTGAGATTGGAATGAAAACTGACATTTTCCAGGCCTGTGGCCACTGCTGAGTTTTCCAAAATTGCTGACATATTGAGTGCAGCACTTTTACAGCATCATCTTTCAGGATTTGAAATAGCTCAGCTGGAATTCCATCACCTCCACGAGCTTTGTTCATAGTGATGCTTTCTAAGGCCCACTTGACTTCACATTCCAGGATGTCTGGCTCTAGGTGAGTGATCACACCATCGTGCTTATCTGGGTCATGAAGATCTTTTTTGTACAGTTCTTCTGTGTATTCTTGCCACCTCTTCTTAATATCTTCTGCTGCTGTTAGGTCCAGACCATTTCTGTCCTTTATCGAGCCCATCTTTGCATGAAATGTTCCCTTGGTACCTCTAATTTTCTTGAAGAGATCTCCAGTCTTTCCCATTCTATTGTTTTCTTCTATTTCTTTGCATTGATGGCTGAGGAGGCTTTCTTATCTCTTCATGCTATTCTTTGGAACTCTGCATTCAGATGCTTCTATCTTTCCTTTTCTCCTTCGCTTTTTGCTTCTCTTCTTTTCACAGCTATTTGTAAGGCCTCCTTAGACAGCTATTTTGCTTTTTTGCATTTCTTTTCCATGGGGATGGTCTTGATCCCTGTCTCCTATACAATGTCACGAACCTCATTCCATAGTTCATCAGGCACTCTATCAGATCTAGGCCCTTAAATCTATTTTTCACTTCTACTGTGTAATCATAAGGGATTTGATTTAAGTCATACTTGAATGGTCTAGCAGTTTTCTTTGTTTTCTTCAATTTGAGTCTAAAATTGGTAATAAGGAGTTCATGATCTGAGCCACAGTCAGCTCCTGGTCTTGTTTTTGTTGACTGTATAGAGCTTCTTCATCTTTGGCTGCAAAGAATATAATCAATATGATTTCAGTGCTGACCATCTGGTGATGTCCATGTGTAGAGTCTTCTGTTGTGTTGTTGGAAGAGGGTGTTTGCTATGACCAGTGCAATTTCTTGGGAAAACTCTATTAGTCTTTGCCCTGTTTCATTCCGCATTCCAAGGCCAAATTTGCCTGTTACTCCAGGTGTTTCTTGACTTCCTACTTTTGGATTCCAGTCCCCTATAATGAAAAGGACATCTTTTTTGGGTGTTAGTTCTAAAAGGTCTTGTAAGTCTTCATAGAACCGTTCAACTTCAGCTTCTTCAGCATTACTGGTTGGGGCATAGAGTTGGATTAATGTGATATTGAATGGTTTGCCTGGAAACAAACAGAGATCATTCTGTCGTTTTTGAGATTGCATCCAAGTACTGCATTTTGGACTCTTTTGTTGACCATGATGGCTACTCCATTTCTTCTCAGGGATTCCTGCCCGCAGTAGTATATATAATGGTCATCTGTGTTAAATTCACCCATTCCAGTCCATTTTAGTTTGCTGATTCCTAGAATGTCGATGTTCACTCTTGCCATCTCCTGTTTGCCACTGCCAATTTGCCTTGATTCATGGACCTGACATTCCAGGTTCCCATGCAATATTGTTGCGTATGTGACTGGTGACAGAAGCAAGGTCAGGCACCAGATTGATTATATTCTTTGCAGCCAAAGATGGAGAAGCTCTATACAGTCAACAAAAACAAGACCAGGAGCTGACTGTGGCTCAGATCATGAACTCCTTATTGCCAAATTCAGACTTAAATTGAAGAAAGTAGGGAAAACCACTAGACCATTCATGTATGACCTAAATCAAATCCCTTATGATTATACAGTGGAAATGACAAATAGATTTTAGAGTGCCTGAAGAACTGTGGATGGAGGTTTGTAACATTGTATAGGAGGCAGCGATCAAGACCATCCCCATGGAAAAGAAATTTAAAAAGGCAAAATGGTTGTCTGAGGAAGCCTTACAAAAAGCTGAGAAAAGAAGACAAGCTAACGGCAAAGGAGAAAAGGAAAGATACACCCATTTGAATGCAAAGATCCAAAGAATAGCAAGGAGAGATAAGAAAGCCTTCCTCAGTGATCAATACAAAGAAATAGAGGAAAACAACAGAATGGGAAAGACTAGAGATCTCTTCAAGAAAATTAGAGATACCAAGGGAACATTTCATACAAAGATGGGCTCAATAAAGGACAGAAATGGTCTGGACCTAACAGAAGCAGAAGATATTAAGAAGAGGTGGCAAGAATACACAGAAGAACTGTACAAAAAAGATCTTCATGACCCAGATAAGCACGATGGTGTAATCACTCACCTAGAGCCAGACATCCTGGAATGTGAAGTCAAGTGGGCCTTAGGAAGCATCACAACAAACAAAGCTAGTGGAAGTGATGAAATTCCAGCTGAGCTATTTCAAATCCTGAAAGATGATGCTGTGAAAGTGCTGTACTCAATATGTCAGTAAATTTGGAAAACTCAGCAGTGGAAAACTCCAGCCACAGGCCTGGAAAAGGTCAGTTTTCATTCCAATCTCAAAGAAAAGCAATGCCAAATAATGCTCAAACTACTGCACAATTGCACTCATCTCACATGCTAGTAAAGTAATGCTGAAAATTCCCCAACCCAGGCTTCAGCAGTACGTGAACTGTGAACTCCCCGGTGTTCAAGATGGATTTGGAAAAGGCAGAGGAATCAGCAGTCAAATTGCAAACATCCACTGGATCTTCAAAAAAGCACTAGAGTTCCAGAAAAACTTCTGCTTTATTGACTACTCGAAAGCCTTTGCTGTGTGGACCACAATAAACTGTTGAAAATACTTCAAGATATGGGAATGCCAGACCACCTGACCTGCCTCCTGAGAAATCTGTATGCAAGTCAAAAAGCGACAGTTAGAAGTGGACCTGGAACAACAGACTGGCTCCTAATAGGAAAAGGAGTATGTCAAGACTGTATATTGTCACCCTGTTTATTTAACTTATATGCAGAGTACATCATGCAAAATGCCAGGCTGGATGAAGCACAAGCTGGAATCAAGGTTGTGGGGAAAAATATCAATAATCTCAGATATGCAGATGACACCACCCTTATGGCAGAAAGAAAAGAACTAAAGAACCTCGTGATGAAAGTGAAAGAGTGAAAAATTTGGCTTAAAACTCAACATTCAGAAAACTAAGATCATGGCATCTGGTCCCATCACTTCATAGCAAATAGATGGGGAAATAACAGAAACAGGAGCAGACTTCATTTTTGAGGGCTCCAAAATCACTGGAGATGTTGAGCTCAGCCATGAAATTAAAAGACGCTTGCTCTTTCAAAGAAAAGGTATGACCAACCTAGATAGCATATTAAAAAGCAGAGACATTACTTTGCCAACAAAAGTCCATTTAGTCAAACCTATGTATTTTCCAGTAGTCATGTATGGGTGTGAGAGTTGGACTATAAAGAAAGCTGAGCACCAAAGAATTGATGCTTTTGAACTGTGTGTTGGAGAACACTCTTGAGAGTCCCTTGGACTGCAAGATCAAACCAGTCAATCCTAAAGGAAATCAGTCCTGAATATTCTTTGGAAGGACTGATGCTGCAGCTGAAACTCCAGTACTTTGGCCACCTGATGTGAAGAACTGACTCATTGGAAAAGACCCTGGGATGATTCTGGGATACATTGAAGGTGGGAAAAGGGGACAACAGAGGATGAGATGGTTGGATGGCATCAAATCACCGACTCAATGGACATGAGGTTGAGTAAGCTCCAAGAGCTGGTGATGGACAGGGAAGCCTGGCATGCTGCAGTCCACGGGGTCGCAAAGAGTCAGACAGAATCGACGACTGAACTGAATATAAGAATATGCATTCAGTAAGACAAATTTTGTTATAATACAGTTGGTGATTGATTCCCTTCCTCCTCCCAGTCACCATTTTCATTTCAGTGGCTCAGACAGTAAAGAACTGGCCTGCCAATTCAGGAGACACGGGTTTGATCCCTGTGTCGGAAAGATCCCCTGGAGCTGCGCATGGCAACCCACTCCAGTATTCTTGCCTAGAGAATCCCCATGGGCAGAGGAACTTGGCAGGCTTTGGTCTGTAGGGTCAGAAAAGAATTGGACACAACATAGAGGCCAAACAATAACAACAACCTTGCAAAAGTGTGTCCGTGATGTTCAACTATTTAATTTGGGAGGGCTTCCCTGGTGGCTCAGATGGTAAAACATCTGCCTGCAATTTGGGAGATCCAGTTTTGATCCTTCAGTCAGGAAGACACCCCTCCTCCTCCCCCGGAGAAGGGAATGGCAACCCACTCCAGTATTCTTGCCTGGAGAACCCCATGGACAGAGGAGCCTGGCGGACTACAGTCCATAGGGTTACAAAGATCAGACACAACTGAGTGACTAACACTTTCACTTTCATTATCTTAGGGTTTTTCCATATATATGCACTTTATCTCTACCAGTGTCAGTGCAGTTTGGCTCCCTTGCAGTTTTTACTTGTGGAATCCATGTTTCTTCTCTCTATTCCATGGCCCACGTGTCATCCGGCATCAGAACGATGCTCTAATGGCTCCAAATCTCAAAAGCTCGCTGAAATCTGTTCCTTCTGCCTGAAGCCCCTTTCTCTTCAAGCTTTGAAACCAAGTTAACAAGGCAGGCAAATTATGAAAGAGGCACCAAGCTTTTCTCTCCACCCACTCTTCTTTCTCCCCACCTATTCTGCTTTCCCCCAGGTGCTCAACACAAACCTATTTCTCCAGTTTCCTTCCTCAGTACAACTCAGTTCAAGTAGATGGATACATGTGGACACATGCATTCATAAGACATGTTCAAATATGAATCCTAGTTTTGCTTAGCCAAGACCCCACACCACTGTGTAGTGAGTAAGACTGATCATTCCCTAGAAGAACAATAAGAGGATGGGCTTCATAACTGCTAACCGATTGCCCCTGAGTAATTTGTTTTTCATAGCCAGTTAAAAAAAAAAAAAACAACAACATATTTTTGAAGAGGAGTTGCCAGGATGTAGAAAAATCATTGCTCAATTTATTTGGCAATGAAAATAGCCATTGTGGTTTTTTTTTTTTTTTTTTTTAATGCAACTTGACTTCTGTTAGGTAATTCTTGTTGACACAGTGTTTCAATCAAATTGCCTGGTAGGGAGAGATGAGCAGAAAAGCACTTACAAACTATCAACCACAGCAGGGACTCAATCCACATTGCACAGTGGAAAATGCAACTTGAGAAATCCACCTTATGTCAGTGGGCAAGAAAGGGAAGAGGAAAAAAACACAGTCTTGCTAATCGAACCACAGAAGGGCAAGCTGCCACCTTCCTAGACAAATTCACTGGCGAGTACAGAACCCACTCGATTCCTGAATGTGGTGGGGTCCTGAAGTTATTAAACCATGTAAAAGATTCTCTAAATTTTTACATTATAACTTCCCCATTTTTCTTAATTTTGACTTGTCATCCAGTCTGTTGAACTGTATCAAAGCAATTCTTTCAAAAATGATTTTATGATTCATGCAAGTTCTATTTTCTGAGTCCTTGAACACTGGTTACCTTAACACATGAACTAAAATTAACTCAATATAAAATTTCATGGCCACAACCTTTTCTCTCAACAAAGGCTGTAGATGATTCTTGAACGGCAAAGTTGATCTGCTTTTTTTTTTTTTTTTTTTTTTACTACTTTGTAGGTAACATTTTCCATTTTCCCTTCACTGGAACAATCACAGTTCTTAGTGGGTTTTTTTTTTTTTTTCTCTCTCTCTCTCTTCTTATATACCATTCAGAACCTGTTTTCTTAATAGTTGATAGGCAGTTACCCCTAGGGAGAGACTTACCTTTATTGAGTGAAGACTCAATAAAGTTTTAACCTCCAGGACCAGGGCCCGTAGATTGATGAGTTCAGGCTTGAGAGCATCTGTGTTTAAGAGAAGTCATCTGCTGATTGCTGAAAGAGCACAGGGAGGAGATGCCCGGACTTAGGTATTATTGGCACCATGGAAAGGGAGACTCTGGAGATGTAAACCAATTAGAAAGTCAATGGACAAATACTCATTAAAAACTCCCCCTTAGAAAAGAAGTTTGCTGAGAGGATTATTGTGGGAGTTCTTTGGTCATATTTATTTTATTTGTGTCCATTTATGCATTTGGGCTTCCCTGGTGCCTCAAAGAGCCGCCTGCCAATGCAAGAGACATGGGTTCGATCTCTGAGCTGGGAGGATCCCCTGGAGACAGAAATGGCAACCCACTCCAGTATTCTTGCCTGGAGAATCCCATTGACAGAGGAGCCTGGAGGGCTACAGTCCATCGGGTTGCAAAAAGAGTCAGACAAGACTTAGACCAAACTACATGCATTTATTTTTACCAAACCATTTGAAAGTAAGTTGCAAACATCATGACACTTGACCACAGCCTGTATTGGCTAAAAACTAGGACCTCCTTTTGCATACACAGAATGTAATTTTCATGCCCAATAAATGTTTAAATGTACAATGCCATCTAATGTATAGTACTTATTTATTTAAATTTTTCCAAATATTCTCCCCTAAAATGTCTTTTGTAGACATCCCCCCCATCATACACATATACCCACTCAAGATCCAATTAAAGCTTGCACATTATTAATATTTTGGGTCATCACGTCTCCTTAACTGCCTTTAACCTGGAAGAGTACTTCTTCATGCTTTTTCTAGGGCAGTGGATTTTTGAGGGGTGGGGAAGGAGATATCTATTACGTAACTGACATTTTAGAAAATAATATAGACCTGTTGTCTTGCAGAATGTCCCACAATGTGGATTTGGCAGATTCAGGAATGGCTGTATGATTTGTGATGCAAGAAAATGCACAAGATGAAAATACAAGACTGTCTGTTCAGAAATTAGTAAGAATTTCAGGACAAGTGACAGCAGGACGTTAAACCAAGGATGATGATGATGATGATGATGATGATGTGTGTGTGGTTTTTTTTTTTGCAGGAAAGATTGCTGAAACTTTTATTTTTTATTTTGCTTAGAGCAAGTTAGATATTGTAAGATTATAAACTGGTAACTTACTATAGTGTTCATTTATAATTTATATTTAGAACACATCTTGCTATTAAAAAATTTTTTTTTTACTGTTATAAACTGTTTAGGTTTAAATTATTTTTCTATAACCTGAAAGAAGATCTGGGACATTTAATGCAGAAATATTTTGCATCTGTAGTCCGGATGCAATAAAAGTCACAAAATAGAAAACCTACTGTTGTAACCCTATTTAACTGTCCCGTTCAGTGGCACTAAGTACATCCACATTGTTGTGCATCTCTCACCATTGAGGATGGGGGATATTTCACCACACAGGTCATGTGCCCATGGAGCTGGCCCCAGCCAGATATGATCCCCATGATTTTATTTAGGCAAAAAATATTGCCGAGACTACAATGTAAGTGATGTTGGGCACCTCCCATCATATCATATCAGGAAAAGCACTCAGCTCAGGAAAGCTTTCCTGATAGTGTTTTGATCAGTGCTTCTGTTTGATTTTATTTGATCTTAATTTTCAGTAAGAATATCATTCTTAGGTTGGACTGTAGACTCTTGTGTCTCTCACCCTTACCTTCCTTTTCATTTCTGTCTTTCGCCTCTATTTTTTGGAAGGCCTCATCAATTTTTCCATCAAATTCCTGACTCCATTTTCAACAGTGTCAGTTTCTGCTCTTCATTCATAGCTTCCAATGGAAAGTCAATAATACAATGAAATTTTTAGTTTTCTATCAACCCTCTCCTATTCTATCCATTTCCCATTTCATCTCATGTCTTTTCTTCTCAACCTGTTTTTCTTTATAAATTTTCTTCTCTTGATAGAGACAGCCCATCTTCTCATATCCTATAGAAGATGCTAATATTATTTTCCTAAAATTTCTTTGGGTTCCTAAAACTGATGGTTTTTAGAAATTTGAGCTTTCAGGATGATGTTCCTTTTCCCTCATATGGCACTATTTCTAAAAGACTCCATGCTGTGCTGGTTCTTGTTTCTGATTACTCATCTTTACATTGAAAGTTCTAGCAGACAATGTGTTTCTCAACAGAGAGAGTATTCAAATTTCTCTTGGCAATGCTCCCTAGTATTCCTTTCTCAGACAGCAGTTTTTTGGAAGATTGATATGCACAGTTGAGAACACAATTCTCTGTATTCAGGGGATGTTCATCTAGTTTACTCAGCTAGACTGAAATAGGATCTTTTCCTAGTAACATTTTCTTGGGTTTTGACCCTGGGTTTCATTTACATGTTAATTCCTATCCACTTTCCAAGAATTCATTGCCTAAGACTTGTATTCTTGTTGTCTTCATTTAAAAATATCAATAGCAACTAGACCAACCAAATCTTGATCAAATACTTTTCACTTATTCATTGTTACACATGGTTTAGGCTTAAATCCTTTTTTATAATCTGAAAGAAGATCTGGGACATCTAATACAGAAATATTTTGCATCTGTAGTCAAGATTAAACAGAACTAAAAAAGGGTTGCAGTTTGTTAACTGTTTTTACTTTGCATTGGTATTTCTGTCTGTAGAAAGAAGAGAAAATACTAAGATAATTAAGAGTGGGGGAAGGAAAGTAAATAGAGAAATTGGTGGCATCTACTCTAGTACGCTGGACACCTGATGTGAAGAACTGACTCACTAGAAAAGACCGTGATGCTGGGAAAGATTGCAGGCTGGAGGAGGGGGAGACAACAGAGGATGGGATGGTTGGATGACATCACCAACTCAATGAAGATGAGTTTGAGCAAGCTTTGGGAGTTGGTGATGGACAGGGAAGCCTGGCGTGCTGCAGTCCATGGGGTTGCAAAGAGTCAGACATGACTAAGTGACTGAATTGACTCCAGGAGATAGCCACTGAATTTAGAAAAGAAATAGAAAAAGAAAAATTATGAAAAAAGAACCCTAGGCAAAAAAAAATTACATCTCTTAAACAATGAAGAAACTGTGCTTGGCCTCAAGGGTGTTCAGTCTTTTTTTCAGCCTCTTTGGAATGTAAAGATGGGGACCAAGATGCCTATCACCTGGGTAAAAAGTTTACAGTTATCTGTAGAGAAAGATAATGATACTAAATCATCTACTCTATCCCATCTACTGTACTCTACTAAGCATCTACTCTAATCAGTATTCAACTTGTATAGCAACCTCTCTTTTAAACTCTGCTTCATCTACTTCAGTCAACCCATGCCTCATGTCTGACCGAACCCATGCTTCAGTCAACCCACGTCTCACCCTTCTACTGTGGTCCCAAAGCTAAGATGTGCTAGTAGCCTTACAATTGCTGACCAATGGCAGCTCCTCTTTTATGTAACCAATTTACAAAACACCTGCAGTCTGGAAATTACAGTGGATGGTAGCTTATATAAAGTCTGAGCAAGTGAATAGAAGAGAGGATAGGGATATAGTACAGTTGTTCAGTTGCTATGTCATGTCTGACTGTTTGCTACCCC
This sequence comes from Ovis aries, assembly GCF_016772045.2. Classification (NCBI taxonomy): domain Eukaryota; kingdom Metazoa; phylum Chordata; class Mammalia; order Artiodactyla; family Bovidae; genus Ovis; species Ovis aries. Next base: position 200,916,727 of record NC_056056.1, read on the forward strand.
ATGGACTGCAGCGCACTAGACTCCCCTGTCCTTAAGTATCCCCCAGAGTTTTCTCAAATTCATGTCCATTGAGTCAGTGATGTTCAGTACAGAACTGTGTTATAAGTGAGCAAAACAAGCTCCACAGGCATTAAGCTTGAGCCCAGGAATGCCCAACTTTTCCTTGGTTATACAGCAGTCTGAACTCAATAATCTGATCTCAGAGTAGCAAATGGTAAGTTCAGCTACCAAAACAACCTGCACAAAAATGAACGTAGGCAAATAATAAATAAATACAAGAAAAATTAACTACAGAAGTAAATATACAGGAGGAAGTTGAATATTACCCTACACATTTAGTAAAACTTAGTAAATTTTCCAGTAGTAGATTAAATCCAAGAAGCTAAGACTTGTTTCTCAAGGAAGGAGGAGACAAAAGCAATGAAAAAGCCAAAGAGTAAAGCTTGTGGCTTTTTGAGGTCTTGTGTAGACACAAACCATAGTGTTCAAAGTCATTCAAATGTCAGATGTGTGAATTTGAGAGAAAAATATTTTGAAATAGTCAACAGTTGATTAAAAGGCACGGATTGAAATAAAGTGGTGTAAAAATATTCAAGAACAATAAATTGGAATAAGAAGAATACATGAAAGGTATATAGTAGATAATAAATGTTTAAAAGACAAAGTATAAGAATGTATAATAACTCTTATGCAAACAACTACAAAGTTTGAAGAGCTGATAAGAGAAAGACTCAGTGGGTTGATGCAAGGGCCAGCACCACCCTTCCTCTAGGAGATGAGTCGCCTATTTGATGGGTGGGGCGGGATGTGGGAGCATTTGGTAATAGAAACTCCAAATAGGTCTAGAGTTACCAGAGCAGAGGAAGCTGTGTTTAAACTTCTCAGAATGTAGCTCATGAATTTGCAAGGAGTTATGTGCCCTACAATGACATGTGAATTGCAGATAAGCAGTGATAGAGGGCCCTGTTTGGGGAGGCTGACTAACACACCCCAAGTCAGAGGATCTTTGAGTCCCTACTCTACAGGCCCACCCCACCTCCCCCCACCACACCCTTACCACCACCACCCCCCCACACACACATGTAGAGGAATCGGAGGGGTCTAAGAATGAGCCAGAGGATCCAGTAGAATCCAAGTCTGGATGGAGAGGTTGCCAAAAGTGCCAGAGACAGCCAGGTTCCTTCCCCAAAAATGTACACTTTCTTTCCATTCTGAGAGGTGACGTCTGAGCCAGAGGCTGCGCTTCCCAGTCTCTTTAGCATCCAGGTATGGCAATATGTCTAGTTACTGTTGATGGAATGGGAGTGGAAGTGAATAAGAAGTAAAAGAGCTGTCCCATATTCTTTCCTCTTCTTCTGGTTAGAAGAAAACATTCCAAGTCCCTTGGGTGATGGTTCCCGTATCCAGTTTGAGAACCACAGTGAATTCACCAAGGGCTACCTAGAATATGGGCTTCCCTGGTGGCTCAGATGGTAAAGAACCCACCTGCAATGCAGAAGACCTAGGATATGCTAAATATTCACAGGAAATAATAGTATCAGTGGAACATACCACAATGAACTAAAGGGAACATTTGAGATATAAATCTTTGAGGAAAACATAGTACCATCTAGGACACTGAGTAAATTACTACTTATAAATTGTTTGATCCTAAATAATTAATAAAAGAAACTGTTAGATATTTCTTTTGGCCTGCAGTCCCAAGATTCTCAGGGCACTATGAACCAAGAAAGATGGGGACATCTGCTTTAGGGAATGGTGGAACCACAAATGAAAGGCTACCAGGTTCTTAATTCCCACATGACAGAAAGCCGCCAACCAATAAAGAGCTCCCACACTAGACTGGTATATGAGTCAGGTATACATTTCAGTGGCATTAACCATTGAACTTTGGGAGTTTGTCGTTACCTAACTAATACACAGAGCATGTAGGAATCCAGATGTGAGGACAAGAGCCTCAGATGTCAACAGTGGATTCCTGCCACTGCTCTACCACAAGGAGGACCAGAAGAGATGAACTACATCTCCCTGGAGGCCACCAAGCCAAAAAGATGACTCACAGAGTAGATGCGCTCTACCCAGTCAGTACATAAGCCCCCTGAAACAAAGATGAACCCTAAATAAAGGGGCAAAGAATATGGAGGAGGTGAAGAATGCTTAGAATTTAGCCCAAATGAGATTGAGTAACAAATTCGTCATGCTCAAATTTTTGCCATCGGTGCATAAGTGTTTAAATGCTAAGTTAATTACACCTTTTGGAAAAGAAACAGGCTTATGGTGATGTGTTTAACAATTTGCATAGAGATCTGATGTAATTGTTTTATATCGTTCCTAGCAAGACAAATGTGTTTCGCCCTCTAGGAAAGGTGCCTCTTTCCCTCCCTTCCCATCTCCCCTAGACCTCGGTTAAGCTCAGAAGAAAGATGGAGAAGGCGGTGCCTTGGTCCCCAGGTGGATGCAATCATAGGTAAGCAGGGCTCTGTTACAGCACTGATGGCAACTTCCGGTGCCTGTTTATTTGTAGGGCTTTGTCGCTCCTGGCCTGCTGTAGACCGTGGTCTTAGTGGTCTTTATACCAGCTGTACCGGACGCACAAGGTGGGCTCAACAGAGGTCTTATTGGATGAATAAAATGCCTTTTGCCTACTTCACAATGTCACCTAGGGCACCGTCTGCCGCCTTCACAATGTCCCCCAAGGCACGGTGTTGCCTACTTCACAATGTCACTTTCACCTGACCCCGCACAGAAATGGGGACTTCACAGGAGTTTTCTGGGATATCACTGGTTTCAGCCCCATCTAATCTGAATCACTCGCCAGTGGTGGTTCCAGCCAATGAAGTTTTGAAAAGCAAACGATCCGAAGTCCTGAGCTGCAGCAAATGGATTTAGGTTAAACAGCGGGGATGGAGAGGGGTACTAAACCCTGAGTTGCAAGCACTTGGGAAGCCCTCTCCGAAAGGGCGAGGAATTGGAGCTGCGTGTAGGCAGGGGTATGCATTTCTACACTGCCCAGGACGCCCCGTCTCCGCTGCTGCAGACCAGTGGCCGGCCCTGGAAGCCAGCGGTGTGGACGTGAACTGATCTGTCCCAGCCCTGGGTCGCCAAACCGCTCGACGGAGTGCGGAGAAAGCAGCACGTACGTCCCAGGAGTGCAGGAGGGGAACCGGCCCGGCCCGGCTCACGGGGCGCTAGAGGGTCAGAAAGGACCCGCCCTTCCCAGACGGGCCCAGCAGGGCGAAGGTTGTCCTCAAGACCACGTGAGGCCTCCTCGCCCCTAAAAAGCCCCAGGCAGGCCGGGCTTATGAGAGAGGAAAGTTAAGAAGGACGCCCGAAACTCCGCGTCTGGGCGCCCCGCTGCCGGACCCAGAGCCTCTCTACCAGCAGCTGCCTCGTCCTGCCGAGCGGAGCGGAGATCGCGGCCGCCGAGCAATGCCCCGCCACCGCCGGGATGAGCGCCTCGGGCTGCCCCCGCCGCCAGCCCGGCTGCCGCTGCTCCTGCTGCTTCTGGCCGCCGCGGTGCCTCTGAGCCAGGCAGGTGAGCCGCGCGCCCAGAGTGCCGCCCCGGCTGGGGGCCCTGGGAGGGACCCCTGGGAGCCCGCGTGCTCCCCTCTGCGCGCGTGCCGCCCTGTGCGCTCGAGTCCACTCAAGTTGACTTCCCGCGGGTGTCCGTCTGTTTTCTGGATGGAAGCCAAGGAACGCGCTTCTGCCGGGAGGTGGGGGGACGGCCCGGGTTGCTCCAGCCCTGCTGGCGCTCGGGCATGGCCCCGGACGAGGACTTGGGGGTGTGTTTCTCCGAATTTGGAAAGTGCTGGCCGGAATTCTTGGCAGACAAATAGGTTCGCTCCGGTACGGCTCTTGGCTTTGCTGATTCTTGGCTGATCCTAAAAGCGTTAGCCAAAGGACATCTAAATATATTTATTCTCATCATAGAGTGTGATCCAGGTTGCCACTTTTTTTTTTTTTTTTTTGGACAATGGCTTTGGTTTAAAGTGTTGAGAAGTGCAACCTGGTATTGTTAGCTTGAAATGTGCTAGGCAGTGTACCCAAGGATTTATGTTCTTTCAGTTACTGCTCACTGCAGTTCTAAATGGGCTTGCAAGGTGGCATAGTGGTAAAACAGAATCCGCCTGCCAATGCAGAAACCGCAGGAGGCGTGGATTTGATCCCTGGGTGAGGAAGATCCCCTGGAGAAGGAAATCCACTCCAGTTTTCTTGCCTGGGAAATCCCATGGAAAGAGGAGCCTGGCAGGCTACAGTCCATGGGGTGGCAAAGAGTCTGACACGACTTAACCAGTAAACAACAACAATAACACGATCCTAAATAGGTTTATTATCCGTATTCTACAGATGAGAAAGTTTGAGACTGGGCAAGTTCAATGATTTGCATAAAGATACACAGCAAGTGGAGGCAGAGCTGAAATGCAAAACGGCATGTACTTGGCTACTCCCCTCTTAATAAAACAGGTTTTAAACAAGGTTTTATCCCTACAGGTATTGACACTGAACTGTACCCTTTGCTTCAAAAGCAAAAGGAGGGTGTGTGTGTGTGTGTGTATGTGTGTGTGTGTGTGTGTGTGTGTTGAGGTGGGGGGAGGTCTGGGTTTTGTCTGTTTCACTCCCAACGAGTAAAACTAAGATTAAGTTAAAAAAACAAACAAACAAACAAAAAAAAACACCTGAAAGACTTCAAAAGTAACGCATAAGAGACAATTTATTTAAAACGAGAGAGGATTCATTTTATTTCCTAATCCCCTTTCTGTGCTGACCTTGCACAAGACTAGGGTGGGGTTCAGCAGGGCTATCCCTTCCTAAAAGCGCCTTATGGGTTCTTGTTCTACTGTCTTCCATCAACCAGTGTGTGCAGTTACCAGATTTCAAAGCCTTAGCTTTAGCAATGTGCCCACTTATCACTCTTAAATTTTTCCAGTCTCTGAAGCTGCCTCAGCTTCTGAGCTCAGAATTGATCACTCCCTGGCTCCTGACCCGTGATTTGCTTGCACGTTCTGGAGGCGGTGGTGTCGATGTCGCCTTGTGCCGCACTGAAACTGCTCAGTTTTGAACACACCTGGGACAGGCTGGGGAGTGCCCCGGAAACGGAAATGGCGGTTGTGTCTGAAACGATGGCAGAAACTTTTCTCCCTTTCCTGGTCTCCTTTTATGTTATCGGAATTGTTTTAAATGTTCCGGTAGATGGAGTGGGCAGCCTAAAGAATGAGGTGGGAGACATTGTTTTTCTGAAGATGGGGCACTGTTTATTTAGGAAAATATCACCCTGCAAGAAATTGCTTCTTAAACTGAGTCACCGATTCTGGCCTCAGTCTATTATAGGCTTCAAACATAATCACATTGCATTTATCTTTCCAGACTGAAATCCCCACGTGTGTTTTAGGATGACTTGTAAATTTTTCTTTTCTTTTCTTTTCTTTTTTTTTTTTGCCCAGCGGCTTGTGGCCCCAACCAGAGACTGAACCCAAGCCATTGACAATAAGAGCATGGGGTTCTAACCACTGGACAACCAGGGAATTACCAGTTTTCCTAGTCATATGTATAGGGCAGTCAGGTTGTCACTAGAGAAAGAGATGGGTTGGCTGCCAAGACACTCATAAGTGGCATGTGCCTTGGTAAAGTGAGTTTCAGATCTGGCCCTGGATTTCTCTGGGATAGACTCTAGAAATTCATTCTTTGCAGTTTTCCAGAGTTGATCAGATACAGGAAACTGATTTTTAACAATCCGATTACTTGTGTAGCCTGCTCTGGGCACATTCTCACTGTAGTCAAACTACCTGGGATAAAAAATATATCAGGGATTCTCAGGCTGAGGACCTGATTCATCTGCCTCTTACTAGGACTGGGCACTTCAGGCAGTACATAACTGCTCCTTACCAGTTACTGCTTGCCCAAAACAGCTGGTCACAGACTCTTTTTCCACTCTTCCATGGTTTACCAGTACCACTTGAGATTAAGTGACTGCCTGTCTAGACTAGCTAATCCCTTTAAGTGGCTGTCAAGGAGTCTACAGTCCTGGGAGTTGTTCAGGCTCCTTAATTGACAGCAGACTTGTGGTTGAGGCCAATCTCAATAGATCCTTGATCTCTGAGGGCTTCCTTATTTCCAGATTCCCTGTGGAAGTTGCACCATATGTTCACTCTTTCCGTGGCAGGTCTTCATTCTTGGAAGTCAAATATTAGAGAGATGGGTTGGAATTGCAAGACAGAAGCCATGGGGCCAGACCGCCTATGTTTGAAGCCTGGCTCCAATACTGACAAACTGCATGACTTTTAGCCAATTATCTAATCTCTCCATGCCTCAATTTCCTCATCTGTAAAATGGGTATTATAATAATACCTATATCGTAAGTTTGTTATGAGGAACAGTGCCTGGCACATAGTGTGAAAGTCCATCAGTCATGTCCAGCTCTTTGCGACCCTATGGACTATACAGTCCATGGAATTCTCCAGGCCAGAATACTGGAATGGATAGCCTTTCCCTTTCCAGGGGATCTTCCCAACCCAGGGCTCAAACCCAGGTCTCCCACATTGCAGGCGGATTCTTTACCAACTGAGCTATCAGGAAAGCTTAACTAGCTAGGGCACATAGTAGGGGCTATATAATTGACTGTCTATTATGACCAGCCATGGGAGTTGCTTTTCTCTGAAAAGGCATCATGGATCTCTTGATAAGAAAGTTCATGGATCTCTTGATAAGAAAGTGAAAGTGAAGTCGCTCAGTCGTGTCCAACTCTTTGCGATCCTGTGGACTGTAGTCTACCAGGCTTCTCTGTCCATGGGATTTTCCAGGCAAGAGTACTGGAGTGCATTGCCATTTCCTTCTCCAGGGGATCTTCCTGACTGAGGGATCGAACCCAGGTCTCCTGCATTGCAGGCAGATGCTTTACCCTCTGAGCCACTTGATAAGGCAACAGAATTGCTGATGATAATTCTTGTTCAGTGAAGTAATAACTCGTTATAAAAACAGATTTCCTTAATCATGGCCTAACATTTTGGGGAGTTGGGGTGCATACCAGTACATTAAGCAGCTCTTTCAGAAAGCACTTTCCTGGGTTGTAAGTGTCTGAAGTCATCATGATTATTTTTGCCAAAGTGCAATTTTATTAACCATGGCTGCTTTACAATTTCCCAATACTTTCCTGTTTTGGGGGGTTCTGTGGTGACTCAGCTAGTAAAGAATCCACCTGCAATGTGGGAGACCTGAATTTGATCTCTGAGTTGGGAAGACCCCCTGGAGAAGGGAACAGCTACAGTATTCTTGCCTGGAGAATTCCATGGATTGTACAGTCCTTGGGATCAAAAAGAGTTGGACGTGACTGAGCGACTTTCACTTCACTTCACCTCACTTCCTGTTTTTCTGTTCCATTTTTTTTTTAATGTGGTAATGTATTATCTTTTTAAAAAACACACACATACTTTTTATTTTACATTGGAATATAGCCCATTAACAATGTAATAGTTTCAGGTGCACAGCAGAGCAACTCGGCCATATATATACATGTATCCATTCTTCCCCAAACTCCTTCCCATGCAGGCTGTTTCATAACATTGAACAGAGTTCCCTGTGTTATACAATAGATCCTTGTTATAAGCTTTAAATACAGCTGTGTATACATGTCAACCCCCAGACTCCCTCATTATCCCTTCCCTTCACTCTCTGCCCTGGTAACCATAAGTTTGTTCTCTATATCTGTGAGTTTGTTTCTATTTGTAAATAAGTTCATTTATATAATTTCTTTTTAGATTTCACATATAAGCTATATCGTATGATATTTCTCTTTCTCTGTCTGACTTCACTCAGTATGATAATCTCTAGATCCATCCATGTTGCTGCATTTGACATTGTTTCATTCTTTTTATTGGCTGAGTAATATTACATTGTATATATGTACCACAGTTTGTTTATCTGTTCCTCTGTCAATGGACATTTAGGTTGCTTCCATGTCTTGACTATTGTAAGCAGTGCTGTAATGAACACTGGGGTGCATATATCCTTTCCGATCATGTTTTCCTCCAGATATATGCCCAGGAGTGGGATTGCAGGGTTGTACGGTAGACCTATTTTTAGTTTTTAAAGAAACCTCCATACTGTTCTCCATAGTGGCTGTATGAATTTACATTCCCACCAAGAGTGCAGGAGGGTTCCCTTCTCTCCACACCTTCCCTAGCATTTATTGTTTGTGGATTTTTTGATGATAGCTATTTTGACTTGTGTGAGGTGATGTCTCATTGTAGTTTTGATTTGCGTTTCTCTTATATGGCTGGTTGGCATCACTGACTCGATGGACATGAGTTTGGGTGAACTCCAGAAGTTGGTGATGGACAGGGAGGCCTGGCATGCTGCAGTTCATGGGGTTGCAAAGAGTCAGACACGACTGAACTGAACTCTCACATCTCAGTTGTTGAACTGAATCAGGCAAAGTCTGAGAAGTCAGTCCTGTGCTAATTAGAGCATCATGAGTGACAGCTGTGTGACCACAGATGCCTCCACACCTGCCACGTTGACTAGGAAAGATGCAGGGTGCAAGCATAAAAGCATCTCATCTTTATCTCCCCCAGTCCCATCAAGCTTCTTCAGTGGAGCCAGAAGCTTTCTTGTCTCTTGGAAGAAATCTAGAGCAAGTTTCGACTTTTCTTGTCACTCTGTTCATAATAGCAATCAATACCCTACTCCCTGTAATGGTGAAAATCTCCAAACTCATTTGAAGAAAAAATCTCTTTCCTTAACTGCTCATTTTCGACCTAGCTGTCGGCGTGGACAAGTGACACTGCCACCTACCTCTTAGTCTTCCTAATGCAGCTCCTCCTTCTCACTGGGCTGCACTGGCCCCTCCAAGCTGCAGGAGCTGAGGGGAGCATGGGAGGTGAGGGCAGTTGGGCCCACCCAGGCAGTCTGGATGCTCTCTGGGACTAAGAGCATCAGAAGGGCTTTGCTGGCCCACAGTCATGGTTTGTGAACTTCCACATGCTACCCCCATCACATGGGTAAGTGCAAGTCCCAGGCTGTCATGTCGGACTCCTTTCACCCCTGGAATTTCAGGAGTCCACCTGCAACTCCTTTTGTCCATCTAAGCAGAAGTCAGGGAGAAGGATATGAAGCAATATTCTCTGATTTGTTTTTCCTTTTTAGGAATGACTGGAACTTTGTCCTAGTAGTTTGGTTACACTTGCTGACTCTTTTGGGGCATAAAAACAGCAAGGTATCATTGCAAGTGCAGTAAGAAAGTAGTAATGAATTTGTGGGCATCTGAATATACCAGCTACCCATCTAGTCAAGGCTGTGGTTTTTCCAGTGGTCATGTATGAATGTGAGAGTTGGACTGTGAAGAAAGCTGAGTGCCAAAGAATTGATGCTTTTGAACTATGGTGCTGGAAAAGACTCTTGAGAGTCCCTTGGACTGCAAGGAGATCCAACCAGTCCATTCTGAAGGAGATCAGTCCTGGGTGTTCTTTGGAGGGAATGATGCTAAAGCTGAAACTCCAGTACTTTGGCCACCTCATGCGAAGAGTTGACTCACTGGAAAAGACTCTGATGCTGGGAGGGATTAGGGGCAGGAGGAGAAGGGGGCGACAGAGGATGAGATGGCTGGATGGCATCACCAACTCGATGGACATGAGTTTGAGTGAACTCTGGGAGTTGGTGATGGACAGGGAGGCCTGGTGTGCTGCAATTCATGGGGTCACAAAGAGTTGGATACGACTGAACTGAACTGAATACTTAGCAATGTTGAACGTCTTTTCATGTGCCTCTTGGCCATCTGTACGTCTTCTTTGGAGAAATGTTTATTTAGGTCCTCTGCCCATTTTTTGATTGGGTTGTTTGTTTTGGATGGTATTAAGTCACATTAGCTGTTTATAAACTTTTGAGACTAATCCCGTGTTGGTCACGTAATTTGCAAATATTTTCCCCAATCTTTGGGCTGTCTTTGGTTTTGTTTATGGTTTCTTTTGCTATGCATAAGCTTTTGAGTTTAATTAGTTCCTATTTGTTTTCATTTTTATTTCCACTACTCTGGGAGGTGAATCAAAACAGATATTGCTGCCATTTATGTCAGAGAGTGTTCTGCCTATGTTTTCTTCTAGGAGCTGTGTAGTGTCTTTAATCCATTTTGAGTTTATTTTTGTGTATGGTATTAAAGAATGATCTAATTTCTTTTTTTTTTTTTTCACATGTAGCTGTCCAGTTTTCCCAGCACCATTTATTGAAGAGACTATCTTCCCACCATTGTGTAGTCTGGCCTCCTTTGTCATAGATTAATTGAGCACAAGTGCATGGGTTTATTTCTGGGCGCTCTATCCTGTTCCATTGATCTATATATCTGTTTTCCTGCCACTACCATACTGTTTTGATGACTATAGTTTTGCAGTATAATCTGGAGTCAGAGAGCCTGGTCTCTCCAGCTCTGTTTTTCTTTCTCAAGATTGTTTTGATGATTTGGGATCTTTTGTGTCTCCATACAAATTATAAGATTTTTTGTTCTAGTTTTGTGAAAAATGTCATTGGCAATTTGATAAGGATTGCATTTGATCTGTAGATTGCCTTGGGTAATGTAATTATTTGGACAATAGTGATTCTTCCAATCCAAGAACATATTTTTTCATCTGTGTCATCTTTGATTTCTTTAATCAGTGTCTTATAGTATTCCATGTACAGGTCTTCTGCACCCTGGGTAGATTTATTCCTAGGTGTTTTATTTTATTTTTTAAAGCAATGATAATGGGATTGTTTCCTTAATTTCTATCTCTGATGTTTCACTTTTAGTGCATAGAAATGCAAGAGATTTCTCTGTATTAATTTTGTATCCTACAACTTTACTGAATTCATTGATGAGCTCTAGTAGTTTTCTGGTAGTATCTTTAGGGTTTTATATGTATAGTATCATGGCAGTGTCACTTTTTTTTTCCCCCAATTTGGATTCCTTTTATTTTCTTCTCTGATTGCTGTAGCTAGGACTTCCAAAGCTATGTTGAATATAAGTGGCAAAAGTGGACATCCTTGCCTTCTTCCTGATCTTAGAGTAAATGCTTTCATCTTTTCACCATTGATTATGATGTTATCCGTAGGGCTGTTTTCAGTTCAGTCACTCAGTCATGTCCGACTCTTTGCGACCCCATGAATCGCAGCACGCCAGGCCTCCCTATCCATCACCAACTCCCAGAGTTTACTCAAACTCATGTCCATTGAGTCGGTGATGCCTTCCAGCCATTTCATCCTCTGTATCCCCTTCTCCTCCTGCCTCCAATCCCTCCCAGGATCAGAGTCTTTTCCAATGAGTCAACTCTTTGCATGAGGTGGCCAAAGTACTGGAGTTTCAGCTTTAGCATCATTCCTCCCAAAGAAATCCCATGGCTAATCTCCTTCAGAATGGACTGGTTGGATCTCCTTGCAGTCCAAGGGACTCTCAAGAGTCTTCTCCAACACCACAGTTCAAAAGCATCAATTCTTTGGCACTCAGCTTTCTTCACAGTCCAACTCTCACATCCATACATGACCACTGGAAAAACCATAGCCTTGACTAGACAGACCTTTGTTGGCAAAGTAATGTCTCTGCTTTTCAACATGCTATCTAGGTTGGTCATAACTTTCCTTCCAAGGAGTAAGCGTCTTTTAATTTCTTTTAAGTTCACCATCTGCAGTGATTTTGGAGCCCCCAAAAATAAAGTCTGACACTGTTTCCACTGTTTCCCCATCTATTTGCCATGAAGGGATGGGACCAGATGCCATGATCTTCGTTTTCCGAATGTTGAACTTTAAGCCAACTTTTTCACTCTCTACTTTCACTTTCATCAAGAGGCTTTTTTGTTCCTTTTCACTTTCTGCCATAAGGGTGGTGTCCTCTGCATATCTGAGGTTACTGATATTTCTCCTGGCAATTTTGATTCCAGCTTGTGCTTCTTCCAGCCAGCGTTTCTCATGATGTACTCTGCATATAAGTTAAATAAGCAGGGTGACAATATACAGCCTTGACGTACTCCTTTTCCTATTTGGAACCAGGCTGTTGTTCCATGTCCAATTCTAACTGTTGCTTTCTGACCTGCATATAGGTTTCTCAAGAGGCAGGTCAGGTGGTCTGGTTTTCCCATTTCTTGAAGAATTTTCCAGTTTATTGTGATCCACACAGTCAACGGCCTTGGCATAGTCAATAAAGCAGAAATAGATGTTTTTCTGGAACTCTCTTGCTTCTTCCATGATCCAGCGGATGTTGGCAATTTGATCTCTGGTTCCTCTGCCTTTTCTAAAACCAGCTTGAACATCTGGAAGTTCATGGTTCACGTATTGCTCAAGCCTGGCTTGGAGAATTTTGAGCATTACTTTACTAGCCTGTGAGATGAGTGCAATTGTGCGGTAGTTTGAGCATTCTTTGGCATTGCTTTTCTTTGGGATTGGAATGAAAACTGACCTTTTCCAGGCCTGTGGCCACTGCTGAGTTTTCCAAATTTGCTGGCATATTGAGTGCAGCACTTCCACAGCATCATCTCTCAGGATTTGAAATATCTCAGCTAGAATTCCATCACCTCCACTAGCTTTGTTTGTAATGATGTTTTCTAAGGCCCACTTGACTTCACATTCCAGGATGTCTGGCTCTAGGTGAGTGATCACACTATCGTGATTATCTTGGTCATGAAGATCTTTTTTGTACAGTTCTTCTGTGTATCCTTGCCACCTCTTCTTAATATCTTCTGCTTCTGTTAGGTCCATACCATTTATGTCCTTTATCAAGCCCATTTTTGCATGAAATGTTCCCTTGGTATCTCTAATTTTATTGAAGAGATCTCTAGTCTTTCCCATTCTGTTAGGGCTGTCTTGTATGGCCTTTATTCTGCTGAGGTATGTTTTCTTTATGGAGAAGGAAATGCAACCCACTCCAGTATTCTTGCCCAGAAAATTCCATGAACAGAGGAACCTGGAGGGCTACAGTCCATGCAGTTGCAAAGAGTCAGCCTTGACTGAGTGACTGAGCATGTGTTTCCTTTATGCCCACTTTCTGGAGAGTTTTTTTCAAATCATAAACTGGTCCTGAATTTTATCAGAAGCTTTTTCTACTTTTATTGAGATGATCATATGGTTTTTATTCTTTAGTTTGTTGATGTGGTTTATCACACTGCTTTATTTGTGAATATTGAAAAATCCTTGCATCCCTGCGATAAATCCTACTTAATCATGGTATTTGAGCCTTTTAGTGTATTGTTGCATTAGAATTGATAATATTTTGTTGAGGATTTCTGTGTCTGTGTTCAACAGTGATATTGGCCTGTAATTTTCTTATCTGTGTGGTATCTTTGTCTGATTTTGGTATCAGAGTGATGGTGGCCTCATAGAATGATTTTGAGAGTTTTCCTTCCTCTGCCATTTTTTCAGAACAGTTTCAGAAGGATAGGTGTTAGCTTTTCTCTAAATGTTTAATAGAAGTCACCTGTGTCCTGGACTTCTGTTTGTTGGGAGTTTTAAAATCACAGTTTCAGTTTCGGTGCGTGTGATTGGGCTATTCATATTTTTTATTTCTTCCTGGTTCAGTCTGCATCTTTTTAAGAATCTGTCCATTTCTTCCAGGTTGTCCCTTTTATTGTCATACAGTTGCTTGTAGTAGTCTCTTATGATATTTTGTATTTCTGTGGTGTCGGTTGTAACATTTTTTGCATTGCTAATTTTATTGATTTGAGTCCTCTCTCAATCTGGCTAAGACTTTATCAGTTTTATCTTTTCAAAGATAGGTAGCTTTTAGTGTTGCTGATCTTTGCTGTTGCCTTCTTTGTCTCTGTTTCACTGATTTCTGCTCTGATCTTGTTTTCTTTTCTTCTGCTAACTTTAGGTTTTGTTTGTTCTACCTTCTCTAAGGGCTTTAAGTGTGAGGTTAGGTTATTTGAGGTTGCTCTTGTTTCCTGAGGTAAGACTGTATTGCTGTAAATTTTCCTCCTAGAGCTGCTTTTGCTACATCCTATAGCTTTTGGATCCTTGTGCTTTCGTTTTCATTTGTCTCTAGGTATTTTTTGATTTCCCCTTGGATTTCTTCAGTGATCCATTGTTTGTTTAGTAACATTTTGCTTAACCTCTATGTGTTTGTGTTTTATTGTTTTTTTTTTTTTTCCTTGTACTTTATTTCTAACCTCAAAGTGTTGTCGTTGGGAAACAACGCGTGATATGATTTTGGTTTTCTTAAGTTTACACTCACTTTGTGGCCAAGCATGTGGTCAGTCCTGGAGAGTATTGCATGTGCACTTGAGCAACATGTGTTCTTCTGCTTTTGGATGGAATGCTCTATAAATATAAATTAAGTCCCTCTAGTCTAATGTGTTATTTAAGGCCTGTGTTTCCTTATTGACTATCTGACTGGATGATGTATCCATTGATGAAAGTGGGATGTTGGAGTCCCCCACTATTATCATGTTACTGTCAATTTTTCACTTTATGGCTGTTAGGATTTGTCTTATGAATTGAGGTGTTTCTTTGTTGGGTACATATATATTTGCAATTGTTATATCTTCTTCTTGGATTGACCCCTTGATCATTATGTAGTGTCCTTCTTTGTCTCTTATAAGTCTTTAAAGTCTATTTTGTCCTATAGGAGTATGACTACTCCAGCTTTCTTTTGATTTCCATTTGCATGGAATACCTTCTTCCATCCCCTCACTTTCAGTCTGTATGTGTCCCTAGGTCTGAGGTGGGTCTCTTATAGACGGCATATGTACAGGTCTTGTTTTTGAAGCCATTCAAACAGTCTCTGTCTTTTGGTTGGCACGTTTCATCCATTTGCATTTAAGGTAATTATCAGTATGTGTGTTCTGATTGCCATTTTCTTAATTATTTGGGGTTTGTTTTTGTAGGTCTTTTTTCTTCCTTTCCTCTCTTGTTCTCTTCTCTTGTGGTTTAATGGTCATCTTTAGTGTTATGCTGGGTTGCTTTCTCTTTTTTGTGGGTATATCCACTGTAGTTTTTAGGTCTGCTGCTTCTGTGAGACTTTGCTATAGCAGTCTATAGTTGCGCAGGTTGATTTAGGTTGCTAGTCTCTTTCCTACCTAGAGGAGTTCCTTTTGTATTTGCTGTAAGGCTTTTCTGATAATGTTGAATTCTTGACTTTTGCTTGTTTGAAAAGCTTTTGATTTCTCCCTCAAATCTGAATGATATGCTTGCTGAGTAGAGTATTCTTGGTTGTAGGCTTTTCCTTTTCATCACTTTAAATACATTGTGCCACTCCCTTCTGGCTTGCAGAGTTTCTGCCTAGAAGTCAGCTCATAACCTTATGGAAGTACCGGTGTATTTTTTTGTCATTTTCCCCTTGTTGATTTTCATATTTTTTCATTGTCTTTAATTTTTGCCAATTTGATTACCATGTGTCTTGCTGTGCTCTTCTTTGGGTTTAACCTGCCTGGGACACTCTTCACTTCCCAAACTTGGTTGAGGGGTTTCCTTTCCCATGTTCGAGAAGTTTTCAGCTATAGTCTCCTCAAATATTTTATTAGATCCTTTCTCTATTTCTTATCATTTTTGGACCCCTATAATGCAAATGTTGGTGTGTTTAATATGTCCCAGAGGTCTCTTAGGTTGTCTTTATTTCATTCTTTATTTTGTTCAGTGGCAGTGATTTCCACCATTCTGCCTTCTAGGTCACTTATTCCTTCTTCTGCCTCATTTATTCTGCTTGATTCCCTCTAGTATCTATTTAATTTCAGTTAGTGTACTTTTTGTCTCTGTTTGTTGTTCTTTAGTTCTTCCAGGTCTATATTAAACATTGCTTGCATCTTCTCAATCCTTGCCTAAATCATTCGTCCAAGATCCTGGATCATCTTCACTATCATTATTCTAAATTCTTTTTCTGGAAGATTGCCTGTCTCTACTTCATTTAGTTGCTTTTCTGGGGTTTTATTTTGTTCCTTCATCTGAGACATAATCCTCCACATTTTCATTTTCTCTAATTTTCTGTGATAGTGGTTTTTATTCAACAGGTTGCAGGGTTGCAGTTCTTGCTTCTGCTGTCTACCTTCTAGCAGATGGAGTATCTAAAAGTTTTGTGCAAGTTTCCTGATGGGAGGGACTGGTGGTAAGTAGAGCTGGGTCTTGCTCTTGTGGACAAGTCTGTGCTCAGTTAAACTTTAACTCACTTGTCTGCTGATGGGTATGGCTGTGTTCCTTCCCTCTTGGTTGTTTGGCCTGAAGCAGCCCAACACTGGAGCCTACAGGCTGTTTGGTGTGGATAATGGTGACCTCATGGAGGCCTCATGCCAATGAGTACTTCTGAGAACTGCTACTACCAGTGTCCTTGTCTCCATGGTGAGCCATAGCTGCCCCCCTCCTTCTGCAAAGACCCTCCAGCACTAGCAGGTAAGGTCTTGTTCAGTCTCCTATGGGGTCACTGCTCTCTTCCCCTGGCTTTTAATGTGCACCAGATTTTGTGTGTGCCCTCCGAGAGTGGACTCTGTTTTCCCCAATCCTGTGAAAGTCCTGCAATCAAATCCCACTGGCCTTCAAAGTTAGGTTCTCTGGGGATTCTTTCTCCTGTTGCCAGACCCTCACATTGGGAAGCCTGACATGGGGCTCAGAACCTTCACTCCAGTAGAAATTCTGTGATATAACTGATCTCCAGTTTATGAGTAGCCCACATGGTGATTATGTGATTTTATTTTATCATGATGGCACCCCTCCTACTATCTCATTGCAGCTTCTCCTTTGTCTCTGGATATGTGGGATATCTTTTTTGGTTGGTCCTAGCATCTTCCTGTCAATGATGGTTCGGCAGTTTGTTGTGATTCCAGTGCTCTCTCAAGGAGTGAGTGCACATCCTTCTACTCTGCCATCCTGAACCAATTCAAGGGCTTTACCAGTTTATCAGAATATATACAAGGTAATTCCCAGAAATGGGGAAAGCGTCAGCTAAAGTGATACATAGTGAGGAAAGGAAGTAGATAGAAGTGTGAGGACTTGGTAAATGGCCTGAAGGAACAACATCAGTTTCCTTTTTAGGGTAAGAACATTGGGGTGCATGTATCTTTTCCTATCCTGATTTTCTCCAGATATATGCCCAGAGTGGGATTGCAGTGTTGTATGATAGACCTGTTTTTAGTTTTTAAAGAAACCTCCATACTGTTCTCCATAGTGGCTGTATCAATTTACATTCCCACCAACAATGCAGGAGAGTTCCTGTCTCTCCACACCTTCTCTGGTATTTATTGTTTGTGGATTTTTTTGATGATAACCATTTTGACTGGTGTGAGGTGTTATCTCATTGTAGTTTTGATTTGCATTTCTCTAATACTCAGCAATGTTGAGTTGAGAATACCCAGATCAAAGCGGGTAGATGTTTCTTGCCTTCATCAAGGTAAGAACTAAAGGAAAAGGTGCTTATCTGAGGGTTGGGAATAGGGTGATTTTAGTTTGGGATGTGTGGAGTTTGGGATATTTTGAGAAAATTTAGGGAGGTTCTCTCATAAAGACTAACATACAAATATTTTGACTGAACATTTATTATAGACTCTGACAGGGCAAATACAAGCATGGCATCACATTTATTGATTAGACTTTAGCTAAAAACATTTTTTTAATAGATAAGTTCAGAAGAATTTCTGGGAGAAGTATTAATACTTATTAATCTTTATTATTAAATTTTGTTTCCTGGTCCTGAAACTTATAGAAAAGATCAAAAACTTTCTCCAGAAGAAAATTTAAAAGACCCTCCTCCTTCAGTCCTGAAATTGGGGCATATGTGTATGTGTTAGTTGCTCAGTTGTGTCTGACTCTTTGCAATCCCATGGACTAGCCTACCACGCTCCTCAGTCCATGAGATTCTCCAGGAAGAATACTGGAGTGGATTGCCATTCCCTTATCCAGGGAATCTTCCCAACCCACGAATCAAACCCAGGTCTCCTGCATTCAGGCAGATTCTTTACCATCTGAGCCACCAGGGAAGCCCCAAAATTGGGGTAGAAATTTTTAAATAACTATTTCTTGGTGATTTACTTTCCATAATATATGAAATTTTTATCTGTGAACTTCATCTTGGGTCTTGGTTCTGACACACAAAATAGAAACTTTAGTTTTCACACTTATTTAGACATTATTTTCACTTGTGTCACCTGTTTGGATTCCAAATTACAAAGCATTAACTATTGAAATAGCAAAAAAGGTAGTAGCAGCAATAATGTAGTGAATCTCAAGGAATTAATTTTGTTTAAGGTTTTAAGAATTGTTTACGAATACGTTTGTTTTACCTTTTTTAAAAAAATAGAGAAGGTTCCAGTTGCTTCTACAACTTAGGTCTCACAATTTTTTGATAACTTAGTTTTAAGATGTGACTAGAAAATGTATTAATAATGTTATTATGTAGGTTTCTTGCACTACTATGAAACAGGAATTTACTTAATGTGGTTAAAAAAATGAAACTAATAGAGGTAGTGAAATTATGAGGAAACTTGAGTCTAACACTTGCAACTCCATGTCTGTATAGACAGCAGATATGTTATAATCTTCTTGGGAAAATTGTGAAAGTCTCTTGATTGAGAGAGAGAGGTTTGCTCTGAAGTTTGTCCTGCAGCCTTGCAAACACAGCTACAGTTCTAATATAAAGTAGTGTCAAGTTATTCAAACCAGGCCTAAGATATCAAAATTCTAATTTACAGTGAGAAATCAAGAATTAATATACCACAGATGTGATGTGAATCTGTCTCCAATGGTAACCTTCCAGCTAGTGTAAAGGCTGAGGGTTTGAGTGGCCATAGGGTAAAACATTATATTAAGCCCAAGGGAGTCAATACAATGAGATACATAATGCCACCCCTCATTCTTAAGAAGTTTATAGTCAAGTTTACTGCGACAAATACACCCAAATTCATATAACTAAAGAGAGATCTAGATGAGCAGTGAGCTTAGTGCTAAATCAAAATGGGGCAAAGTTGACTTTCTGTTGATGAGACTTTTGACAAGAACTCTGAGTTAAGCCAGCAGTGAAGAACCAGGTACACTTCTAGGAGGTGAAGGAAAGAGATCATTTCAGAGCCAAGCAAACCTGCAGCATTTTTATGTACCAGTATTTTGTTTCCTTCAAGCCATTTTTTAAAAAACTAATCCCTTTCAACCTTCTTTGTGTATTAGACACATTATTCAACCCATCTCATATTCTTCCTTTTATTCTAGCTTCACTCAGGTAAGCTGAGGCACCTCACCTTAGCCAAACTGCAAGAGCCCCCACTTTCTAACTCAGAGCTCCTCTGAAATCATAGCTGTTTAGCACTGGAGCATGTGCATAACTGGGAATGGCCAAAGGCCACCTTTGACCTATGCAGGATGTGAGTGGGTGGATAAATGCTCCCTCATTCCATCCCTGGGGTGTGGTCTTCAGAGGCTTATTCTGCACACCCCTTTGGACCATCTTAAATGCACCCTGCTGCTTTCCCTCCCTCTGTGGTTCACTGTCCTAGCCCCCTACTGCTGTTCTCTGGAGCACTTTGCCAAATGATTCTCTTTCCATTCAGAATCCCAGGCTCTGATTTATGGAGAGAGTGAGAGCTAAAATACCAACTTATGAGTTTGTTGCCTGGAGACTGATTATTCATTAGTTAGTTATTTTCTTAGTGACTCTGATGAAGAGACAAAGCAAATCTAAAAACCAGGTATCCATTTATTTTAAGTCCTTTCAGAGAAGGAAAGGTGCAAAGCTAGGGTTCAGAGAAGGAAGTTGAGTGACTGTGCTCATTGAAAGAGAAAAGCAATTCGAGGATCATAGTAAACTATTAGCTAGAACTAATCTGAATAGATTAAGTTGCAAGTTTTGCGTTTATATTTTCTCTGACATATGCTCTGCTTTCTCATGTATCTTTTTTCCCTCTATCTGACTGACTATATTAGGGTAAAATTGTATTGCTCAGGGTTGAAAACCACTTCCTCTTTCATAAATGAAACTTAAGTTCCAACTATGGGAAAAAGTGATTTCGGCCATGTATTACCGTTTTACAAATTCTAAGACAGTGTGATGAATTTTTTTTCAACTGAAAACAATTAACTTATAGAAAATATTAGAATACATAGGTAAAGAAAAGAAATTCAATTTGGGTGTTTGGGTTTTTACTTAGAAATCAAAAATTGATGGGGCTTCTTTTCATCTTTATTTGTGGAAGAAAAAACTTTTTTTAGAAAATAATATTCTCAATCGTTCAATATTTATCAAGTGCATTGATTCTAAGGATGTTACTGTTAGAAATGTTTAAATCTCATTTTCACAAAGATGGCATTTGCCCCTTGGGCATCTGAATGTCCTCTAGGCTTCTTACCTGAGCTTGAGGACATAACAACTTGAGTTAGTTTAGACTAACTTCTGTGAATGTTCAGATAAATTTCACTTTGGGGTCAGGAACACACACATGTAATCTAGATCCATCACAGAAACATTATTGTGCCAGCTCTAGCATTCCCAGGATATGGGGTCATAAGCAAAAGTGGCCCCTACCTTCACAGAGCCTGCATAGAGCAAGGTTGAGATTAGAATTATGTGATATTTTTCTACCTTTTTGTTATTACAGTTTCCACACCAGTCACTTAACAACATGGAGATTTTCTTTTTTAATAGAAAAACATAAGGCTTAAACTAATCAAGTATTTAAGACAAAAATTTTTTTTAAGGCATGAGACTGGACAACCAGGAAGAGTTGATATATGGAGAAAACATTGAGGAATAGAGGACATCAATTAGGGGTAGCACAAGAAACTCAGATTTTGGCTTAATTCTCAAAGCACTTGCTAAATTGGTCAGTGTGTTAGCAGTAAATTTTTCTCATTGAATTCTCTCAAGGACTGGATAAAAAAAGAAAATTTTTTCCCCATATATGGGGGCACATGAATGTCAAAAAAAGCACAGATTTGCAGAAGTTTATTATTTGTGGTAAGAAAAGGGGGTAGTACCAGTAACAGTGAAACAGCCATCCTTTCTCATTTCCCTCCAAGTTCACTGGTGGTAAGGGTGGACGAGAATGCAGGAGAAAAGCTGGGAAGGGGCTGGAGGCAGTAGCATTCATGGTCCAAGATCAGTTTGGAAAGCACATTTATTATATTTGGGAGGAGAGGAGCAGAAAGGACGTTTCTGTGGATGTTGTCCACAATTATCCAACTGTGGTCAATTGACTCAGTAACAATTAGACTCTCTTTCATCCCCAGAAACCTGGTGAATAGGTATTCTGCACCTGCCTGTGTTTATCACTGCCCTTACTTCCACTTTACCATTTTTAAAGAAAGCCCACCATTATGGTCATGACTTGACTGAGAATAAATTGACTTTCCTGCTCAAGATCTTTCTTTAACAGTTATAACATTAGCTGATTAGTGCAGCTTGACCCAGTCCCAGTCTATCACCTTTTTGGGCCAAGGTGCCATGATGCTCTAACATTAAGATTCTAATTTTAGTGCTCATTTCATAGACAGTCTTCCCTGGTGGTCCAGTGGTTAAAACACTGCACTCCCAATGCAGGCAGCCCGGGATCAGATCCCTGGCCAGGGAACTAGATCTTATGTGCTGCAACTAGGAGTTCGAATTCTGCAACCAAAGATTCCACATGCCTCAGCCAAATAAATAAAATACTGAGTCAGTTTTGAATCTTGAAAGCAGACAACTGTATTTAAATATCGTATCTGAGCTTTCTAGTATCTTAACCACTAAAAACGTGGTATGTCCAAAACTAAACATATGCTCCCTCCCAGACATGTTTCCCTTCTGCTCCCTCTCTCAAGTAATGATACAATACCCATCTGCTGAGTTGCAGCCCAGAATCTGAGTCATTCTGGCCTCCTCCCACCTCCCTGATGACCTGAATATAAAGTTTCTCTTTAACTTGAGCGGCTGTGCAATGGTTTCTTAGGCAGAGAAATGAATGCTGTACATACCGTTTCTTTTCTTCATTTCTCTCTCTTCCTATGTCCTCCTCCCTTTTATAGATATTTATTGAATACTTATGGCTTCCCAGGTAGCTCAGTGGTAAAGAATCCACTTAGCAATACAAGAGACATGGGTTTATTCCCTGGGTTGGAAGATCCCCTGGAGAAGGAAATGGCAACCCACTCCAGTATTCTTGCCTGGAAAATCCCATGGACAGAGGAGCCTGGTAGGCTACAATCCATCGAGTCGCAGAAGAGTTGGACATGACTTAGCAACTAAACAGCAACAATTGAGTAGTTCTTGTGGGCCAGACACTGTATTGGGTACTGAGGAAACACGTTCATAGGCTGGGAGCAGGAGCAGACGTGTAAATTACATTAGACCAGCAGACCTACATACAAGGTACATAGAGCTTGTAGAGCAAGTCAGCCCCTATAAAGGGGGTGCTGCTTCCTGAGTCTTAAATAACGGTTTTGAGATTACTCGATAGTCAACAAGGGGGAAAATCTCAGGCAGAGGAAACAGCATATGCAAAGTCAGAGGTGTTGGACCAGCTCATGGTAGGCCGGAGAACTGTGTGTAATGGTTTTGAGATCACATGGAGTGAAAGAGGTGGTGGATGAAACTAGATAGGTAGGCAGAAACCAGGTCATGAAGGCCCAAGAGGATAAGTCAAAGAATTTTAATTCTAGGAAGTAGATGCCATTGACAATTGGGGGTAGTCAAGTAAACAAATTAGTTTTGCATTTTAGAAAGGTCACTCTGGCAAAGTATGAAAAATGGATTAAAAGTCAGAGAGACTTGGGGGAAAAAAAGCCTCTTCATAATTTAGACTAGTTGTGATATCGAAACTAGCATAGAAATGGTCTTCCCTGTGTCTCAATAGTAGAGAATCTACCTGCCAATGCAGGAGACATGGGTTCAATCCCTGGTTCTGGAAGATCCCACATGCTGTGGAACAACTAAACCTGTGCACGGCAACAACCAAGCCTGTGCTCTAGAACTCGGAAACTACAACTACTGAGCCTGTGTGTGGCAATTACTGAAACCCAAGCATCCTAGATGCTGTTCTCTGCAAGAAGAGAAGCCACCACAATGAGAAACACACGCACCGCAACTAGAGAGTAGCCCCTGCTTGCCGCAGCTAGAGAAAAGCCTGTGTGCAGCAACAAAGACGCAGCACAGCCAAAACCAAATAAATTTATTGTTTAAAAACTAGCACAGAAAGGTAGAGCTAGGGAGGCACTTACTAACGGGAGCACTATTTAGGAGGTTTTTATTAAATATGAGTTGTGGAGGAGAGAAGAGACCTGGATGGACTTGGGTTTTAGGCTGAAAGACACAGAGCTAGAAAGCAGAGGGTGGAGGATGTAATGGAAGAGAATATGAATTTTGCTTTGGATATTTTTAATTCCTAGTGCTAAAGGAATCATCTAGAAGGTATTATCCATTGTGCTGTTGGGGATAAAGTGGAACTCCTGGGAAAGGTAAGGAAAAGGAAAGTAGAGGAGGTGGTGATTCAGGAGTGATTGTTATTCCAGAGGCCATGGAAGGAAAGAGCTTTAAGAATAAGTGGTCACCAGGGTCATATGCTTTTGGAAGTTCATGTGACGTTAGGATTTAAGAATTTCATTTGTGATCCAGAGAGGGCTGCTGTGGTTGGTTAGCTTTGAGCTGCAAGACAGTGGAGCACGTTGATATCCTGAATGGGGATGAGCCACTGCAGAGAGGGAGTTTTAGGGTACATGATAAAGAAGATACAGGGTGCAGTGAAGTTCCTAATAAAAGTGACAGATCCACTTAAGGAAAGTGGTGGGACCCAGAGCATGGGTGGAGGGATGGAGAAGAGCAAGAAGGGTGAGATGGACACAGGAGCTGTGAGGATCAATTCACAAAATTATCAAGAACTTGAGGAATCCACAGGTGATAGCTTCTATGATTTCTACAAAGTAAGAATCTAATGTCATTTGTGAAGAATTAAGCAGGAGGCCTCCCCTTCCACTGAAGGAGGCAGAAAGGCAACAGTCAGAAGGATGAAATCAAGGCATCTGAAAAGAGTTAACCAGACCTGGCTTCCAGCAACCCACTGACTCAGGACTTAAACCAGGCCCCGCCAAAGACTTTCTCCCAGTTCTACACTTCCTGGGTTCTGTTGAGTTTTCACCAGGCCTTTTTTCTCTTTTTTTTTTTTAATACAAAAGAAAGAAGAGACTTTCCAGTATTAAGGGTGGGGAACTAGAGCATAAAATAAAAAACTCCTCAATCTTTTTTAAATGTCATGTTTAAAAAAAAATTTTTTTTTTTTTGGTCCATTGTCTCAAATTCATCTGATCTCCTATTAGCTCAGTTTTGGATACTGACTGCCGCCGACCCTCCAGGACAGACAGGCTGAGGACAACTTTATGACCCAGAGCCGAACAAGATGCACTGTGGGAGGTTACTATGTATCCTGAGAATAATTGGAACCATACTTTTTGGAGTTTCTCTCCTCTTTGGAATCACAGCTGCTTATATTGTTGGCTACCAATTTTTCCAAACGGACAATTACTATTTCTCTTTTGGGCTATACGGTGCAGTTTTAGTATCACACCTCCTCATCCAAAGCCTGTTTGCCTTTTTGGAGCACAAGAAAATGAAAAAATCTCTAGAAACCCCCGTTAAGTTGAACAAAACTGTTGCTCTTTGCATTGCTGCGTATCAAGAAGATCCAGGCTACTTACGGAAATGTTTGCAATCTGTGAAAAGGCTAACCTACCCCAGAATTAAAGTTGTCATGGTCATAGATGGAAACTCAGAAGATGACCTTTACATGATGGACATCTTCAGTGAAGTCATGGGCAGGGACATGTCAGCCACGTATATCTGGAAGAGCAACTTCCACATGAAGGGTCCTGGTGAGATGGATGAGTCACATAAAGAGAGCTCACAGCATGTCACCCAGTTGGTCTTGTCCAACAAGAATATCTGCATCATGCAAAAATGGGGTGGAAAAAGAGAAGTCATGTACACGGCTTTCAGAGCACTGGGACGGAGTGTGGATTATGTACAGGTCTGTGATTCAGACACCATACTTGACCCTGCCTCATCGGTGGAGATGGTAAAGGTTTTAGAAGAAGATCCCATGGTTGGCGGTGTTGGAGGAGATGTCCAGATTTTAAACAAGTATGATTCCTGGATCTCTTTCCTCAGCAGCGTGAGATACTGGATGGCTTTTAACATAGAAAGGGCCTGTCAGTCTTATTTTGGGTGTGTCCAGTGCATTAGCGGACCCCTAGGAATGTACCGAAACTCCTTACTGCAGGAATTTGTGGAAGACTGGTACAATCAAGAATTTATGGGCAGCCATTGTAGTTTTGGAGATGACAGGCACCTAACGAACCGAGTGCTGAGTCTGGGCTATGCAACGAAATACACAGCTCGATCCAAGTGCCTTACGGAAACACCTAAGGAATATCTCAGATGGTTAAACCAGCAGACCCGTTGGAGCAAGTCCTACTTCCGAGAGTGGCTGTACAATGCAATGTGGTTCCACAAACATCACCTGTGGATGACCTATGAAGCCGTCATCACTGGGTTTTTCCCTTTCTTTCTCATTGCCACAGTAATCCAGCTCTTCTACAGGGGTAAAACTTGGAACATACTCCTCTTCTTGTTAACTGTCCAGTTAGTGGGTCTCATAAAGTCATCTTTTGCCAGCTGCCTTAGAGGAAACACCGTCATGGTCTTCATGTCCCTCTACTCAGTGTTATACATGTCAAGTTTACTTCCCGCCAAGATGTTTGCAATTGCAACGATTAACAAAGCTGGGTGGGGTACTTCTGGAAGGAAGACCATTGTTGTTAATTTCATAGGACTCATCCCCGTAACAGTTTGGTTCACAATCCTCCTGGGTGGTGTGGTTTTCACCATTTATGTGGAATCTAAAAAGCCATTCTCAGCATCGAAACAGACAGTTGTAATTGTAGGAACATTGCTGTATGTATGCTATTGGGTCCTGTTTTTGACACTGTATGTGGTTGTCATCAAGAAGTGTGGCAGGCGGAGGAAAGGACCACAGTACAGCGTGGCGCTTGATGTATGATCTCGTATTTGGTGCTTGCAGTTATAGATGCAGACACATGCACACAGTCTTCACCCCTCCAGGGGACTGCGCGGTGTCTTGGAATCAAATAATGCCTCCAAAGGAGACATATCGCTGCTACTAGGACTTGAACAAAGACATTTGTATGGGCTTATTTTAATTCTGCCAAGCAGGCAGAGTCAAGCAGGATGAGTCAGATTTAACCTGATATTTCTATGAACATGGGAAGAATTCTTTGTTCATGCACTTTTTTTACTTTACGTTTGCCTAACAGTGTTGTGCCCTATCGGAGAAGGCAGTGGCACCCCACTCCAGTACTCTTGCCTGGAAAACCCCATGGACCAAGGAGCCTGGTGGGCTGCAGTCCATGGGGTCGCGAAGAGTCGGACACGACTGAGCGACTTCACTTTCACTTTTCACTCTCATGCACTGGAAAGGAAATGGCAACCCACTCCAGTGTTCTTGCCTGGAGAATCCCAGGGACGGGGGAGCCTGGTGGGCTGCTGTCTGTGGGGTCGCACAGAGTTGGACACGACTGAAGCGACTTAGCAGCAGCAGCAGTTCTGCCCTATATACCTCACTAGTGATGACTTACATGGGTTGTTGTTGTTCAGTAGCTAAGTTGTGCCTGACTCTTAGAGACCCCATTAATGGCAGCACACCAGGCTTTCCAATCCTTCACTATCTCCTTGGATTTGCTCAAACCCATGTCCACTGAGTTTATTATGGAAGAAAAGGATTTTGAAACTCAAGGGAAATTTCTTTCAACATATACAACCCTAACTTATGGACTGTGTTGATAGCTACTTTTTTTTTTTTTTTCAGAAAAGTTTTTTGTTTAACTACCAAGTGAAATGCCAAAGGATATTTTACAGGCCATACTTTTATATAATTGTGCTGTTTTAGGAGTTTGTATGCCAATCTTAAAACAAATTGTGCATATTTTTATATTTTACTCCTCTGCCAAAATTCACCTATTCTTCCTTTTTTAAAAATAAAATAGATTCTGAAAGAATTCATACTTGAAAAATGTCTACCCAAAATGTGAAGCTTGGTTGACTGATATTATTCATGATAGAAAGAATAAAGTGTTTTTCTTTCTGACTACCTTTAAAATTGAATAGTTTATTTCTGTGAAAAGGTGCTTAAACTTTCAATATTTTAACTTTTTTCATTTATTTTATTTTTTAATATTTATTTATTTGGGAGCTCTTGTAACTGTTTATTTAGTTGCAGCACACGGGATCTTCCAACTTCATTGCAGCACGTATGATCTTTAGTTGAGGCATGTGGGATCTAGTTCCCTGAGCAAGGCCCCCTACATTGGGAACAAGGAGTCTTAACCAATCCCACCGGATCAGCAGGGAAGTCCCTTTCTTCATTTATCTTTAGTAAGTTCAGTTCAGTTCAGTCACTCAGTCGTGTCCGACTCTTTGCGACCCCATGAACTGCAGCACACCAGGCCTCCCTGTCCATCACCAACTCCCGAAATTCACTCAAACTCACGTCCATCGAGTCGGTGATGCCATCCAGCCATCTCATCCTCTGTCGTCCCCTTCTCCTCCTGCCCCCAATCCCTCCCAGCATCAGAGTCTTTTCCAATGAGTCAACTCTTCGCATGAGGTGGCCAAAGTACTGAACTCCTTATTGCCAAATTCAGACTTAAATTGAAGAAAGTAGGGAAAACCACTAGACCATTCAGGTATGTCCTAAATCAAATTCCTTATGATTATACAGGAGAAGTGAGAAATAGATTTAAGGGACTAGATCTGATAAGACAGAGTGCCTGATGAACTATAGACGGAGGTTCTTGACATTGTACAGGAGACAGGAATCAAGACCATCCCCATGGAAAAGAAATGCAAAAAAGCAAAATGGCTGTCTGAGGAGGCCTTACAAATAGTTGTGAAAAGAAGAGAAGTGAAAAGCAAAGGAGAAAAGAAAAGATATAAGCATCTGAATGCAGAGTTCCAAAGAATAGCAAGGAGAGATCAGAAAGCCTTCTTTAGCGATCAATGCAAAGAAATAGAGGAAAACAACAGAATGGAAAAGTCTAGAGATCTCTTCAAGGAAATTAGAGATACCAAGGGAAAATTTCATGCAAAGATGGGCTCAATAAAGGTCAGAAATGGTATGGACCTAACAGAAGCAGAAGATCTTAAGAAGAGGTGGCAAGAATACACAGAAGAACTGTACAAAAAAGATCTTCACGACCCAGATAATCATGATGGTGTGATCACTCACCTAGAGCCAGACATCCTGGAATGTGAAGTCAAGTGGGCCTTAGAAAGCATCACTATGAACAAAGCTAGTGGAGGTGATGGAATTCCAGTAGAGCTATTTCAAACCCTGAAAGATGATGCTGTGAAAGTTAAGCTTTAGTAACATTCAAATGTCAAAGTCTCTCCTTCTTATAAAAGATGAATGAATTGCCTGAATTTATTTTAGCAATTATTCAGTGTATTTCCATTGAATTTTTTGTAATATTTTTGATAAGAGAAAAAAGAATTAAGCAGGAGAAATAGGGTAGAAAGTGAGAGAATGTGGATACTTTGGCCCAACTATTGAGGGGGATGAAGAGGGCTGCAGACCAGGGCTGAACCCTATTCTGTTTTGAAAAACTATATTTATTTATTATTTATTTGGCTGCACTGGGTCTTAGTTGTGGCATGCATGATTTTCAGTGTGTAGTGTGGGATTTTTTTGTTGCAGCACTTGGGCTCAGTAGTTGCAAAGCACAGGCTTATCCGCTCTGAGGCCTGTGGGATCCTAGTTCCCTGACCAGACATTGAACTCAAGTCCTGGGCATTGCAAGGCAGACTCGCAGCCAGGGAAATCCCAGATCTTATTCTTGGTTGAATGACAAGGAGGGTGAGAAGTCCAGCTCGTGCCTTGCCCAGAATTCCATCCCCAAGGTTGAAGCACTTAGACCCCCTTTCTGATGCTCCAACTACACCCCTACTTTTGACCTGGTTCTTTGTGCTCTAGGCTAATTGCCTTTGATCAAGGCTCTGGTTTTCCCCCATTTGTAACAAGGACAAGGACTTGCCAGGTGGCTCGCTGGTAAAGAATCTGCCTGCCACTGCAGGGTACATGGGTTTGATCACTGGGTCTGGAAGATCCAGTGAAGAAAATGACAACACACTGCATTATTCTTGCCTGGGAAATCCCATAGACAGAGGAGCCTGGTGGGCTACAGTCCATGAGGTTGCAAAGAGTCATACACAACTTGGAGACTGAACAACAACAATAACAAGGACAAACTATGGTGTGACAGATTTCCTGACTCTAATAGAATGAAACTCTTTAAAAGCAGATGTACTAGAATTGTTGATTACACAGAAAAAGAAAGCCACTAGCCACTCAGTTCAATCACATCCTAGCATTATTCCTTTTTCTTTTCTTCCAGGGGTCTACTATGCAACTGCGTACTGGATGCCTACGGAGAAGAGAATACAAGTCAAAAATGTCCTAGACAGGAAAGGGGATGCCTATGGCTTTTACAATAACTCTGTGAAAACCACAGGTTGGGGTATCCTGGAGATCAAAGCAGGGTACGGTTCTCAGTCCCTGAGCAATGAGATCATCATGTTTGCCGCCGGCTTTTTGGAGGGTTACCTCACTGCCCCGTAAGTACTCCAGTCATGGTAGTGAACTGCAAGGCAACCTCTGTCCCTTTCTTTTTTCAGCAGTAACATTTTTCTTCCTAGCATTGTACACTAGAATTGAAAAGTCACCGTGGTCCTTCTCATAGGATAGAAACGTCAGAATTATGTTTACAGGGACTTCCTTGGTAGTCCAGTGGCTAAGACTCCGAGCAGGGGGCCTGGGTTCAATCCCTGCTCAGAAAACTAAGATCCTAAGTGCTGTGCAGTACGGCCAAAAGTTTAAAAAAAAAATCACAATTACATTTGTATCTATAGTCATGCTGCCTAGGAGGAAAGCCCCCAGTTGTGACATTGAAAACATTTTGAAACATTTCCCTCTCACGAAACTGTTGTAAAGACAGCTAAGCCATTTCATCTCACTAGTCATTTATTGTCAGGGAGAAAGCAAAGGGAGGTGGAGTGGCTCTTTGAGAAGCACAAAACAGATAGGATTAATTACAAATTAATTAAAAGTAAAATATAAGAGCATTTATTTTCAACTTAGAATGATACTTTCAAGTGGGCAAATATTTAAATTGAAATTTTGATGTCTTATCATGAATGTTCTATTGTTTGATTCTTAAGTTCTTCCTTTGTTTAATGAGAATAACAAAAAAATAGTTATAATAATGCAATCATGATGCATCCTTTTTGGAGAACTCTTCCTTGAGGAAAGGAAAGTTGCAAATTATCAAACAAGCCTCATTCTTCCTTTGATATAAAATATCTTGAGGACTTGGGTTTCTTCTTTTTATGCTCTTTGACCTAGATCACTGAGTGCAAGTTTAACCAAACCTCATTTTCCCCTGTTACAGCCTTAGTCATAGTAAACACAGTGCTGGTCTTAATCTGTTTCTAAGTGCTGGCAATTATATCAAATGTTGAATGGCTAATTACTGGGCTCTGGCTGCTGTGTTTTTTTTTTTTTTTTAACTTAAACTAAACATTCCTGTTTTTATCTTTCTACCAAATTTTTATTACCTTGTCATACAAGTCCCCGTAGTAGGGAACTCTCTATTTGGAGATGTAGAAAACTATAAAGTGAATGCGATGTTTAAAAACATGTTTAAAACTGTTATTCTGCCTGTAACAATCCAGACTTTTTCCTTTTTCCCTCCAAGTCCTTATCTGTTTCTGGATCCACTGAATTCTCATTGCATTCTCTTTTTAAAAATTTTAATTAATTGATTTATTTATTTTTGGCTGTGCTGGGTCTTCGTTGCTAGTTGCGGTGAGCAGGGGCTACTCTCTAGTTGTGGTGGGCAGGCTTCTCATTGTGGTGGCTTCTCTTGTTACACAGCATAGGCTCTAGGGCCCTCAGGCTGCAGTAGCTGGGGCTCCCAGGCTCGAGAGCACAGGCTTAGTAGTTGAGGCACATGGGTTTAGTTGCTCCTCGGCTTGAGGAATCTTCCTGGATCAGGGATGGAATACGGATGGAATCCGTCTGCATTGGCAGATGGATTGTTTACCACTGAGCCACCAGAGGAGCTCCTGATTTCAGACTCTGAATCCGCCTTCCCTAGGATCCTGTAGCAGCGGCCCGGGGACCGAGGATCAGGAGTGAGGGAGGGGCCAGCCTAGGAAGCTCACTCATTACAGGATCCTTGAGGAAACATTGGGAAATATTCTTGGCAGCATTTCTGCTGCAGAGAACACAGGAAAAGTGATCTAATGATTAATCCCATGGGAGTCTGAGAGGAAGGCACCCCCATCAACCAGAGCAGCCAAGGGAGGCTTTGCGGAAGCAGTGAGTGATGAGAACCCTTGGGCTTTAGCCAAAATTATTCAAGGTGGAAGGTAACAGAAGGGAGCACTGAAGAAAGGCACTCAGTCTGAAGAAGTTGCATTTACAGTGACCAGGAGTGGAGGCTCCAATCGAGCAAGCAGGGACATCTGGTTGAAAAGGCAGATGGCAGCCATGTTGTGGAAGCTCTGGGTAGAGGCCCATGTGACGGTGGTCATTCTCTACTTCAAGCAGAGTTTTCTTGAACTGGAAAGACAGCTTCTCTGTTCATCTCCATCTAGGGTTCGTGAGTGTGGAAACTCCCCAGCTGCTCATCATGGGCTTCCCCTGTAGGCGGTACTAGGAGTCTGAGAGGAGCTCTGCTCTGCGCAGGACTTCGTTGTATCTCACGGGGCTCGAGAAGATGCTGGTGAGCAGGAAGTTGCCTGATAAAGGATAAAAGAGGGTGGAAGGAAGAGTGAGATCAGTATTTATATGTTTGAAGGAGAAGAGAAAGAGAGGAGGAGAGGACAAAAAGGAAAGAGGAAAGGAAGGAAGGCAGGATGGAACAGAACAGGAAAGAGGGGAAGGAGGAGGAGGAAGAATTACACCCAAGGGATATCCCTGGCTGTCCAGCGGTTAGGACTCTGTGCTCTCACTGCCGAGGGCCCAGGTTCAATTGCTGGTTAGGTAACAAATTGCCCATGAGCTGCGCGACCAAACAAATAAATATATGCTACTTTTTTTTTTTTAAATTGTAACCAAAACCCTCTTTTTATTTATTTTTTTCAATGTATGTTTTGGCTACGCTGGGTCTTCACTGTGGCACACCAGCTTAGTTCCTCGACCAAGGATCGAACACAGGTTCCCTTCATTGGAAGGCAGATTGTTAAGCACTGGACCACCAGGGAAGTCCCCCAAACCCATCTTTAGAATGACATTTCCCATAAGCTCCTTTCAGAGGCTGTCATCCTGACTGCATTACTGAGAAGTTCAGTAAGTAAGGGAATTTCTGAATCAGCACACATTCCAAGGCTCTGCTCTATGTCTTGCTCAAAGCTTGGAGCCATGGGATACGATGCAGCAAATGTCAAACAGACCCCTGGCAATGAGTTGGGGAAGAGGGAGGAGAGGGAAACAGTTACCAGTTTCCTGCTTCCTCTCTGATATGATCCATGGGGTGAAGGCTTAGTACACTCTGTGGTGCAAGAGTTTAATTTGGAGGAAGTGCCAAATGGAGTAGAGAGCTGGGGCTCACAGAGACAAGAGCTCTGGCAGGGAGATAGGGTGGGAGAGGCGGGGGGCAGGGAGGGGTGTGGTTGGTGAGTGGCAACTGGAAGGATTCCTGGAATTGAGGCTCTTAGACCCAAGGCCCCATCATAGAAGGACTGCCCATGCACTGTCTCAGCTGAGCCAGGAGGCAGTGGGGCTCCCTCTGAGCAAAAGTATCCAGCATTCTCTGAAGCAAAGCAGAAGTAGCTTAAAATATCAACCCTCTGGAAGGACTGTAGCCACAAACCAATGGTGGAGAAACAAGTCACAGGCTAGAGTCTTCTGTTTTCAGCTACACAAGGGGAGTTATATGAGAAGCAATAGCATCTTCTACCCAGGCCATCATTTCATCCACTTAAAACATATACTGCTGGAGACTGTTTTGCAAAGTACAGTCCCACGTACCCAGACACAGCCTTGGTGCTAGGGCAGAGAAGGTGAGTCTGTGCCAGAGGCCAGAAGAAAGAGCTGCTTTGTTTCCCTCTCATTTTACAGAGTTGCTCAGGCAGCTACCAAGAGCAGTGGAAGGTATAGGCCTACCACTTTCTTCCACTTTTAAAATGGAGTGTTCCTTATAGTCTCCTGAACCTCCTAGGGGCAGAGGTGTGTGGAAGGTCGGAGATCGTGGAATGAACGACTTGAGATAAACAAGGATGTTGGTTTGACAACCTCGGAAAATATCACTTGAAATATGAAATATTTAAGAAACCAAATCAAAATGCAAAGACATATCCTCATATGCTCCATCATCGCCTTGGAAGCATTCAGCAATTTGCTGCTTCTCTGAACTTTTACAACACTCTCCTGGGTCCAGCCCTTTGTATCAATACTTTATCCTGAAGCTCACGGCCATCCATCTGCGCTGCTTCTGCAGGGTGATCTTGTGTGGAGCAGCGGCACATCCAGCTTAGAGCGGGCACGCAGTGTTTTCAGGGGTTTCTCTCACTGGTTTGCTCTTCTTCGCGCTCTATCCTTCCTCTTCTTTCGCTGTCCCGCTCCCATCCCCCGAGGAACCCTCTCCCTGTGTGGTGCACCACGCATTTCACATGCGCCTGTGAGCCGTGCCGTGATCTCCTTCTGCCTCTTGCACATCCCCTTCCTAGCAACTCTTTGAACTATGATTCCTAAGAGCCAGATGCTGCTCTTCATATCTTTACCGATCAAAATACTGCTCAACCTCCAAGACCCGCCTCAGTCGCTGTCTCCTTGATGAAGCTCTTTCTGACTCCATTTCTACTGGGTCAAAGCTCCATCTTTCTCCTCCACCATCTGTTCATGCTTTGAGGACAGGGTCCCCATTTCTCATCTGTGCATACCCCAGAAGCCCAGCACAGCACTTCTGCCACCAGCACTTACTTAACAGGTTTGTTAAGTTGAACTGAATCTTGTTGTTGTTCCAGTTTTATTAGAGATGAATCAGAAGTGTGAGCTACCCATTTCCATGTAATGCCCTGTCTTGGTCAGATGGAATTTTTTTCCTCCTTTTATCTTTTTTTTTTTTTTAAACTCTGCTGGGGTGGCTCCCTAAGAGTTGCAAATTAAGAGTTTCTGATGGCTCACTAATGAGGTAAAAGCTGATAAACAGCCATAGATTGGTTTTTAATAAAATGAGTCATGAGACCTTTCTGGAAAAAATGGTGATGAGGGTGTGGGGACCTGGTCTGCTCTAGTTTTTAGCAAAGCAATTGATCTCATGCATTGCTGGAGCAGCTGCATGAGAAATGACTTCTTCAGAATTTACCCAGCTTGGGTGAGTGAATTCCATGCAGCCAACACTTGTGAATACTACCTTGTGCTGGGCTCTGGGAACAGAGAGACAGTGGGGAGTGAGTTCCTCAGTACTTTCCTCACTCTTTTTAAGTTAATGTGTTGACACAACAGTTGCTGAAACTATGATGAAAAGATATTCTAGCAAGATTTTGACATAAGCAGAGAAAGTAGAGAAAGCAGTCAAAAGGTGAAACCTTTTCGATGTTTGTCTTACCATCAAGAGATACTTCAAGAATCTCCTCCATACCCCCAAACTTGCTCCTTCTGATATTAGAAACTGACTATGGCTTCAGGTCAAGGCTGTAGACACAGCAAAGATAAGTAAGACACAGTTCCACCCTCAAAATTATCAAATGACACATTAACCAGTAATTATTTGGAACTTAACATGAACCACAAAATGGTGATGATGATGATAACGACTAGCATATATATATATGTATATATATAATTTAAACTATGTCAAGCATTGTTCAAAACATTTTATATATGTTATATTACTTGTATGAGGTGTGTGTACGCTCAATTGTGTCCGACTCCTTGCGACCCCCATGGGCCGTAGCCCACCAGGCTCCTCTGTCCATGGGCTTCTCCAGGCAAGAATACTGGGGTGGGTTACTATTTCCTCCTCCAGGGGATCTTCCTGACCCAGGAACTGAACACACGACTCTTGTGTCTCCTGCATTGGCAAGTGGATTCTTTACCACTGAGCCATCTGGGAAGCCCATTAAATTATTTCATCCATAACAGTGCTATAAGATATATATTATTATTATCTCCATATCATTGATGAGAAAACTAGGGCACAGAGAAGTTCAGTAACTAGCTGAAAGTCACAAATCAAGTAAGCAGAAGCCAGGTTTGGAAACAAGCTATCTGGTTATGGAGTCCACACACATGCACACAACACGAATAGATTAATCAATGGGAAATACTAAAGGAGCTCATTCCCACTAAAGGAAGTAAGAAATCAAAACAGCTAGGAAAGAGTAGGAGAGAGCTCCTGATAAGCACTAAGTGGAACTCACTCAGTCGTGTCCGACTCTTTGCGACCCCATGGAGTGTAGCCCACCAGGCTTTCCTGTCCATGGCATTTTCCAGGCAAGAATGCTGGAGTGGGCTATACCATAACAAGTGATATGGTATTAACATAATGCAGATAGATTCAAGGAAAAGTGGGCATATGAGTGTGTGAGAGATGGAAAGGTGGGTGAAGTCTCCGCCAGCTTAGGAGGAAACTTACTGACTTTACACACCATGGGAGCTGGAACTAAATCTAACATATCCTTGACCTGGAGACTGGTGTGGGTTCTGTTTGATGAGAATTCAGAGACATGGAGAAGCTGGGAGTCTTTCATATGCCCGAAGAGCCCAGAAGGAGTGGGTCGAGCTTTGAGCTCAGAATTCAAAGCCTCTGCTCTTATTTGCTGTCCTGTGTTGCTATAACACACACAAAGTGTAGAGTCCCAGGGCCAAGGGTCAGAGAAGGGCCTCAGCCTTCTGAGGGGGCTGTGAGTGGATTATGTTCCTCAGGGCCCCTAGATGGGGCAGAATCAGGCGAAGCCTCCACTTCCGATCTCAAGGTACAGGTTTCTCTTCACCTGCTCTGAATGTCAGAATCAAAAAAATGTAGCCCTCATCCAAAAAAGAAAGAAGCAATTTAATAATTCTAGCCTAATTACCCTCCTCTATCTCCATCTGTCCTGTCTACTGTGATGTGGACCTCCTCAGCTCCACCCCAGGTCAGGATGAATGTTCCTCTGTTTCAGGGTTTCTCAGCCTCAGCACTTTGACATCGGGGATTGAATTATCCTTTGTTGTGCATTGTAGGATGTTTAGCAACATCCTTGCTATTTACCCACTAGATGCCAATTACACCTTCCCTCCCCCTATTGTGACAACGAAATATGTCTCCAGACATTGCCAAATGGATGGGAAAATCACTCCAGTTGAGAAACATGGCCCTGTATTGAAATAGACTGAAAAGTAGAGCGGATCTGGAACTCTGAATGGAGCTGGGCAAGATGCAGTGGTGGACAGTTCGGCTAAAAAGTATGAGTTTTGTTTCTTTACCCGAGTGGCCACTGTGTGTCAATAGCCCACAGATTATTTTTTTCCAAAAAATAGAACTTCATTTTCACTTAAATCATTTTAATGTTAAGAGCCCATTCCTCCTCGTGGCAAGAAATGTGACCGTAGTTATCTCAGTAAGAACAAAATAATTTATCATTGAGACTAAGTCAGTTCAAAATAGGCTTCCCCGGTGGCCCTAGGGGAAAGAACACACCTGCCAATACAGGAGACATAAGAGACATGAGTTTAATCCCTGGGTTGGGAAGATCCCCTAGAGGAGGGCATGGCAACGCACTCCAGTATTCTTGCCTGGAGATTCCCATGGACAGAGGGTCACAAAGAATCAGACTTGACTGAGCACGCACACACAAGCAGTTCAGAATATTACACTCCTGTCCCAAACACTTGTCTCCAGAATGGACTGGTTTTACTGAGGCATCATGGAGGCCGGGGAGATGTTTCAGTAGTGATCGTCTGTCTTGTGTCCTTCTCTGGAGCATCTACTGAAGTGGAAGGATCTCGTTGAGTCTTTAGCTTCGGTGTTTCCCCACCTGATGTCAGATGAGGCTTCCATGGTCTCCCTGGTCTCCAGTTGCACAATCAATGCCACTGAGTCTGCAGTAGTCACCCCAAGTGTTAGTCCTCTGCCCCGAGGAGGTTCATCAGCTCCCAGTGTCCTCTTATTCCTCCCTAGACCTGACAAGAGCAACTCTGGCTGCCCGCTAAAACTCAAGGTGGGTGCAGGGTTTGCTGCATTTAGCTCATGAGCCCAGACAGTCCAGGAAGCCATCTCTGCTTCCCCAAGCAACCTTGGAGGGGAATCTTCAGGGCTTTTGCTTCTAAGCAACGATACCAAGTCACCCAGCGTTATCTGTAGTTTCTGCATTCCATTCCCCTGATCTATGAGGCCAGGGCAGAAGTTCTCTTCCCTGTCACCCACATACCTGTCTAGCTTTATTGCTGTTCTCTCCCTCCATTTTAAAGGTGATAAAAAAGGGATCAACTTGATAGAGGAATATGGCAGCATAACAGATATATAAATAAAAGTTAAATGCAATTCCTCAATTAAAAAAAAATACTTACAAATATTTTGAAGGAAACGGCCTCATGAAGTTTGTTGAAGTCAAGGACCATAAGAGATTTCAAAGGATTTTAATGTTTTTTGCCTAACAGGCAATAAAACTATTCCCATCTTGTCAGTTGCAGTGCTGGAAACTCTTAGATAAGGGATATCTAGATTTCCACTGTGCTGAGGGCCAAATTCCCATTTTTGAAAGCTGAGTCATGGCCTGGTTACAGTGCTGAACTCTAGGTCAACAAAAGCCTCAGGCTTCCCATGTGGCGCAAGTGGTAAAGAACCCACCAGATAATGCAGGAGACTCAAGAGATTTAGGTTCAATCCTTGGGTCGGGAAAATTACCTGGAGTAGGAAATGGCAACCCATTACAATATTCTTGCCTGGAAAATTCCATAGACAGAGAGGCCTGGCAGGTTATAGTCCATGGGGTCACAAAGAGTCGAACAAGACTCAGTACAGCACAGCACAAAAAAGCATCAAATGAAAACTAGAACTCAGACTTTAGGTAAACTTCCAGTCCAGAGAGTGCAAGGGGCTCACAGTTCGACCCACTTTGCTCTAAATTTAGAGCAAATGGTAGACAAAATGTGCCGCAAGAGAGCTTCGTGGTAATATAGCTGATCCCCCAAACAGGGTTGAACAACTCTTGAACCAGAAATGGGGCAGAAAACAAAGAGAGGGAGTATGCATCTGCTGGGCCCTTGTCCTTGGAACAAACACTTTAAATATGCTTAAGGAAAACTTGAAGAATTTTTTTCTTTTGCTTTGTAATCAGTATATTAAAGAGACATTCATACATTTCAAGAATTGCTTAAATTCTGATACACGGATTTAAGCTTGTGAACATATGACTTTAAACATACAATTAAAGCTATTCATCATAATTTGCTATAGTACCGACATTAAATTACAGTTACTCTGGAGCATGTTAAATGGTTTAAAGTAAGCCTGTAACATACCTACAAAAACCTTCCTATCTCATACATGCAAATTACTTCTCCATGTAAAGTTCTCATCACTTTAACCTCTAAGTTTCCCTGCTCCAGAAGTCACTACTCTAAGGCTTACTGTGGTCCGAAGAGAAGGGGGAGAAAAAAAATAACAAGGACCAATAGCTATATATATAAATAAAAGACAACACAGCAGAAGAGAATGCAATTCTACAAATGCAAGCCCTCAAGAAGCAGCATGTTATGATAAACCCCTTCTTTAGGAAGGTATCATTTCTATCACTGATCCCACAGGCTAAATTAAATTGTACAGCATGCCATCTTCAAATAATAGTTGAGGCAATAGAATAAATACAGAAGCATCACAATGAATCCCACTTAATACAACTATACAGACCAACACTTCTCTACAAATTAAGTTCTTTGTCTGACTGCTCATTAAATACAGTTTTAATTTCATAGCTTAACAATTAAGGGTCATACCCTGAAGTCAATACATATACCTGGCATTTCAGTCTAAGCTATTCCATGTACATAGCTGAAATCAATTACAAAGTATGGCCTAACAAATGCTAGGGGAAATTTTTTAAAGTAGTTTTTACAAGTATTAAATTTATCTTGCACACTGAAGTCATCATACATACAGGGCAAAGTCAGAGCTTTTATATTCAAGTTTATTCTTCATTTAATGTTTAAAACACTATAGTTGAATATTAAAACAAAAGCAAGTAGTGAGCAATTATGATTATAGTCCTTTACTCAATCACTACTGCAAATAAAACAGCAGCAGCGAGTGTTATTCAGGGCCCTACTAAGAGGACTGACACTGACCACCACCCCGAGGATGATGTTCATCATCCTCATATGCTTCTCATTGTAATGGTGCCATCGTTCCTGGCTTGGATCAAAGTCCACTAATTCTACCTGGTCCATTTCATCAGTCTCTTCTACCTCCTTCCTCTCAGACAGAAGTTTTTCCAGCAAAGAGAGTTTATCAGTAGAGAGAAAGCCATTCTCAGGAAAGTTTACCTTCAATTCAATGATTAGGTGACCCTTTACATATGGCCTATGATAAATTGGCATGCCTTCATTTAGCACACACTTGATATCTCCATGCGTAACAATCTGACCTGGATGAGAAATGATAACTATGATTCAGTTGTCAAGAGTAGATATTGGCTTCTGGAAGCCACACAATGCCTCAATCAACTGTATATCCATACACATGAAAAGGTCTTCTCCTCGTTGAGTAAAAACAGCATGGTCTTTCTGATCTAAAGCAATGATAATATCTCCTGGCTCCAGTCCTGGTTCTTGGTCTCCTTCACCATGGAACGTTATCTTCTGGCCATCTTTCACGCCTTTGTCAATATGAACTTCTAGAATTTTCTTTTCTTGAACTATCTTCCTTCCGTTGCAGCTTTTACATCTATCTTTAGGACTGATCCACTCCCCATGGCCCTGGTACTCCATGCAGGCAGACTGAATTAGCTGAACCATTCTAGGTCCTATTTGATGAATTCTTATTTGCATTCCAGTACTTTGGCAACTGGGACAGCATTCTGCCGCTCCTTTCTTACCACTTCAGACTTCACATTTGTCACAAATCACATTCTTTTGCGGAGCTAGTTTTCTTGTTGCACCATTATATAAGTTCTCCTAAGGTTACTGTAGGTTGACGCACAATGTTTTTACCTCCCTCTCTCTCTCTGCATCCTGTCTCCTCCTCTGAAAAACATATCAAAGATGTCCATGGGGGAGCCAAAACCACCACCCGCTCCATCTTCTTTAATTGCCTGTTCTCCTCCTTTGTCATATGATTCCCTTTTCTTTGCATCAGAGAGCACTTCGTAAGCTTGAGAAACCCGTTTAAACGTCTCACCTTCATTTGGATTCTTATCAAGGGTGGTACAGTTTCCTGTAAGCCTTTTTCAATTCTTCTTGGGTGGCATTGGGTTTGACCCCCAGACATCATAGGGAGTGGTTTTTTTCACCATTGCCACCTGCCAGTTAGCAGGCCGATGCCAGTGTGGGGGAGTGGGGAGGAGTGAGTTGCTGTGCGCAGCTCAGGCAGCCACAGCTCCTCCGCCTCTAACTGGGCCCTTGTCTTTGGAACAAACACTTTAAATATGCTTAAGGTACTCTAAGTTATAAATGAAGGAAAACTTGAAAAATTAGTGCAACAAGAAGGAAGATGAGATAGGTAGATATTTTATAAGAACTTGTTTGAAATATCATAAATGAAAATTAGGGAAATTAATTTTTTGTGTGTGTGTGGTTTGAATCTTTTTATTTTTACTCCTTGCTTCTTACAGCTGCTTTACTTTATATCTTTTGCACAACAATCTACAGGGCAAGTTGCCAAGCACTATGATTTAGTGACTATACAGTGTGCAGGCACAGGGCGAGATAACCTTTACTTTATTTATTTTTTTTTTAATTTTAAAATCTTTAATTCTTACATGCGTTCCCAAACATGACCCCCCCTCCCACCTCCCTCCCCATAAGTGGGCAACCTTGGTCGAGATAAAGTCAGAGAAATAATTTCTGAATCAAACACTGGTACTGAGGGATTTACATAGTACACTGCCCAGAGAGAGAAAGGGGTGAAAATAATGAGAGAGCTGTTATTAAATAGAGAGATTTGATTAAGAAACTCCAACATATGTCTATCAGAAGCCCCAGAAAAAGAAAAACTGGAGGGAATTTCAGATAAGGAAGAGTTAACAGAGTAGTAGTTGAGAATTGATCAAAATTGAAAAAGACGTAAAGGGAATTCCCTATGGCCTAGTGGTTAGGATTCCAGGCTTTCGCTGCCATGGCCTAAGTTCAATTCCTGCTCGAGGAACTGAGATCCTGCAAATCACCCAGTGCAGCCAGAACAAAGAAAGGGGAAAAAAAAAAAAAAAAACACTTTCAGAGTTCCCCAGCAGTCCAGTGGAGCAAAACACACAACAAATAAACAAAGGAGTCCTTGGTTAGAAGACACAGCCTGTTACATTGCTACAACCCAGAGGGTGAAACTACAGAGAACTGAGGATAAAGGGAATAATTTTATCTTTATCAACTGAGCTATAGGGAAGCCCAATATTTCAAAAGTACTAAGGAAAAATAACTAGAGTTTTAAAACTATTTAAATTATCCAAGAGCAAGGTCAAAATAAGGATATTTTTAGATAAATAAAATATTTCACCATGTCAGACTTCTATTAACCTATTGACATTATAGGACACACACTGACAAGAATAGCAGGAGGGAATATTTGGGATATAAGGAACAATCATTAACACAAGAAAGAAAGAAATTAGTAAGATTTAATTGTAAAACTTTGAAAAAATTTAATTTTTTTCATTGAAAAGGTAAAACTAAATCTTCGAACAATAACATGATGGATGATGTCAATGGGTAGGTAAAGCTCACTAAGATGTGTATGTTTGGAGGAGGAGAGAAATAGAAAATTCATTTAGATTTTATATGGGAATTCCCTGGCAGTCCAGTGGTTGGCTCTGTGCTTCCATTGCAGGGGGCACAGGCTGCTCCCTGGTCAGGGAACTAAGAGCTCATCTGCCACTTTGCGCAGCCAAAAACAAGCAAAAATTCACTTAGATTTTATAATAAAATGCATAGTTATGAATGTTTTTGAAATTTTTAATGATGGTTGCCCTCAGGATGGACATACAGCTGACCCTTGAACAATGCTGGGGTTAGAGGCATTGGTACACCCATACCCAGCACTATGCAATCAAAAACCCTCATGTAGACTTATAATTGGGCCTCCATATTTAAAGAGTATATATATATATTTTTAATCCACATGTAAGTGGACCCTTGTAGTACAAACACATGTTGTTCAAAAGTCAATTGTACATTTTATGGCTTCTAAATTGGCAGAAGCTAAAAGAAGAATAATAAAATGTTATCTAATAAGGAAAATATAAAAGAATGATGAAGAAAGGGATGGTAATTGGAAAACAGGACAGATTATAAAAATGAATCCAAGTATATTAAAATCACAATAGATGTAAAAGGATTATTTTCATGAATTAAAAAATGTTCAATTGAGGAGATGTTGGTCAAGGACACTAACGTGCCACCAGTAGGTAAATAAGTCCTAGAGATCTAAGGCACAGCATAGTGGTTGTAGTCAGCCATCCTGATTATAAACTTCAGAGCTGCTAAGAGATTAGATCTTAATTGTTCTCATCACAAAAAATGAAATTATAATTATGTACCATGATAGAGGTGTTACTAATACAATACCATGGTGGCAATCATATTGAAACAGATAAATGCATCAAATCATTACACAATGTTATATGTCGAGTACAGCTCACCAAAAATGCTTACTGTATATCATATGAGGGACATTTAATTTTTTAAATAAGTTTTAAAGAAGCTCAAATAATCCTGAGGGGAATGGAAATTAAAACAACATATCATTTCAAATACATCAAATTGTTGAAAATTTGAAAGTCTGACTATGCCAAGTGTTAGTGAGGCTATGGAGCAAAGAGAAATCTAACATGTAGTTCAGAAGAATGTAATTTGGTACAATCGCTGTGGAGAACAATTTGGCAATATCTATAACTCTAGGTATATAGAATATTCACCCCAGCGTTTTTATGTGTGCGTGTGTATATATGTATATATCCTAGAAAAACAAATGTGTAAAAAGAGATATTTACAAGAATGTTTGAAGTTGTATTATAATAGTGAAAAATTTTAAAAAACAGTTAAATGTTTACCCTGTGAAAGTGAAGTCGCTCAGTCGTTCCCGACTCTTTGCAACCCCATGGGTAGTAGCCTGCACCAAGCTCCTCCATCCATGGGATTTTCAAGGCAGGAGTACTGGAGTGGGTTGCCATTTCCTTCTCCAGGGAATCTTCCCAACCCAGGGATTGAACCCAGGTCTCTCACATTGTAGACAGACGTTTTACCGTCTGAGCCACCCATAGGCCTGCATAAATGAATTTTTACATAGTCATAGCATGGAATACCATCAGCACATGAAAAGAATAAATTTAAGCTGATAGTAACATAGATAATTCTTTTAAAATGTCATATGGAGGGGTGGTAGGTGTGAAGGAGTTTCAAGAGGGAGGGGATGTGTGTATACCTATCACTGATTCATGCTGATATATGGCAGAAATGAACACAATATTGTAAAGCAATTATCCTCCAATTAAAACATTTTAAAAAAGAACTGACCATGTCATTTAGACCACTTACAGAATAAATGATATTAATATAATTTAATACTATAGATTTGTATTAAATATTATGACACTCAATGCAAAAAAATTTAAAAATGTCATGTGGAAACAAACAAGTTAGAGTGGTAGATAGTATGATATTATTTACTTGTT
This sequence comes from Ovis aries, assembly GCF_016772045.2. Classification (NCBI taxonomy): domain Eukaryota; kingdom Metazoa; phylum Chordata; class Mammalia; order Artiodactyla; family Bovidae; genus Ovis; species Ovis aries. Next base: position 200,960,546 of record NC_056056.1, read on the forward strand.
TATATATGTTCTGAAACATGATAAATAATGCTATACATTCAGTTAAGTTCAGTCACTCAGTCACGTCCAACTCTTTGCAACCCCATGAATTGCAGCATACCAGGCTTCCCTGTCCATCACCAACTCCCAGAGTTTGCTCAAACTCATGTCCAGCAAGTTGGGGTGCCGTCCAGGCAGCTCATCCTCTCCTCAACATACTCCTTCTCCTCCTGCCTTCAATCTTCCCCAGCATCAAGGTCTTTTCCAGTGAGTCAGTACTTCGCATCAGGTGGCCAAAGTATTAGAGCTTCAGCTTCAGCATCAGTCTTTCCACTGAATATTCAGGACTGATTTCCATTACAATTTACTGGTTTGATCTCCTTGCAGTCCAAGGGACTCTCAAGAGTCTTCAACAACACAGTTCAAAAGCATCAATTCTTTGGCATTCAGCTTTCTTTATGGTCCAACTCTTACATCCATACATGACTACTGGAAAAACCATAGCTTTGACTAGATGGACATTTGTCAGCCACGTAATGTCTCTGCTTTTTAATATAATGTCTAGGTTTGTCATAGCATTTCTTCCAAGGAGCAAGCACCTTTTAATTTCATGGCTGCAGTTGCCATCTGCAGTGATTTTGGAGCCCCCCAAAATAAAGTCCCTCACTGTTTCATTGTTTCTCCATCTATTTGCCATGAAGTAATGGGACCAGATGCCATGATCTTAGTTTTTTGAATGTTGAGTTTTAAACCAGCTTTTTCATTCTCCTCTTTCACTTTCACCAAGAGGCTCTTTAGTTTCTCTTCGCTTTCTGCCATAAGGGTGGTGTCATCTGCATATGAGGTTATTGATATTTCTCCCTGAAATCTTGATTCCAGCTTGTGCTTCATCCAGCCTAGCATTTCGCATGATGTACTCTGCATATAAGTTAAATTAGCAGGGTGACAATATACAGCCTTAACATACTCCTTTCCCAATTTGGAACCAGTCCATTGTTTCATGTCCAGTTCTAACTGTTGCTTCTTGACCTGCATACAGATTTCTCAGGAGGCAGGTCAGGTGGTCTGGTATACCCATCTCTAAGAATTTTTCACAGTTTGTTGTGATCCACACAGTCAAAGGCTTTCAGGTAGTCAATAAAGTAGAAGTAGATGTTTTTCCAGAACTCTCTTGCTTTTTCGATAATCCAACAGATCTTGGCGATTTGATCACTGGTTCCTCTGCCTTTTCTAAATCCAGCTTGAACATCTGAAAGTTGATCATTCATATACTGTTGAAGCCTGGCTTGGAGAATTTTGAGCATTACTTTACTAGCATGTGAGATGAGACCAATTGTATGGTAGTTTGAGCATTATATGACATTGCCTTTCTTTGGGTTTGGAATGAAAACTGACCTTTTTCAGTCCTGTGGCCACTGCTGAGTTTTCCAAATTTGCTGTCATATTGAGTGCAGCACTTTCACAGCATCATCTTTCAAGATTTGAAATAGCTCAACTTGAATTCCATCACCTCCACCAGCTTTGCTCATAGTAATGCTTCCTAAGGCCTATTTGACTTTGCATTCCAGGATGTCTGGCTCTAGGTGAGTGATCACACCATTGTGGTTATCTGCGTCATGCAGATCTTTTTTGTATAGTTCTTCTGTGTATTCTTGCCACCTCTTCTTAATATCTTCTGCTTCTGTTAGTTCCATACCATTTCTGTCCTTTATTGTGCCCATCTTTGCATCAAATGTTCCCTTGGTATCTGTAATTTTTTTGAAGAGATCTCTAGTCTTTCCCATTCTATTATTTTTCTCTGTTTCTTTGCATTGATCAGTTCAGTTCAGTTCAGGTGCTCAACTGTGTCCGACTCTTTGCAATCCCATGAATTGCAGCACGCCAGGCCTCCCTGTCCATCACCATCTCCTGGAGTTCACTCAAACTCATGTCCATCGAGTCAGTGATGCCATTCAGCCATCACATCCTCTGTCGTCCCCTTCTCCTCCTGCCTCCAATCCCTCCCAGCATCAGGGTCTTTTCCAATGAGTCAACTCTTCACATGAGGTGGCCAAAATATCGGAGCCTCAGCTTCAGCATCAGTCCCTCCAATGAACACCAGGACTGATCAACTTTAGGATGGACTGGTTGGATCTCCTTGCAGTCCAAGGGACTCTCAAGAGTCTTCTCCAACACCACAGCTCAAAAGCATCAATTCTTCAGCGCTCAGCCTTCTTCACAGTCCAACTCTCACATCCATACATGACTACTGGAAAAACCATAGCCTTGACTAGACGGACCTTTGTTGGCAAAGTAATGTCTCTGCTTTTCAACATGCTATCCAAGTTGATCATAACTCTCCTTCCAAGGAGTAAGTGTCTTTTAATTTCATGGCTGCAGTCACCATTTGCAGTGATTTTGGAGCCCCAAAAAATAGTCTGACACTGTTTCCACTGTTTCCCCAATTATCTGCCATGAAGTGATGGGACCAAATGCCATGATCTTCGTTTTCTGAATGTTGAGCTTTAAGCCAACTTTTTCACTCCCCTCTTTCACTTTCATTAAGAGGCTTTTTAGTTCCTCTTCACTTTCTGCCATAAGGGTGGTGTCATCTGCATATCTGTGGTTATTGATATTTCTCCCAGCAGTCTTGACTCCAGCTTGTGCTTCTTTCAGCTCAGCGTTTCTCATGATGTACTCTGTATATAAGTTAAATAAGCAGGGTGATACCTTGACATACTCCTTTTCCTATTTGGAACCAGTCTGTCATTCCATGTCCCGTTCTAACTGTTGCTTCCTGACCTGCATACAGATTTCTCAAGAGGCAGGTCAGGTGGTTTGGTATTCCCATCTCTTGACGAATTTTTCACCGTTTATTCTGGCCCACACATTCAAAGGCTTTGGCATAGTCAATAAAGCAGAAATAGATGTTTTTCTGGAACTCTCTTGCTTTTTTGATGATCCAGCAGATGTTCGCAATTTGACCTCTGGTTCCTTCTCCTTTTCTAAAACCAGCTTGAACATCTGGACGTTCATGGTTCACATACTGCTGAAGCCTGACTTGGGGAATTTTGAGCATGACTTTACTAGTGTGTGAGATGAGTGCAATTGTGTGATAGTTTGAGCATTCTTTGGCATTGCTTTTCTTTGGAATTGGAATGAAAACTGACCTTTTCCAGTCCTGTGGCCACTGCTGAGTTTTCCAAATTTGCTGTCATATTGAGTGCAGCACTTTCACAGCATCATCTTTCAGGATTTGAAATAGCTCATCTGGGATTCCATCACCTCCACTAGCTTTGTTCATAGTGATGCTTTCTAAGGCCCACTTGACTTCACATTCCAGGATGTCTGGCTCTAGGTGAGTGATCACACCATTAGTTAGGAAGTCTTTTTTATCTCTCTTTGCTATTCTTTGGAACCCCACAGTCAGTCTCTCTTCAGAGCTTCCATAAGCCTCTTAACCTTATTAGAGGCAGATAGAAGGCAAACCACAGTCATAGAAAACTAACCAAACTGATCACATGGATCACAGCCTTGTCTAACTCAATGAAACTATGATCCATGCCATGTAGGGCCACCCAAGATGGACAGGTCATGCTGGAGAGTTCTGACAAAACATGGTCCACTGGAGAAGGGAGAAGTGAATGGCAAACCACTCCAGTATTCTTGCCTTGTAAACAAAAAGATGTGACACTGAAAGATGAACTCCCCAGGTCGGTAGGTGCCCAATATGCTACCGGAGAAGAGTGGAGAAATAACTCCAGGAAGAATGAAGAGATGGAGCCAAAGCAAAAACAATGCCCAGCTGTGGATGTGACTGGTGGTGGAAGTAAAGCCCAATGCTATAAAAAACAACATTGCAGAGGATCCTGGAATGTTAGGTCCATGAATCAAGGCGAATTGGAAGTGGTCAAACAGTAGATGGCAAGAGTGAACACTGACATTTTAGGAATCAGTGAACTAAAATGGACTAGAATGGGTGAATTTAATTCAGGTGACCATTATATCTACTACTATGGGCAAGAATCCCTTAGAAGAAATGGAGTAGCCCTCATAGTCAACAAAAGACTCCGAAATGCAGTACTTGGGTGCATTGCTCTACATTATTTATGATTAAATATTTAAGTATATATGTTATTAAAATATGTATGAGAATAATAAATCCTGATTCAAGATTGCAGTTGCCTCTAGGGAGAAGGGAGGACAATTAATGTCAGCACTTCAACTCTTATGTTTTATATCTTTTTTAAAAATATGAAAGAAATATAGTAAAATATAATGAATGATTTAATATAGTTGACTAGTGGATACTTGGGTATTTGTTATATTCTATGCTTTTCTATACATTGAAAATATTTCCAATTTTAAATTGTGTGTTTGAGTTATTAAAAAAGATAGGGAAGGTTTACAATAGGGAACATCTCACTTGGCCAAAATATCAAGTAATTTACTGTGATGGGAGAATCCCAGAAGAAAAATCAAAATGTAACGATTTTCATCTCTCGTTTCAGACACATGGATGACCACTTCACAAACCTCTACCCACAGCTGATTAAGGAACGTTCCATGTTGAATAAAGTGCAGGACTTTTTAACGTACGTATGATTAGCATTCCTCTTCTCATCGCTACTGAGGCTTCAGGGATTGAGTCTGTCATTTCAAACAGCCATTTTTCCTTCACCAATTTCTTTTCCATCTCTAAGGCAGGACTCTGGAGTGGTTCTTATAGTTAAGTGTAGCACCTTTTGGTAATAGCATAAAAACTGGTTGCAGACAAATGCCTTCTAATTTATGCCCTTTCAGAGGTCAGGTTAATATATCACATTGTCAGCTGCAACACAGCTAGAGGAAACCTCACAGTACAAGACAGGCAAAACCAAGCCCCTGGATCCCTTCCACCTGGGGGCTCCTCTCCTTCAGAAATCCCCCTCCTCCCTCTCTAAGGCGGTCCCTTTTCATGGACCTGGTGACTCATCCTAGTTGGGGAGTTAGTGCAAATCTTAAGTTATAATTCCTAACATCCTTCGAAAATATTTTTATTTATTAGCCTTTCTGGAGGCTAATAATTCTCAATATTCAGAATTTGTTTTACATTTGTGGGAATGACAGACTGAGACTAATTTGGGAATAGAAGAACTCTTGGTTTGGCCCTCTAAAATATATACCTAGCAACCTGTTTGTCGGATGTGAAGGTCCTTCAGAGCATCTAGGCTAGATCTCATAAAGCAGTGATACTGTGTTTTTAAATTGATCTGGAGATAGCCTGAACAAGTCAGAAACCGCTCTTAGTATACAAAGTTATGCCAACGCATCTTGCATAAAGTGCAGACAATTAAAACACGAGAGAGAATGAAAGGAGTGAAAAACAGCAACAAAAAGACTCTTTTGCAGGACAGTCGTTGAGGCAGTTATTGGCAAAAACTGGAACAGAACAAACCATACACTATGAAAATGATCTGAGAGACGTATAAGCAAATACAAACCACTATGTCCTTAAGAGCTTTTACTTTTTCCTGTTTAACTTTACCCCTTATATCTACAAAAGTAAGTTACTCAACTTGTCCTTATGGATTTAGTGAAAACATTGTAATGTTATATAAGATGCATTTGAATAGTCTGTCCTCAGCTTTCTTAGGTCTCAATATCACAGATAAATAAATAAATAAATATCACATCTGTGTTTCTAGATAGTTCTAGGTAAAGCATGCAGAGTTATAAAGAAAGAGTCATAGTCCTTGGGGCTTCCCTGGTGGCTCAGATAGGAAAGAATCTGTCTGCAGTGCAGGAGACCTGGGTTCAATCCCTGGGTCAGGAAGATCCCCTGGAAAAGGGAATGGCTATCTACTTTAGTATTCTTGCCTGGAGAATTCCATGGACAGAGAAGCCTGGCAGGCTGCAGTCCATGGGGTCACAGAGACTTGGACATGACTGACCGACTAACATGTTCACTTTCACAGTCCTTGGGAGAAATAAAAAATCATTTAGGATTTGCTCTGATATCTTTTCAAAATGACTGGAATGTTACAAGAGCCAGAATTTAAATTATACTAGCTTTTGTGTATACTTATTCACTCAGTCATATCTGATTCTTTGGGACCCCATGGACTGTAGCCCTTCAGGCTCCTCCGTTCATGGGGATTCTCCAGGCAAGAATACTGGAGTGGGTTGCCATGCCCTCTTCCAGGGGATCTTCCCAACCCAGGGATCAAACCCAGGTCCCCCACATTGCAAGCAGATTCTTTATCATCTGAGACACCAGGGAAGATGTATACTAGCACAGGAATATGAATATATAATCTTTAAGTGCTTGGTTTTAATTCAGCTTTAGATGAACAACTGTAGAGACCACTAGTACAAATCTAATTTGTCTTCCAGGAAGCAAGATCAGTGGACCCGGGAGAACATCAAATATTACAAGAATGACCCATTTTGGAAACACGCAGGCTATGTTATGGCACAATTGGATGGGCTGTTTGTAGGGGCAACAAAGAGAGCTATATTAGAAGGAACAAAGGTAAGATTTCTAGAAAGCTACTCAGGATTTATATGGTATGGCAAGAATACTGAAAATGGTCTTTAAAATTACATTCCAATTAAAGAGAAGATCAAATTAGGACTAAAGAATAAATTTCTTACATAGAAGTACTGTCTTATCTATCTCTTTACTAGAACCTGACTCAACGTCTGACACAAAATCCAAGCTTAACACACAAATAAACCAGCTTGTTTCTGTATCCTCTCAGTCTCGTTCATGTGCTCTGGGTCAGGTTAAAGTCTGATATGAACGTACTGGCTATTTGATTAACCTACTAAAGCTAGAGTTTTAGGCAATATGATAAAGAAAAATGTATAAGTTTTAAAAAAGTGTACAAGTACTATGCTTTCCATCTTCCATAGCATGTGCACACACATACACACACAGATACACACACACAAACACACACCAAACCCAGGCCCACACATCATAATTTTTTCTGAAAAGTTTACTGAATCATTGAGGATAGAAATGTACTGTTTAATATACTTCCAAAAATTAGGAAGATTTTATTACCACCCACATAGCACGCGTGTGCACACATGGGACAAAATAGATACAATGGCAGTTTATAGAAAATAGGTGCAAAAAGCATTCTGAATCCCATGAGCTTGGCCTTATGTGTGCATAAATTAGAAATGCAAATCAAAACCATACTGAGAAATGCTGTTGTTTAGTCACTAAGTTGTGTCCAGTCCCTTTGTGAGCCCATGGACTGTAGTCCACCAGGCTCCTCTGTCCATGGGACTTCCCAGGCAAGAATATTGGAGTGCATTGCCATTTCCTTCTCCAGGGGATCTTCCCGACCCAGAGTTCGAACCCATGTCTCCTGCGTTCACAGGTGGATTCTTTACCACCAAGCCACCTGGAAAGCCATGCTGAGAAATATTTTCTTACTTATCAATTTGGCAAAAATTCCAAAGTGTGAGAGCGTACTGTGTTAACAGGTAATGGGGGGAAAAGATATTTTCCTGAAAGACTGGTGGGAATACAAAATGGCATATCTGCTATGGACAGTTTGGCACCCAGCACCAAAATCACATACTCATTTATCCTCTGACACAAGATTTCCAGGATTATCGCAAAGGTTCACTGGCAGCAATGTAAGCCTATTCATTGCAGATAATTTACAGTAGTGAAAAGACTGAAAACCGCCAAAGACATGGAAGACTGGCTGTACGAATGATGTGGCTGTAAACAGGAATGAGGTGTATCTCCATATGCTGCTCTGGACTGACCTTCAGAATCTGTTATTAAGTGTAAAAAGTGAGGACCAGTGTATATCGTGTGCTGCCTTCTGCATAAGAAATTGAGCTGGATAGATAATAGATGATTGATAGATACATGATAGATAGATAATAGATGATAGATAGATAGATGATAGATTTATTCATATTTTCAAGGAGAAACAGCAATGAAAGTGTAAACCAATAACTAAAGATAAATGAAAGGAGAATGGAGGGAGCAGAAATGAAAGCTACATTTCTCTGGATATAACTTGTTTTTTTCCATTTAACTTTGAAACCATGTAAATGCTGTTCATACTTAACAAAATTTTTGAAAGCAAAGTGATTCCTAAGACCTGAAAACAAATGCACACAAATATACTTAATGGTACATCAAGTTCATGGTATAACCATATGGGCAACAGTTAGATGACGTCAAAACAGAGTTATTGAACTTCCCTGGTGGTCCAGTGGTTGGGACTCCACACTTTCGGTGCAGGGGGCATGAGTTCAAGCCTCGGTCAGGAAACTAGGATCCCACATGCCACACAGCATGGCAAAACAAATGAGCAAAAAACAGTTATCCTCAAAAAACAGTGCATCCTCAGTGGAATAGATGCTAAGGATAAGAAAATCACCAAAACAAAAATAGACAGCCTTGACTTGTAATCTTACTTTAGTAAAAAATATTGATTTTGCTATTTTGAAGTCTGATAGAGTTTGATAGATAAAGATAAAGCAAAGAAGTATATCAGATAACAAGATTTTCAGCACAAGAAAAGTTAATGAAGTGAACATGCTGTGTCTTTTTTAATTAACATATAGGTAGGAAATCATTACTTTGAGCTTCCTTAAAAAGAAAAAAATCTCCTTTCTTTGTCCCTTGAAAAAGCCTAGAAGTAATGACAACAGCCTTGACCCAGCAGCATTTAGTCTTTCCTAGGAGAATACGGTCTATCTTAAACAAGACATAGAAGTGCTAGCCATGAAGAAAAAGATTGGGAAATTTGACTAATTAAAATAACAATATCTTTTTATTAAAAAAAAACAATATAGAGAGTGAAAAAATAAGCTACAAACCAAGGGAAGATATTTTCAAACATTTAACTGACAAAGGATTTGTATCTAAAATACATAAAGAATGTCAAGAAATTTTTAAAAAGAACATACCCAGTAGGGAAATGGGTAGGCGGGCACAAAATGCCAACAGAAACTTCACAGAAGAGGAAGCACAAATGCCCAGTAAACATGCGAGGAAATGCACAACTTCAAGGAAATGCATCACAAAGCCACAGTGAAATCCTATTACACACCAGCATTGGGAAATCCAAACCACTACTGGTGTAAGTAAACTCTTACAACCACTTTGGGAAAGGATTGGACATTACTTGAAACATTTGAGGTTAATGCATATTCTACAACCTGGCAGATCCACTCAGAGATTAGATACAGTTTTGAACATGGGGTCCACACATGTAAAAGTTCACAGCACCATTGTTTACTGTGAACTGTAAACATCTCAAATGTTTATCCTAAGTATATTGTGATACCATATGTTCGTGTAATGCGATACCATACAGGAATGAAAATGAACGAACCATTTCCACACTATCGACACTGATCAATGTCAAAAAATAATTTTGAGCAAGAGAATGCACATGGTATGATTCTATTTATCCATATTCTAAACCAGCTAAGTTTTTAAAATATATTGCCTAGAGATTTATACATAGATGATAAAATGATAGGAAAGCAAGTAATGAACAACATGAAATTTAGCAGAGTGGTTACTGTTGGTGGGGAACGGAAATGAGATTGGTGACTTTCTAAGGTACGGCTAATATTCTATTTAAAATAGTCTATTTTTTAACTGGGATGCAGGTACACAGGAGTTTATTTTTATTATTTTTTCTTAAAATGTGCATATACATCTTCATTCTTTCATATGTATGATGTGATTCTTGATTTTTAAAATAAAGGCACAAAATTTAAAGGCAAATTACAAACTGAAAAAAATCTTGCAATTCATATCAGACTTAAAGAGCTCTTAAAAGTAGATGAAAAAGAATAACCTAGTAGAAAAATAAAGCATGTTAATAGTTCACAAAAAGTAAATCCAAAGATTCTTAAACATATACTCAGATGTATTCGTAAATGCCAAGATAAACTACGGAGAAGGCAATGGCAACCCACTCCAGTACTCTTGCTGCAAAACCCCATGAACGGAGGAGCCTAGTAGGGCTGCAGTCCATGGGGTCGCTAAGAGTCGGACACGACTGAGTGACTTCACTTTCATTTTTCACTTTCATGCATTGGAGAAGGAAATGGCAACCCACTCCAGTGTTCTTGCCTGGAAAATCCCAGTGACGGGGGAGCCTGATGGGCTTCTGTCTATGGGGCTGCACAGAGTCGGACACGACTAAAGCGACTTAGGAGATAAACTACAGTGAGGGGACTTGCCTGGCAGTCTAGTGGCTAAGACTTCGTCTTCCAGTGCAGAGGAGTTCGATCCCTGGTTGGGGAACTAAGATCCTACATGCCTCATGGCCAAAAAAAACAACACATAAACATATTGTTAGAAGCAATATTCTAACAAACTCAATAAAGACTTTAAAAATGGTCTACATTAAATGTAGCTACCAGATACTGTTTTTTCCTTATCAAATTGAAAATAAACTAATTGTTTAATTCATTGTTGAGGCTGTAATAGTATAGTTGAAATAAGACCTGTGAAGATAATATGGAAATATCTATTAAAATCAAAATCATCTCTAGAAATCTGTTCTATACAAAGTCACACACGTAGAAAATAATGTGTCCAAGGCTGACTATTGGAAGATTGTCTTTAATAGTAAAAGACTAGAAACCACCTAAAAGCCCATCAATAAAATAAATACTGATTAAAAACATTATAACACATCCATTCATTGACATACTATTTAAAAGAATGAGGAAGATTTTTACATCCAATATGGAAAGGTCCCCAAGATACCAAAAGATACGAGGAGGAAAAAAAAATCAAGGTGAAAAGAAGCACATAACATACACTGTCATTCATGTTTTAAAAAATGTATTTGTAAGGCATTTTTAAAAGATCCCTTGGAGGAGGGCATGGCAACCCATTCCAGTAGTCTTGCCTGGAGAATCCCCATGAACAGAGGAGGCTGGTAGGCTACAGTCCATAGGGTTGCAGAGTTGTACACGACTGAAGCAACTTAGCACAGCACAAGGCATTTGAAAAAGTCTAGAGAGTTATCCTAGAAACCAATTCAAGTGGTAAACTGGAGATAGGACTGAGGTTTGAGCAAACAGAGAACAGGAGTGAAAAGAATTTCCACTACAGATCTTATGGCACCCCACTCCAGTGTTCTTTCCCAGGAAGTGCCATGGACAGGGACGCCTGGAAGGCTACAGTCCATAGGGTCACAGAGTCAGACACAACTGGGCATGCACACATGTACATATGTATCACTCGTGCCAAGACTGAAAAACCCTGGGGTAGAGAAATACAAGCAGAGTGCTCTGTTTGTTTTCCTCTCCCGGGACCCACTCCTCGAATCTGTGGATAACGGGCCAAAATGTCTCATAAACTATAAAGTAATAAAAATTATTTTATAAAGTACAAAAATATCTTGGTATCTACATGATGGACTCTTCACAAAGGAATGATGTAGTGGATACCTAACAAGGGGAACCCTCCCAATAGAAAATGACATGATAGTAACAAGTCAGTGTTAAGTACAGTCTTTGTCTTTCCCCAGCCCATAACCCTGTTCCAGATTCAGTTCCTGAATGCTATTGGAGACCTGCTGGATCTGATTCCCTCACTTTCTCCCACAAAAAACTCCAGCCTGAAGTTTTTTAAGAGATGGGACATGGGACATTGCTCTGCCCTTATTAAGGTGAGTCATTTGGTAGCCTTCTTCTTTGTCCTTCTTCTGGTCCATGGAGATTCTTTCTATATGTCACCCAAACATGGCTCCTCATCACCCCTGCTGTAGTTACATATCACCTCATGGGTTCCTCTGTCATGGAAGTTAAGAACTGTAAGGAACTGATAGACGGAATTGGATGTACATGATGTTACCTCTGTTTGGATGCTAGTGGTAAAGAACCCACCTACCACTGCCGGTTCAATCCCTGAGTCAGCAAGATCCCCTGGAGGAGGGCATGGCAACCCACTCCAGTATTCTTGCCTGGAGAATCCCATGGACAGAGGACCCTGGCAGGCTACAGTCCGCAGGGTCACAAAGAGTCAGACACGACTGAAACAACTTAGCATGCACACAGCACTTCTGTTTCTTCCATCGTTTTTCTCATGCCGTATGTACCTGCCACCCCTACCTTCCAGGATCTTCCATTTTGGAAGCTAGGATGGAATCTGCCTTGTGTACATTAAAGGTTAATTTTCCACTATCAAATATAGCAATAAACACGTCAGTAGATGTCAGTTCCCTGTACATGTCCCACATTTGCAGTCAGTTATCTGTTTACTTCACTGTGATTCTGGCTCTAGGTTCTTCCTGGATTTGAGAACATCTTTTTTGCTCACTCAAGCTGGTACACATATGCAGCCATGCTCAGGATATATAAACACTGGGACTTCAACATCGTTGATAAGGACACCAGCAGCAGTCGCCTCTCTTTCAGCAGTTACCCAGGTAACTAAATTTACAGGGACATCTCAGTACTTTTGAGTCCTATTTCTAGATGAAACCTTGGTGATTCAGAGTAACTGGAATGGATGAAGAAATGTTTAGTGATTAGCATATATTAATGAAAACTGGTTTTCAGAGTGCTGTTTGAATAAATATAACTCTATTACTTTTACTTAAAGTACTATGTCATAAACTATGTTAAGAGGATTGCCAGAAATTCACTTCTACAAATGCCAACTGAGTATTAAGTACAAGTCACTTTCTGAGGCTCTGCAGTGGAAGCAAAGATGAGCAAGAAAGATCCTGATTGCAGTTTTTCCTTGGGAGCCTGTCTCCAGTTCTCTTTTTTATGATTTTTTTAGTCAAAGTATGGTTGATATACCCATTTCTCTTATTCTTTGCAATATCCACAGGACTTTACCTAGCATGTGGCAACATGTACTTAATAAATTTTTGCTGAATGAATGAGTGAATGAATGTACAAGCTTATAGGTCTTATACTAACAAGATAAATAAAATACAGATAAGAATAATATTACTGCTGAATACTGTATAGGCTACAAAAGAAGTGTTAGAAATGTTGCGAGTACTTAAAGTAGGGATAACTCACATCTGATTGTTGGGAAAAGGAAAAAAGTTGACTTTTGAGATAAACCATGAATGATGACTAGAATTTGAGGAAGTAGAGATGGATGAGAAGGGACAGTCTTTGTAGAGTAGGAATTGCAAACTCCTGTGCCTAAAGCAGGGGGCTTCCCAGGGGGCTCATGCCTGCAATGGGCTTCCTAGGTGGTGCTAATGGTAAAGAACCACTTGCCAATACAGGAGACATTAGAGGTGTGGGGTTCGATCCCTGGGTTAGGAAGATCTCCTGAAGGAGGGCATGGCAACCCACTCCAGTATTCCTGCCTGGAGAATCCCATGGACAGAGGAGCCTGGTCGGCTACAGTCCATGGAGCCACAGAGTTGGGCACAACTGAAGAGACTGAGCATGCACATATGCATGCCGAAAGGAGACAAGAAGGTGATATAAGTGAATAAAAGGGATCAGTAAAAGTAAACCAAAGTGAAAACAACTGTAGCAAAGACAGGGTCCATTGAAAGGGAGTCAGCTGTTCAGCACCTACTGACTGTTGTCACCCACCCAGACATGTCCTGGAGTATTTCCATGTCCTCTAGCTTCTCAAGAGAGAAATATGGATTTAAAAAACAAAAGCCACTGTCTAAACCCCTAAAATTGTATCTGATAGCTGGAATTGCCCTCAACAGCTGGTTTGCAACCTCTTCAGGAAACATCACCAGCAAAAAGACAAGGGGGAAGTTCTTACCAAACATCCAAGTGTCCTACACGGATATGATGTGGACACTAACCTCTAATTACAAATATGCAACTTACAGGGTGGTTATACCAACCACCTGTCATATCTACCTTTGAAAGAGTACTTTTATCTGAGTATTATTGCCTCCTCTGGTTCTGTTGTTCTTGATAATACTAGCTTTACCCTATTAGGAATTCTGACCAGGGGAATAGTGGTCTGTTTTACTGTCCTTGTGATCTGATCCTTCCTTTGAGACTACTTGGCTTTCATCTTTGTTGTTGTTTGCTGAATTGTTTTAGTATCGAGGGGGAATGAGGTCTCCTTTCTTCAAGTTAGACCATGCTTTGATTCTTTGTTCCAAAATTTAAGGACAGCAAGATACTGAGACAATGAACCATTCCTACTCTCCCTCCTATTTTTGATAAAATGCAAAATTCAACTGCTACCTGAAATCTTTGCTTTCAAATCTCTATCTTAACAGTCCTGGATCCCAAAAGTAGTGAGGGAGAAGGACATGGAGGAATTTCGTATGAAAACGTTCGGCTTGCCAATATTTGCATATATTATTGTTGTTTGGTCGCTTAGTTGTGTCTGACTCTTTGCGAGCAGCACACCAGGCTTCCTTGTCCTTCCATCTCCTGGAGGTTGTTCAAACCCATCTCCATTGAGTCGGTGATGCCATTCAACCATCTCATCCTCTGTTGTCCCCATTCTCCTCCTGCCTTCAGTCTTCCCCAGCATTAGGGTCTTTTCCAGTGAGTTGGCTCTTCGAGTCAGCCAAAGTATTGGAATTTCAGCTTCAGCATCAGTCCTTCCGATGAATATTCAGGGTTGATTTCCTTCCAGAATAGACAGATACAGAAGTATATATATAACTGAGAGAAAACAAAAGACATCTTTCTTACTCCAAGATGTTTTTATAGGAGCCAGTGAGGCAGTGTAATTCATAATTTCTCTAACTAAACTGCTTTGTTCTCAACAGCAAACATGAAAACTATGTAGAATTTTATTTATATTACAAAGAATTGTTTAATTAAGGGATCAGTCACATCGGATTCATTCAATAGGTGTGGAACTAAGCTTTGCCGTGAACTCTGTGCCATGTGAAGGTGCTGTTGATCCCAGAAAAGAAGCTAGGTGACTTGTTTTTCTTTGGAGGAGGAATGCCACGGTAGATTGAGTGAATTAGGATCGTGATGTTGGTTTTGTATTCTGAGTAGCAGGACCTGGAAGGTCTTCCTAATATGGATAAATATACTAAGAATTGTTGAGTCAGAACTGATAGATCAAGTCATGATATAATTTATTCATCTATGACTTTCCATTACAATGTGCTAGACAGAGTGTTTCTGATGAAAAACAGGACAAACGGTCTCTATTCTAACAAAATTTACCTTCTTGTAAAAAATAGAGACAAATAAAAGAAAATAATGCTTCAAGTGTGATTTGTGTAATAACAGGGAAGAGTAGTTTGGGGATGAGAAAACTTTTAAGAGAAAGTAAAGTTTATGTTAAGACACAAAAGCAAGTATAAATTAGGCAGACCAATCGGGATATGTGATGGAATGTGAAGTAATGTTCCACATGGAACATAGAACATGTAAAAGCCTGTCGGCAAGAAAAAATTCAGAGAAGCCCAGAGGGAGGGAATGAAGGGCAATGCAAGACAATTAAAGTGACAAGTGGAAGTAACATGAATAGATTTGCATTTTAAATTACAAAATGCCAACTTCCTGAGCAGTGGACAAAAGAGGCTTCCAACAGAATGTGTAGAAGGCTGAGGCAACAATCCAGGCAACTCATACCATGTAACACGTTATAGCTCAATATATGGTTAGAAGATTGATATTCATCTTCAAAAAGAAAAAAAAATATGACTGCTGAATTACTAAAGCAGATCTTGGCTTTCTGTGTATTCCTGTTGTTCTTGCCAAAATCCTTAAGGGATAATTGCCTAGTAAGAATTATTACAAGGGCACTCTCAAAACTGTCCTCCAGCATAGGGGGATAGGAAGAGCATTAGTAATCCTTCACAGTGCCTTGGTCAATATTGCAAAAGGATTTGCTTACCCCAGCACACCCAGACTTATTCAAGCCAATCTCATGCTCTGTGTTCACCAAGAGTCCCAGCTGACTTCATAAAAATAGAGGAGCTTATTCAAGGAAACAAATTAATATAATATCCCCCACTTTAATCTAGAAAGGTTTAAGGCAGTGTCCAGGATGACAGAGTAGAAAAATTCTGAACCCATGGGCTCTCATGGACACACTAAATCTACAGCTAAGTGTGGAATATTTCCCTCTGAAAAAGATCAGAAAACTAGACAAAATGCTTCCCACAACACAAAATAAAAGGAATACATTGAGGCAGGTAGGAGAGGTAGAGACATGGTCTTGCAAAAGACCTCCCCTTATTGTATGCAGCAACACTGGACAAGGAGGACTCTCATGAGCCTACCGCTTCTCCAGGAGGAGTAAGGGATTGGTGCCCCACCCCAGGCACCCCAACCCTTGGCGTCTGCCCCAGAAAGATGAGCCCCCAAAACTCCTGCCTTAGAGACCCAACAGGGCTGAGCTCCAAGGATTCCAAAGTGCTATAGGAATGTGAAATTCCCCTATTAAAGGATTTTGCATGTGGTCTTACCCCCAGAGTGAGCAGAATATCAGTAGCTTGGAAAGGGCCATACGTGAAGGAGATTCATTGTCAATCTAAAGGCATCAGCTGGAGAGGCAGAGGACAATTGAAAAGCTTCTGGGCTTCCCTGGTAGCTCGGTGGTAAAGAATCTGCTTGCCAGTGCAGGGGATGCGGGTTCGATCCCTGGTCTGGGAAGATCCCACATGCTGCAGAGCAACTAAACCTGTGTGCCACAGCTACTGAGCCTGCGCTCTAGAGCCAGGGAGCCGCAACTACCAAGCCCGTGTACCCTAGAGCCCATGCTCCACCACTAGAGAAGCCACAGCAATGAGAAGCCCATGCACTGCAATTAAAGAGTAGCCCCCACTCGCCTCAACTAGAGAAAAGCTCGCACAGCAACCAAGATCCAGCACAGCCAAAAGTAAATAAATAAGAGCCAGAAAAAAAAAAAAAAAAATCCCCAAACCCTCCTGAAGGCAGAGGCACTGATGGACCTGGTTGTTGCACTCTCCACCTAGCATGCTAGAACAGGTTGCTGAGCTTGTATACAACAGCCTCCCAACTGCCTAGCTAAGCAGACAGGGGTGAATCGTGGTGACAGCGTCCCACGTCCTTGCTGAGGTCTGCAGGCACAGTTGTTGCGCCATTCTCCCACCTCCTGGCTGGGGCTGGAGAGCTGTCTTTCTGAGGCCAGTGAGCGTGCCCCACCCACTACACTCCCCAGCAGTCTTGCTAAAGTCGCTGAGCACGTGCAATCCACACAAGGGACACCCTTTGATCCCTTGGCCTTGCTGGCCAAGGACACTGGCATTCCTGAGCTCCACAGGGCTGTAACCATCAGAAAGACAATTCTCAGCAGGCAGACACCCCCAGGGCACTGCACAGACAGCAAGTGGAAATAAAACCCAAGTATTCCTGTGAAAAAGACCTATTTACTTAGCCTGGAGCTTCAGCTTCAGACAGGCTTCAGGTTTTCCACCCCTCTAGAGGCTAAGGAGACATAGCCAGGGAACATAAGCTGGGAGACATCATGCTGGCACACCCCCTTGGCCTCACTATAGCTCGGGAACACTTCCCGGATAAAAGGTTATACACTGGGACTTCCCTGGTGGTCCAGTGGATAAGAATGTGTTGTCTATGCAGGTGCAACATGTTTGATCCCTTGTCCGGGAAGATTCCACATGCCACAGGGCAGCTAAGCCTGTGTGCCACAACTACTGAAGCCCACGTGCCTAGAGCCCATGCTTTGCAACAAGAGAAGCCACCGTAATGAGAAGCCCATGTACTGCAAATAGAGAAAGCCTGCTTGCAGCAACACAGACCCAGCACAGCCAAAAATTAACTAATTAGAAAAACAATTTAAAGAAAGCTTATATACTTGTCTGGATCCTTAGTTTCTGCCACCATCACTAGGCACTCCCTGGAGGAGGAAATGGCAACCCACTCCAGTATTCTTGCCTGGGAAATTCCTGGACAGAGGAGCCTGGGAGGCTACAGTCCATGGGGTAGCAAAAGAGTCAGACACGACTTAAACAGACAACACATATGTAAAATAGATGACTAATACGGACCTTACTGTATGACACAGGGACCTCTATTCAATATCTCTAATGGATGTGGGGAAAAGTGAACCCTTGTACACTGGTTGGTGGAAATCTGTATTGGTGCAGCCACCATGGAAAACAGTATGGAAGTTCCTCTAAAACTATAACTATCATAGGACCCAGCAATTCCACTCCTGGATGCATATCCAAAAGAAAAGCCAAAAACACTACCTTGAAAAGATATGTGCCCCCAAGTGTTCATAGCAGATGAATTATTTACAATTATTTACAATTTACAATTATTTACAATTATTTACAATCTACAAAATTATTTACAATTGCTAAGACATGGAAGCAACCTAAGTGTTCATCAACAGATGATTAATAAAGATGTGGTATATATATATTATTTATATACACACACACACACACACACACACACAATGGAATACTCCTCAGCCATAAAAAGAATGAAATTTTGCCATTATGCTAAGTGAATTATTTCACTTATGTCAGACAGAGAAAGACAAATACTATATGAAATCACTTAGATGTAGAATCTAAAAAAATATAACAAATTAGTGAATATAACAAGAAAAGAAGACTCACAGATATAGAGAACCAACTAGTTGTTACTAGTGGGGAGGAGAGAGGGCTTACAGGGGGACTGGGAGGTACAAACTATAGGGTGTAGGATAGGTTACAGGGTGCGTTTTACAACTCAGGGAATAAAGCAAATATTTTGTAATAAGTGTAACCTTTAGAAATTATATTAAAAATAAAACTTGTTCATGTCAAAAAAAAGATCTATTGATTTCTATTGCATTGAAGCTTTAAATCAATCAGAGAGAATCAACATGTCAGTAAACCTGAGTCTTGCCATCCACAAATATTGTTTCTCTATTTATTTACGGCTTCTTCAATTTGAGCAATTTTTTTTGTAGTTTTTAGTATATCGGTTTTACATACCTTAAACTAATTTGAATCCTAAGTGAATTTTGATGCTACTGTAATCAGAATCAGTTTTTTATTCCCTTTTCCAATTGTTCATTGCTTGTATGCGTGCATTAGTTATCTATCACCATGTAACAAGTCATGCCCCAAATTTGTGACTTGAAGGAATGACAGTAATTGTTCAGCACCTCATAGTTTCTATGGATAAGGGATTTAGATAGGGCCCAGTTAGGATGGCTGGTGTCTACGAAGACTCAGGGACTGAGGGGCTGAAATCTCTGATAACTTAACTGAAGTGAAAGGATATACTTCCAAGGTGACTCACTTCCGTGGTCAACAAGATGCTGCTGACAAATCAATTCCCCTCCATGGGCCTCTCTGTAGAACTGTTCAAGTATCCTTGAAACAGGGCTCCTGGTTCTCAAACCAAGTGATCCAAAAGAACAAGGCAGAAACAGCAGTGACTATTATGACCTAGTCTCAGAAGTCACTTGCTGTCACTTCCACCACATTCTATTTATTAGAAGGAGGTTGTTATGATTAGTCCACACTCAAGAAGAGGACGTTAGAATCTATCCTTTCAAGGGAAAATTGCCAAGGAATTTGTGGAAATTTAAAAACCAGCACAATATCGAAATACTATTTTTTGTATATTTACTTTTTATCTTGAGAACTTTCTAAGTTCATTTATCATTCTAATAGCTTTTTTTTTTTTTTGGTAGATTCTTGGGATTTTTCTAAATGCGTCATCAGCCCATCTCTGCAGGAAGACAGTTTTACTTCCCCCTTACCTTGTCTGTCTTTGTTTTCTTCCATGAGTGCACTGGATAAGACCTCCAGGACCGTAGACTATAGACTAGAAGTGGCATGGAAATCCTTGCCTAGTTCCTGATCTTAAGTGAAAAAGTATGCAGTCATTCACCGTTAAGAATGATGTTAATTGTAGGCTTTTGGTAGATATCCTCTATAAGGTTAAAGAGGATTCCGTCTTTCTTTATGTTCTTATCATGAATAAGTGCTGCACTTCATGCAATTCTCATTTTCTATTAAAATGATCATCTGATTTTCATCTTGTATTAATATAGTGAGTTCCATTGATTGATTTTCAGATGTTAAATCAACTTGGCATTCCTTGGGTAAGCCCCAATTAATCATAATGTACCCTGGAGAAGGAAATGGCAACCCACTGCAATATTCTTGCCTGAGAAATCCCATGGAGAGAGGAGCCTGGCGGGCTACAGTCTATGGGGTCACAAGAGTCAGATGCGACTGAGTGATTAAGCCATCACTATCATACAGTTTATCATTATTACTTGTGGGAGGAATCATCCAATTTCTTTGTATTGCTATTGGAATGTTCAACCTATGAGCATTTTTATTGCCTTTTAATGCATCTTACCCAAATGTTTTCCATATTAACAAAAGTCTCACAAGAGCTCCTCTTCAAAGCCTTCCCTAACTTTCAGGCAGAGCCAGCTACCCCTCGTTTCAGCTTCCCTGATGCCTGTGGGTAACTTCTTCAGAGCCCATGTTCTGTATTCATGTCTGCATCCCCAGGGCCAGTACAGAGGCTTGCACATGGTAATCATTGAATAAATATTTATGGAGGCAAGGAAGGAGAAAAAAGATAATGGAAAGAAAAAGGAAAGGAGACAGCAGACAGATTACAGACAACCCATCCTGATGTGGACATGTGGAAACTGGAGAGAGAAAGATGGGAGATTCAGTGAGAGGTGGAGAAGGGCCTGTTGCAGAGATCATCATCTCTATCACAATCTCATTGACTTCTCTTCCTCCTGCCCTCCCTTTTATTTTTTTAATAAACTGCATGATTTTAAAACTAATTTATTTAGCACCCTCCCTTTATACTGTTGATTTGAAAACAAGAGTCTAAGATGTTCAGGAATTGTTATCCAGGCATCTCAGATGCACACCTGGACAGCGTAGGGACTGGACCTGTAAGTTGGTCCTTTGTAGCCAGCCACGTGGTGCTAGTGAAGAACCCGCCTGCCAGTGCAGGAGACAGAAGAGATGTGGGCTCCATCCCTGGGTTGGGAAGAAATGGAACCCACTCCAGTATTCTTGCCTGGAAAATCCCATGGACAGAGGAGCCTGGCGGGCTACAGTCCATAGGGTCTCAAAGGGTCAGACACAACTGAAGCAAGTTAGGACCTTAATAGGAATGACATGAATAGGACCCAACTAGTTGTATGGGAATTAGGCAGCACCCAAATTTTAAGTGAGTTACTTTAAACTCATTTGTGTTTAACCTGTCTTTGAAATAAAAAGAAAAAAAAAAAGCCCCCAAAACTAACGTTTGTTTAATTCCTACCTATGTGTCCGGCATTATAACTGACAATCAGTGTATGCATAATTCACATTTGGTGTGTTTTATGTCACTTAATTTTCATAAAGACCTAACAAGGAGGGTATTGGGTCGGTATTTTTCAAATAAACAAGCTCAGAGAAGTTAAATAGCCTTTTCAGAACCATACTGCTCAGAGGTTGGGCAGTGCGGTTCAAGTAAAACATATCTGACTACAAAATACCCATTTTTTGTTTGTTTTCAGAAATGGTTCCATTTGTATCTAAGTTAAATGGTTAAAACTAAAAGAGACCATGGACTCAGAGGGCCTCCTGGGATGTGGGTGGGTGGAACTTTTGTGTCGGAACCAAAGCTGGAACCTATTCAAAGTGTTCTAATTGAGGGGTACAGTAAATAATGCTGATGCCTATGAGGCCTAGGCTTCCCGCTTAATTATCTGTAAGTGGAGCGCTCCAGAGCGCACCCAGTATGTTTCACCAAGCATGCATGTGTTCCTACTTTGCATTCCATCTGGGCGTTCCATCGCCTCCCACACACATGCTACATACACCTTACAGTTTCCTCAGGAGCTTGTTAAAAATGCAGATTCTAAAGTGCCATCCACAAGAATTCTTAACCAGTTGATCTGGGTTGGTGCATTTGAACAAGCACCCCAGGCGTTTCTAACTTATTGGGTTTCCAAGTCTATCCTTTTAGACTCTGGCAGCCCTTCGGGTCTGGGTAGACATGATTTTGCTCAGCCTTCTCCTGTTTGACGTTCCAATACTTGAAAGTAGGAAGATAAAAGAATACTCTCAAGGCCTGGGGAAAATGTAGCCAAGTCTCCTTCATAATCCATAATATTACTACTTTCATTCATTATTAAGTTGCCTTGATAGTTGTAAACATTTTTAATGAAGTACAATTACTTTTATTAATTTCATGTTGCCTCTTTTATCTTAGATACTTTGATCATAAGGCTGAAATATATACAAACTATGATTTAACACATGCCAAGATCTAGATCTTCCGCCTTTAAAAAGCAGGAGAACCAAAGGAGGAGAAGAAATAAAAGTAGAATTAAATAAAAGTAGAACTCGGTCACCTATTCCAAAGACTGTAGATAGATTTTCTGGCACTTCATTCCTGCTTTCCTATGTACCTTTCTTTCATGTTCCTCTTGGGTACCATCCCAGGATACTGAGTCGCCACCCAGGTGGCGCTAGTGGTAAAGAACCCGCCTGCCAATGCAGGAGATGTAAGAGATGTGGGTTCAATCCCTGGGTCGGGAAGATCCCCTGGAGGAGGAAATGGCAAC
This sequence comes from Ovis aries, assembly GCF_016772045.2. Classification (NCBI taxonomy): domain Eukaryota; kingdom Metazoa; phylum Chordata; class Mammalia; order Artiodactyla; family Bovidae; genus Ovis; species Ovis aries. The sequence continues at coordinate 200,982,999 of NC_056056.1, forward strand.
CCACTCTGGTATTCTTGCCTGGGAAATCCCATAGACAGAGGAGCCTGGAGGGCTACAGTCCAAAGAGTTGCAGAGTCGGACAAGCTGAGACAACTTAGCACCAGGATGCTGATAACTTCTGCCAGGCCACCCCTGCCTTGAATCTTTCCCCACCTAGCCAAAGAAAGCTTCTTCCCTTCTATCTTTCCAGAAATTCCACCTTATTCTCCGCACTTTTCTTGATTGACTGGTCATAAGGTGATTTTCCCCACCTCCACCCTGATCAAACATGCAGCTCCCCATGATTCACCCTCTCCTTAACTGCTTCTAATGTATTTGCTCCATTGTGCATACGTGTGGTTGCCATATGTATGACTATCCCCTCAATTTTGTCAGACGTATGTTAGGGTGGAAAAGGCATGTGTTGAGATTCAGTTCTAGATTTATCCCTGACAATGCTGTTTATAAGCTTTAAAAAGCTAAATACTTAAAAACAAACAAACAAACAAAACAAAACAAAAAAACCCCTCATCTAAGCACTCTTTTTGTGAAGATCAAATGAAAGTATCCATCCTTCTAAAGCAAAGTGTCTGATGTACAGTAGGTACACTATAAATGTTAGTCACCACCATCTTCTCCTTCTCTCTTGTACGTAACAGTTATTTACTGAGCACCTACTATGTGTCAAGGGGCTTCCCAAGTGGCACAGTGGTAAAGAATCAGCTTGCCAATGCGGGAGACCCAAGAAACACAGGTTCGAACCCTGAGTCTGGAAGATCCTTTAGAGAAGGAAATGGGCAACCCACTCCAGTGTTCTTGCCTGGGAGAATTCCATTGACAATCCGTGGGGTCACAAAGAATTGGACACGACTGAGTGACTGAGCACAAACACACTACATGTCAAATCCTTTTTCTTGCCACTGGAGTGAACAAGACAGGAAAAGTTCCTGCCCTGGTGGAACTTACATGCTATGGGACAGATGGGAAAGGAACAATATAGCCTAAAGTAAATAACTTATTATTGAAGAAAAGCAGACAATTTTGATTGTTAGATTGAACATTGATTAAATGTACACCTATCTCTTCATATATACTCTGTATAATCTTTGCTGTTGTTCAGTCACTAAGTCAGGTCCAACCCTGCGATACCATGGACTGAAGCATGCCAGGCTTCCCTGTTGCTCACTATCTCCCCAAGTTTGCTCAAACTCATGTCCCTGAGTCAGCGACATGCTATCTAACCATCTCATCCTCTGTCATCCCCTTCACCTCCTGCCTTCAGTCTTTCCCAGCATCAGGGTCTTTTACAATGAGGTGGCTCTTCACATCAGGTGGCCAAAGTTTTGGAGCTTCAGCTTCAGCCTCACCCTTCCAATGAATATTTAGGGTTGATTTCCTTTAAGATTGACTGGTTTGATCTCCTTGTAGTCCAAGGGACTATCAAGAGTCTTCTCCACCACCACAGTTCAAAAGCATCATTTCTTCAGTGCTCAGCCATTTTATGGCCCAAGAGATTATTATTACCTTAGAATAAGAATTATACTTATTGTTTTATTTGAGCTACTTCAGACTCCAGAGTATGGTTTTCATGTGCCTGAATATCTAATAGTATGAATCTTTGATTGATCACATGCTTATTGCAGGGTAAAGCAGAAATGTGCTGAAAAACGAAAACAAAAACCCAGCCATACTTGACTGAAGAATAATTACTGAAAAGTGAAGGGGGAAACTGGTTGGTACCAGTTAGGTTCTTAGCAGAAAGAGAAGTAAATGAATGCCATTCTGTAAGGTAGGAAGACTGAGTCCATTGTAGAGCAGACAGAACAAATGACTGGAAGATTTCATGTTGAGGGATGACATGGAGAGCACCTTTTCTTAGGGAGGAAGCAGAGGTTTTTCCCGCTGCAGTCACCTTAGTGCAGGGCTCCCGGTGGAGACTCGGAGTGGAGCAGAGGTGGGCAGGGAGAGCAGTCGGGCATGTGACCTTTGAAGCTGAAGGAATTCTACTACAGTCTCCAGGCTGGGGTCATTGCACAGTGCTTGGAATCTCAGTTCAGTTCAGTTCAGTTCAGTTGCTCAGTCGTGTCCGACTCTTTGAGACCCCATGAATCGCAGGACGCCAGGCCTCCCTGCCCATCACCAACTCCCGGAGTTCACTCAGACTCACGTCCATTGAGTCAGTGATGCCATCCAGCCATCTCATCCTCTGTTGTCCCCTTCTCCTCCTGCCTCCAATCCCTCCCAGCATCAGAGTCTAGGTGTTAAATAAAGTTTTAATGAGTATCAGATAGGCTTTGAGACATCAGACAGCCCAGCATAGGTGATTGCCTTCCCCAAGGTCTGAGAAGTGATATTGTTCTTCTTTAGCTGTGGGAAAAACCTGAGCAGAAAGGTGAGTATGGTGCCAAGATATTACTGTGTTTTTTTCCTTTTAAAAAAGAAAACTATTCCTGAAGTGTCACATCCATCTATGGTAAAAATCAAATGGCGGTAAGACATTTGAAAACAAAATATGTTGTGTAACTGGATTACTGTTATTATACTGGCTACTGCTGAACCTCCAAAAGTTTGCGCTGTAAACACATACGTGATTAGTATTGCTTTTGAGTGTACAGGACAGTGTCTCAGCTGGGCACATCCATGCATCCGTGGTTGGCTGGGGTTGGGTGGGCAGCTCTGTTGATCTTGGATGGACTCTGTCGCTTTGGGAGCTGCCCAGCTAGAGGCTGGCCCTCCTGCACTTTGCCTCCCATCCCAGACACTAGGCTAGGCTGCACCAGTTTTCTCAGGATTATAAGAGAGTGAGAAGAAGTGTGCAAGGTCTCTTGAGGCCTAGGCTAGAACTGGCACCTTTGGTAAGCCAAAAAGTTCAGATTTAAGGGGTGGGGAAACAGACAATGCCTCTTGCTGGGAGATGCTGCAACATCCCATTGCTAAGTATGGATAAAAGCGAGGGGTGAAGACATGCAGCACAGATATTTTTACAGTCATGATCCTCATGCCTTGGTCCTCATGTCCTTGATCAACAATGAATCTACTCTTTTGGAAGGAAGGAAGGTTTTGGTCTTCAGAGTATTGCTGAAATTCATCCTCTGTTCACTGGTGCCGAATAGAAGTGCAGAGACAGAGTTTGGGGTGAAGTAGAAAACAGTAGCTTTTGTTGTTTTGCCAGGAAAAGAGGGCCATAAAGGGCTAATGCCCTCAAAACTATTTGACCCACCCTGAAGAGGGTAATGAGTTTCATAGTGTGAGGAGCAGGGCATGATCAGCTAATTGACAGTTCTTGGATTGGCTGGCATCAAGGTGAAGCTTCAGGCACCATCAGTCTTCTGATTTCAACCAGTCTAGGGTCTTTGTCCTTGCGGCCAGGAGTTTCCATCTCTCCAGATGAAAGGGAGAGGGCGTCTGCTTCTTGTAAAAAAAACTTAGGAATATGTGTCAGGCCTTTATCTATGTCTTTCAGAGAACTGAGAGTTCAGTGATTCTTCTGTGTGGCAGAATTATAGCCTAAACTGCTACCAGTTCCCCAGCCTGACAGCTATTCTTTCTTTCTACATCTTCACATTTTCCAGTGATTAACTCTTGAGTCAATATTTTACTTCAGAAGACAAGGACATGGGGGCTTATGGTTTCAAAAGCTTTGGAGCAGTTAATGCATGTGATGTGCAAATGAACACATTTTAAATTTTTAATGGTTTATAACATTATCTAAGTGATAGAGAATGCAGATACCTGTGAAGATACCCAATGAGCTACAAGAAAACTTTGAAAGGCAATTCAGTGAGCTCAGAAATCAAATTAATGAACAGAAAGAATAACAAAGAGAAATTGGTATTTTCTGAATACCAACTGAAATTCAAAAATAGAACCAAATAGAAACTCGGAAGCTGAAGAACTTAATAAGTGAAATGAAGACTGAATTAGAAAGCACTGGAAATACTAGAGACCACATGGAAGAGAGAATTAGTGAGCTCGAAGACAAATCTAGAAATGATGTAGATAGAAGAGAGGAGATTAAGGTCTACAAAAAAGAAAATCCTATAGAACTACCTGACTCCATTAGGAAATGCATCATTAGGGTAATGGTTATCCCAGCAAGGAGAAGGGAGAATGAAGAGAAATAGCACTTGAGGACTACCCAAACCTGGGGAAAAAACTGGACATACAAGTCTATTAAGTTAAGCAACTGATGTGTCTTTTTTGTGCCAGTTCCATACTGTTTTATGACTGTAGCTTTGTAGTATAGTCTGAAGTCAGGGAGCATGATTCTTCTAGCTCTGTTCCTCTTTCTCAAGGTTGCTTTGGCTATTTGGGAACCTTGCAAGTATTATGCTAAATGAAGTAAGTCAGATGGAAAAAGACACATATCATATGATTTCATTCATATGTGGAATACAGAAATAAGTTAAAAATAAATGAACAAACCAAACCAAACAAACACAAACACATAGATACAGTGAACAGAGAGGAAGGGTGGCAGGGGGAGGGCATTTTGGAAATGAGCACACTGGAGTGTATACAGGAGAAATATAATATTTATATATACAAAAATTTATATAATGTTCAGTTCAGCTGCTCAGTCATGTCCAAATCTTTGAGATCCCATGGAATGCAGCACGCCAGGCCTCCCTGTCCATCACCAACTCCCAGAGTCCACCCAAAACCATGTCCATCGAGTCGGTGATGCCATCCAACCATCTCATCCTCTGTCGTCCCCTTCTCCTCCCCCCTTCAATCTTCCCCAGCATCAGGGTGTTTTCCAGTGAGTCAGTTCTTCACATCAGGTGGCCTAAGTATTGGAGTTTCAGCTTCAGCATCATCTTCCAATGAATATTCAGGACTGATTTCCTTTAGGATTGACTGGCTGGATTTCCTTGCAGTCCAGGGGACTCTCAAGAGTCTTCTCCAACACCACAGTTCAAAAGCGTCAATTCTTCGGCATGCAGCTTTCTTTATAGTCCAGCTCTCACATCCATACATGACTACTGGAAAAACCATAGCTTTGAGCAGACGGACCTTTGCTGGCAAAGTAATGTCTCTGCTTTTTAATATGCTGTCTAGGCTGGTCATAGCATTTCTTCCAAAAAGCAAGTGTCTTTTAATTTCAAAGCTGCAGTGATTTTGGAGGCCAAGAAAATAAAATCTCTCATTGTTTCCACTGTTTCCCCATCTATTTCCCATGAAGTGATGAGACCGGATGCCATGATCTTCGTTTTCTGAATGTTGACCTTTAAGCCAACTTTTTCACTCTCCTCTTTCACTTTCATCAAGAGGCTCTTGAGTTCCTCTTCGCTTTCTGCCATAAGGGTGTGTCATCTGCATATCTGAGGTTGTTGATATTTCTGTTGCCAATCTTGATTTCAGCTTGTGCTTCATCCAGTGAATTTGAAGTGTCAAATATTTCTTCTTTAGGTAAAACTTTTTTTCCCCACTTGAGTAACTGTTCAGTAGTTTAGTAATTGGGGCTTCCCTCATAGCTCAGTTGGTCAAGAATCCGCCTGCAATGTTTAGTAATTAGATGCCTTTCTGTTGCTTTCCAGTAGGTGGCGATATAGCGCAAGTTGGTTTTGTTGTGGTTTTCCTTTTCTTTTTTCTTTTTTGCGACGGGGAGTGGTGGTGGTTCTTTTCCCAGAGCTGCCTCTGGTTATTTTTGAGAGCTGTCACTTCCCACCCTCTGTTGTCTCTGTCAAGGATGTTGCCCTGGATCCTCATTGTCACCGGTGTTGTTGGTGGGGCACCTCTGAGATAGCAGGTTCCTCGGCTGTGTGCAGTTCCCTGCGTATGGGGAGGGAGAGGGTGAAACGGAACCGGGGTCGCAGGTGTCTCTGCCTTGACTGGGGTTGTGGTGCTGCTGCTGGAGGCAGTGGGGGAGGGGAGGCTGAGTCGTGGTGCCCCTGTAGCTTGAGGAACAGGGTTGCAGGGCTTGCTGCCGCTGCCTTCCAGCTCCTTGTTGGCTGGGGGTGCTGTGACCAGGCCATCAGACTCCTGTGTGCCACCTCCGCAGCTGTTACGGGCTTCTCCCGGGCTCTGGGCCCAGCTGTTGTGGCCAGGCGTTCAGGACTACAGGTACTGCCTTCATCGTTCCTCTGGTTCTTCCTCCTCCGTGTGGTCCAGTCCGCCCACCTTTAGACAACAGATGTGTGGAATTCTCCAGCATCCTGCTGTGTGGGGCAGAGTCACCTTTGTTGAGTTATGGATGCTTTACTGGTTTTACTGGTTGTAGATTGAGGGGGAGAGATAAAGGGAGTGTCTCACACCCCTGTGATGCTGATGTCACTCTTCCAAACGGGGCACATTTTAAATACACTTGGTAGGATAATAAGGATAAGCTCTTCTGGGTTGTACTAAGCAAGAGATCTAAATAGAATTAGAGGAGAGTGGTCATTGTTTATCATTCAAATGGCTATTTTAAAAAAACCTTCTGAAAGTCCATGTTTTAAAAGATTTTATTTATTTTTGTCTGCACTGGATCTTTGTTGCTTTGTGCAGGCTTTCTCTAGTTGCAGAGAGCTGGGATTACTTACTCTTTGTTGTGGTGCGAGGGCTTCTCATTGCAGTGGCTGCTTTTGTTGCAGAGTACGGGCTTTAGGGTGCACAGGCTTAGCTGCCCCACGGCATGTGGAATCTTGCTGGATCTGATCTGATTTCCCTGCATTGGCAGGCGGATTCTTATTCACTGTGCCACCAGGGAAGACCTCAGGTGGCTATTTTCTAAGTCCTGGAAGATGCTTTATTAACTGTAAGTGTTCTCTTTTGTCTCTTAATTAAATTTAGTAAGATGCTTACTATGAAATGTAATTTGCCAGCTGGCTTTCATCCCAGAGTGTTTCACTCTGTCCTTGTCTAACATAGTGTGCCTTCCAAAGTTCCTAGTGACAGATTAGAGCAAGAATACAATTTTACATATTCAAAGAACACTTGTTTCTCTTATAATGCTATATTTCAGGACTTTGTCCCTTCCTTGGGCCTTTTCCTTTCTTTAACTTTAAACTCCAAATTATAAAATTAGACTCCTTGACTAAAGTCTTTTTTGTAAGACAGTTTATCTTCTTTGTTCCAGAACTCTGGATGGCCTACTTTTGTTGTTGTTGTTGTTGGTCTTCTTTAAACAGTCTTGCTCTTGAATGAAATACTATTCCTTTCATGTTAGTATTAGTCACTTACTTATACATATTAAAGAACGCCTGCCCTCTTGTGTCCATCGAGGCTGCTACAATAAAGAGTGAATTAGCAAGAGTATCAGGCCAGAAATACAGCTTTCCATCCTGTGGAGATTTCCTATCAGAAAGCTTGCTCAAGACTGCCAGTATGGTTGTTCAGATAAAACACTGCAAAATGACTCCAGCCCAAGTGGTAAATGAATAGTCATTAAAATTTGCTTGTATATAGTCATTAATATCATGCATCCTTAGGTCTGGTTCCTGATTTAATGTATTTTCATCAAATCATAAAATCAAAATTTTTCAATGGAGAGCCCAGGGATGGAGGTTCACCGGGATCTGCTGCCGAGGTGAACAAAAGCTGGGGGAGGACAATGGCAACTGGCACCCTAGAGTTCGTTATAAACAGTGAAGCAAGCCAGAGAAACACAAATATTGCATATTAACACACACATATGGAATCAAGACATACGGTAGGGATGAGCCTATTTGCAGGGCAGGAATAGAGTCGCAGACAGAGAACAGACTTGTGGACCCAGCGAGGGAAGGAGACAGTGGGATGAACTGAGAGAGTAGCACTGAAATATATACATATTATATGTAAAATAGATAGCCGGTGGGAATTTGCATTGTGAAGCAGGGAGCTCAACCTGGTGCTTTGTAACAACCTAGAGGGGTGGGATGTGGAAGGTGGGAGGGAAGTTCAGTAAGGAGGGGATGTGTGTATCAGTTTAGTTCAGTCGCTCATTCGTGTCCGACTCTGCGACCCCATGAATCGCAGCACGCCAGGCCTCCCTGTCCATCACCAACTCCCGGAGTTCACTCAAACTCATGTCCATAGAGGCGGTGATGCCATCCAGCCATCTCATCCTCTGTCGTCCCCTTCTCCTCCTGCCCCCAATCCCTCCCAGCATCAGGGTCTTTTCCAATGAGTCAACTCTTCGCATGAAGTGGCCAAAGTACTGGAGTTTCAGTTTTAGCATCATTCCTTCCAAAGAACACCCAGGACTAATCTCCAGAATAGATTGGTTGGATCTCCTTGCAGTCCAAGGGACTCTCAAGAGTCTTTTCCAACACCACAGCTCAAAAGCATCAATTCTTCAGCGCTCAGCTTTCTTCACAGTCCAACTCTCACATCCATACTTGACTACTGGAAAAACCATAGCCTTGACTAGACAGACCTTTGTTGGCAAAGTAATGTCTCTGCTTTTGAATATGCTATCTAGGTTGGTCATAACTTTCCTTCCAAGGAGTAAGCGTCTTTTAATTTCATGGCTGCAATCACCATCTGCAGTGATTTTGGAGCCTCCAAAAATAAAGTCTGACACTGTTTCCACTGTTTCACCATCTATTTACCATGAAGTGATGGGACCAGATGCCATGATCTTCATTTTCTGAATGTGGAGCTTTAAGCCAATGTTTTCGCTCTCCTCTTTCACTTTCATCAAGAGGCTTTTTAGTTCCTCTTCACTTTCTGCCATAAGGGTGGTGTTATCTGTATATCTGAGGTTATTGATATTTCTCCCGGCAATCTTGATTCCAGCTTGTGCTTCTTCCAGCCCAGCATTTCTCATGATATACTCTACATATAAGTTAAATAAGTAGGGTGATAATATGCAGCGTTGACGTACTCCTTTTCCTATTTGGAACCAGGCTGTTGCTCCATGTCCAGTTCTAACTGTTGCTTCCTGACCTGCATATAGGTTTCTCAAGAGGAAGGTCAGGTGGTCTGGAATTCCCATCTCTTTCAGAATTTTCCACAGTTTATTGTGATCCACACAGTCAAAGGCTTTGGCATAGTCAATAAAGCAGAAATAGATGTTTTTCTGGAACTCTCTTGCTTCTTCCATGATCCAGCGGATGTTGGCAATTTGATCTCTGGTTCCTCTGCCTTTTCTAAAACCAGCTTGAACATCTGGAAATTCACAGTTCACATATTGCTGAAGCCTGACTTGAAGAATTTTGAGCATTACTTACTAGCATGTGAGATGAGTGCAGTTGTGCTATAGTTTGAGCATTCTTTTGCATTGCCTTTCTTTGGGATTGGAATGAAAACTGATCTTTTTCAGTCCTGTGACAACTGCTGAGTTTTCCAAATTTGCTGACATTGAGTGCAGCACTTTCATAGCATCATCTTTCAGGGTTTGAAATAGCTCAACTGGAATTCCATCACCTCCACTAGCTTTGTTCTTAGTGATGCTTTCTAAGGCCCACTTGACTTCATATTCCAGGATGTCTGGCTCTAGATGAGTGATCACACCATCGTGATTATCTGGGTCGTGAAGATCTGTTTTGTACAGTTCTTCTGTGTATTCTTGCCACCTCTTCTTAATATCTTCTGCTTCTGTTAGGTGCATACCATTTCTGTCCTTTATTGAGCCCATCTTTGCATGAAATATTCCCTTGGTATCTCTAACTTTCTTGAAGAGATCTCTCGTCTTTCCCATTCTGTTGTTTTCCTCTATTTCTTTGCATTGACCACTGAGGAAGGCTTTCTTATCTCTCCTTGCTATTCTTTGGAACTCTGCATTGTGTATATACCAGTGGCTTATTCATGCTGATGTATGGCAGAAACCAACAACACTGTAAAGGAATTATCCTCCACTTATAAATTTTTAAAAACCCCCAAAAGAAATAATAACTAATATCTGCAAAATGCATCGTATATACAATGCCCTACATCAACAATGATGGTTTGTATTTTGCATATATGTATGCTGATTCATATATTCATGTTTCCTGTAGGGTTTTTGGAGTCTCTGGATGACTTTTACCTTCTTAGCAGTGGTTTGGTATTGCTGCAGACCACAAACAGCGTGTATAACAAAACCCTACTGCAGCACGTGGTACCCCAGTCTCTCCTGGCCTGGCAAAGAGTCCGGGTGGCCAATATGATGGCTAATAATGGCAAGCAGTGGGCAGAGGTCTTTTCAAAATACAACTCTGGTAAGTGGCCCTTTAGAATAACATTTAGGCATGTACGTTTTTTTTAGATTTTGAGTTAACCAGCCAGCAATACCCATGCCCTGTCTTCATGTCTTCTCTGCTTCAGGCACATATAACAATCAGTACATGGTCCTGGATCTGAAGAAGGTAAATCTGAACCACAGCCTTGACGAAGGCACTCTGTACATCGTGGAGCAAATTCCTACATATGTAGAATATTCCGAACAAACTGCTATTCTGCGGAGAGGTACTTTCTTCATGCTAGAAGTCTGATGAGTGTGTGTGTGTGTGTGTGTGTGTGTGTGTGCGCGTGCGCGCACACACATATATGATGGATAATGTGTGGTGTGTGAACGTATGATGGGGGGGTGTGTATGGTGGGGATGCAGGGGTGGGAATGCTGTTGCTTGTCACACAGGGAAAGAATGACAAGTTTCATCACATGTAAAACCTACACCTCAAACTCTTACATGACAATGTACTCTTTTTTTGTACTATTTATTTTTTTTTAAGTGTTTTGTACTATTTATTTATGACCTCTGTTGCACGCACGGGTTAAGTCACAGTGATGATTTTTCCTGGTACAGAGTAGCAGCTCAATTAATACTTCTTTTGGCTGCACCATGCGGCATAAGGGATCTCAGTTCCCTGACCAGGGATGAATTGAAACTGCACCCCTCGGTGTGTGGAGTCTTAACCACTGAACCACCAGGGAAGTCCCATGACAGGGTACTCTTACATGTGTGTGCATGTGTGCAAAGCCACTTCACTTCAGTCATGTCCAGTTCTTTGTGACCCTAGGGGCTGTAGTCTGCCAGGCTCCTCTGTCCATAGGATTCTCCAGCTAAGTATACTGGAGTGTGTTGTCATGCCCTCTTCCAGGGGATCTTCCTGACCCAGGGATTGAACCAGAGACTCTTAGGTCTCCTGCATTGGCAGGTGGGTGGGTTCTTTACCACTAGCGCCACCTGGGAAGCCCACCTTTGCGATTTTACTGGGTTTTATGAAAATGAATTGAGATAATTTCTATTGATTCTTAAGCATATTACCGGTCCACAGCAAGTCCTAGCATCTTGCATTGAACATACCACTCAGCACACACAGGAAGTCCTCACTGAATATTTGTTGAATAAATGAAAGAAAAGATGATGTCTGGGTGGAAGTTCACAGGCTAGAAAGTTCAGTTCAGTCGCTCAGTCGTGTCCAACTTTTTGTAACCCCATGGACTGCAGCACACCAGGCTTCTCTATCCATCATCAACTCTTGGAGCTTACGCAAACTCATGTCCATCGAGTTGGTGATGCCATCCAACCATCTCATCCTCTGTCATCCCCTTCTCCTCTAGCTTTCAATCTTTCCCAGCATCAGGGTCTTTTCCCAGCATCAGGGTCTTTTCCAGTGAGTCAGTTCTTCGCATCAGGTGACCAAAGTATTGGAGCTTCAGCATTAGTCCTTCCAATGAATATTTAGGACTGATTTCCTTTAGGATTGACTGATTTGATTTCCTTGCAGTCCAGGGGACTCTCAAGAGTCTTCTCCAACACCACAGTTCAAAAGCATTAATTCTTCAGCACTCAGCTTTCTTATGGTCCAACTCTCACATTCATACATGACTACTGGAAAAACCAAAGCTTTGACTAGATGGACTTTTGTTGCAAAGTAATGTCTCTGCTTTTGAATATGCTATCTAGGTTGGTCATAGCATTTCTTCCAAGCAGTAAGCATCTTTTAATTTCAAAGCTGCAGTCACTATCTGCAGTGATTTTGGAGCCCCAAAATAAAGTCTCTCACTGTTTCTATTGTTTCACCATCTGTTTGCCATTGAAGTGATGGGACCAGATGCCATGATCTTAGTTTTCTGAATGTTGAGTTCTAAGCCAACTTTTTCACTCTCCTCTTACTTACATCAAGAGGATCTTTAGTTCTTCACTTTCTGCCATAAAGGTGGTGTCATCTGCATATCTGAGGTCACTGATATTTCTCTCTGAAATCCTGATTCCAGTTTGTGCTGCATCCAGCCTGACATTTCACATGATGCACATAATTTAAATAAGCAGGGTGACAATATACAGCCTTGACGTACTCCTTTCCCTATTTAGAACCAGTCTGTTGTTCCATGTCCAGTTCTAACTGTTGCTTCTTGACCTGCATACAGATTTCTCAGGAGGCAGGTAAGGAAGTCTGGTATTCCCATCTCTTTAAGAATTTTCCACAGTTTGTTGTGATCCACATAGTCAAAGGCTTTGTAGTCAATAAAGCTGAAGTAGATGTTTTTCTGGAATTCTTTTGCTTTTTCAATGATCCAACAAATGTTGGTAATTTGATCTCTGGTTCCTTTGCCTTTTCTAAAACCAGCTTGAACATCTGGAAGTTCTGGGTTCACATACTGTTGAAGCCTGGTTGGAGAATTTTGAGTATTACTTGCTAGTGTGTGAGATGAGTGCAATTATGCAGTAGTTTGAACATTCTTTGGCATTGCGTTTCTTTGGGATTGGAATGAAAACTGACCTTTTCCAGTCCTGTGGCCACTGCTGAGTTTTCCAAATTTGCTGGCATATTGAGTGCAGCACTTTCACAGCATCATCTTTCAAGATTTGAAATAGCTCAACTGGAATTCCATCACCTCCACTAGCTTTGTTCTTAATGATGCTTCCTAAGGCTTACTTGACTTCACATTCCAGGATGTCTGGCTCTAGGTAAGTGTGATCTGGGTCATGAAGATCTTTTTTGTATAGTTCTTCTGTGTATTCTTGCCACTTCTTCTTAATGTCTTCTGCTTCTGTTAGGTCCATACCATTTCTGTCCTTTATTGAGCCCATCTTTGCATGAAATGTTACCTTGATGTCTCTAATTTTCTTGAAGAGATCTCTAGTCTTTCCCATTCTGTTGTTTTCCTCTATTTCTTTGCACTGATCACTGAGGAAGGGTTTCTTATCTCTCCTTGCTATTCTCTGGAACTCTGCATTCAAATAGGTATATCTTTCCTTTTCTCTCTTGTCTTTGGCTTCTCTTTTCTCAGCTATTTGTAAGGCCTCCTCAGACAACTATTTTGCTTTTTTCCATTTCTTTTTCTTGGGTATGGTCTTGATCACTGCCTCCTCTACACTGTCACAAACCTCTGGCCATAGTTCTTCAGGCACTCTGTCTATCAGATCTAATCCCTTGAATCTGTTTATCACTTCCACTGTATAATCATAATGGATTTGATTTAGGTCATACCCAAATGGTCTAGTGGTATTCCCCACTTTCTTCAATTTCAGTCTGAATTTGCAATAAGGAGTCCATGATCTGAGCTACACTCAGCTCTCAGTCTTGTTTTTGCTGACTGTATAGAGCTTTTCCATCTTTGGCTGCAAAGAAGATGAAGTCTTCTCTTGTGTTGTTGGAAGAAGGTGTTTGCTATGAACAGTGCGTTCTCTTGGCAAAACTCAGTTAGCCTTTGTGCTGCTTCATTTTTACTCCAAGGCCAAGTTTGCCTGTTACTCCAGGTATCTCTTGACTTCCTACTTTTGCATTCCAGTCCCCTATGATGAAAAGGACATCTTTTTTTGTGTGTTAGTTCTAGAAGGTCTTGTAGCTCTCCATAGAACCATTCAGCTTCAGCTTCTTCAGCATTACTGGTTGAGGCATAGATTTGGATTACTATGATTTTGAATGGTTTTCCTTGGAAACGAACAGAGACCATTCTGTCATTTTTGAGATTGCATTCAAGTACTGCATTTTAGACTCTTTTGTTGACTATGAGGGCCACTCCGTTTCTTCTAAGGGATTCTTGCCCACAGTAGTAGATATAGTGGTCATCTGATTAAATTCACCCATTCCAATCCATTTTAGTTCACTGATCCCTAGGATGTCAATGTTCACTCTTTCCATCTTCTGTTTGACCACTTCCAATTTACCTTGATTCATGGACCTAACATTCCAGGTTCCTACGCAATATTGTTCTTTACAGCATCAGACTCTACTACCATCACCAGTCACATCCACAACTGGGTGTTGTTTTTGCTTTGGTCTGTCTCTTCACTCTTTCTGGAGTTACTTCTCCATTGATTGGAGGGTTCAAATGAAACATTGTGCACACCAGAGACCCCACAGAGACTGAACTAGACCTGCCTTTGAGTGTTTGTCTCCTCTGGAGGCATGGGTCAGCAGTGGCCTGCTGACCAAGGGCAGCAGGGGCAGGGGCTCTGGGTGCTGCAGACCTGGGTATGGCATAAGCCCTCTTGGAGGAGGTTTCCATTAAACTCACCATAGAGCCACCAGAACTTACACAGGACTGGGGAAATAGACTCTTGTAGGGCACAAACAAAACCTTGTGCACACCAGGACCCAGGAGAAAGGAGCAGTGACCCCATAGGAGACTGACCCAGACTTGCCCATGAGTGTCCAGGAGTCTCCAGGAGAAGTGTGGGTTGGTGGTGGCCTGCTGCATGGTTGGGAGCACTGAGTGTGACAGTGTATGCCTGGGACCTTTTGAAGGAGGTTGCCATTATCTTCATTACCTCCACCATAGTTTGGCCTCAGGTCAAACAACAGGGAGGGAACACAGCCCTGCCCATCAACAGAAAATTGGATTAAAGATTTACTGAGCATGGCCCCACTCATCAGAAGAAGACAGTTTCCCCCTCAGTCAGTCTCTCCCATCAGGAAGCTTCCATAAGCCTCTTATCCTTATCCTTATCAGAGGGCAGAGAGAATGAAAACCACAGAAAGCACAGAAAACTAATCAAACTGACCACAAGTTAGCCTTGTCTAACTCAATGAAACTATGAGCCATGCTGTGTAGGGCCACCCAAGTCAGACGGGTCATGGTGGAGAGTTCTGACAAAATGTGGTCCACTGGAGAAGGGAAAGGGAATGGGAAAGCACTTCACCATTCTTGCCTTGAGAACCCCATGAACAGTATGAAAAGGCAAAAGATAGGACACTGAAAGTTGAACGTCCCAGGTCAGTAGCTGCCAAATATGCTACTGGAGATCAGTGGACAAACAACTCCAGAAACAATGAAGAGACATGCAAGAAAGGAGCTCAGCAGTTTGACAAGGGGACAAATCAAACAGATAGAGACACAAGACCATGGCATGAAGGAGAATGTATTAGCCCAGGATGGCTGGATATGAGGCTGTGATGTGGAAGATAAGGTTGTGATGGGAAAACTACAGCCCTTAGATCCTGCTGAGCAGTTTAGCCTTTATCCTTTAGAGCATCAGTCCCCAGCCTTTTTGGCACCAGGGACTGGTTTCATAGATGATTTCTTCTACAGCCTGGGGTGGGGGGTGGGAATGATTTGGGTTTGGGGATGATTCAAATGCATTATATTCATTGTGCATTTTATTTCTGTTATTATTACATCAGCTGCACCTCAGATCATCAGGGATTAGATTCTGGAGGTTGGGGACCTTGCTTCAGAAAACTGGAGTCTTTGAAAAGGGAGAACACACTGAAGGACAGATAGAAGACAGGAGGTGAATTAGGAAACTGTTGAAATAGGTCCACTGAGAGATGAGTAGGTACAGAACCAAGATAACGTGTGGATCCTGGGGATCAGGGCTGGTCCTTCATTTCCCAGGTCCTCACATTCATCTTGTAATGACACCCAGGGGGAGATGCCTCACTCCACAGTGGCTCCAGCCAGTGAAATGCCCACCACGTGCATAAAACAGAGTTGACTAAGGTGGAAACTTCAGTTGCCAAGAAGATCAGGTGCTACCAAGCAGTGGGCCTACCTCCACTCCTTCTTGGGAAATCCACCTGAGAAGTCAGATCACTAGGTGGTTACTTGGTTAGCACGACAATTCAAAACTGAGGACGCAGCTATCTGACTCTGAAGACTGGTCCATCCAGCTCCAAAGAGCCTGATAGTAATAGCCAACCTCAAGAGGGAGATGCTTGTTAAAGGGGACCAGTTACCCCAGGCCTTTTCTTCTTTGGACTGCTGCTGATGATATGCTGGGATCTGGGTTCTTTGCAATCCCATTTTTAGATCCCATGAAGAAATCTACCCTGGTACTAAATAAATTGATGATGACCTGTCTGTAGTTTGGGGGGTGGGGGGGGGGGCTTATGTTTTATTTTTCCACCAGAGGCAGAAAATACAGAGTTAAATTCAGAGTGTCTACCATATACTTGATGTATCTTTTATTTATTTTCTTTTGTTTGACCTTCATAATGTATTTCCAAGGGCTTCCCAGGTGGCACAGTGGTAAAGGATCTGCCTGCCAATGCTGGAGCACAGGAGAGTTGGGTTCAATCCCTGGGTCAGGAAGATCCCCTGGAGAAGGGAATGGCAACCCATTCCAGTATCCTTGCCTGGAGATCCCATGGAGAGAGGAGCCTGGCAGGCTACAGCCCATGAGGTCACAAAGAGTTGGACATGACTGTGCAACTGAGCACACACACAACATATTTCCAGATAAATATTATTGTTACCGGAGAAGGCAATGGCAACCCACTCCAGTACTCTTGCCTGGAAAATCCCATGGACGGAGGAGCCTGGTAGGCTGCAGTCCGTGGGGTCGCAAAGAGTCAGACACGACTGAGAAACTTCACTTTGACTTTTCACTTTCATGCATTGGAGAAGGAAATGGCAACCCATTCCGGTGTTCTTGCCTGGAGAATCCCAGGGACGGGGGAGCCTGGTGGGCTGCCGTCTATGGGGTCGCACAGAGTCGGACACAACTGAAGCGACTTAGCAGCAGCAGCAGCAGTATTGTTACCATCTTACTGAAAGGGGAGAAAAGCTGAGGAAGAAACATATGATTTTCCTAAATAAGTGATGTTGTACAGCCATTTTTTAAAAAGCCCCACAAACCTAGTATTTAGAAGCCGCAGTGATATATCAATAGAAGTCCTGGGTGCTTTTAGTCAGAAGGAAGGCATTCAACCTCTCTGAACCTCTGTTTCTTCCTTTAGAAGGAAGAATGGTCATATTTATACATCAGTAGGTGGTTTTGATACTATATTGGGTTGGCCAAAAAGTTCGTTCAGGTTTTTCTATACACTGTGATGGAAAAACCTGAAGAAACTTTTTCGCCAACCCAATACAAGATACTCTTTTAAATGCTTTTTTAATCATAAAGCTTTATGAAAATTTAAAGAGCAATGATTTTTATTATTCATTTGAGCTATTCACGTAGAGAACTGTAATAGTTAATGTTCATCTAGTGCTTACAAAGTACCAGACCCTGTTGTAAGCTCTGCCATCCATTTGAACTCACTTAATGCTCACAGCAGCGATCCTTGTGAGGTAAGACATCATTGTTCACATTTTACAGATGAAGACGTGAGCCACAGAGAGGTTAAGTAACTTCTGTAAGGTCACATACCAGGCAGTCTAACCTCCAAGTCTCAATTACCTAGATATACTGCAATAATAAATGTGATTTTTAGCCTGTACTTTCAATGTTGTCTTTGTCTTCCTTCACCTTGATGCTGGCTCCATGCCCCAGAATCAGTGAGGTTGAATGTTTTATCATTTGTTTTGTCCTAATAACTTCACCCCGAGCAGTGGATCCTACAAAATAGTAAGGAGAAAGGAAGACAGACAAGGGCCAAGAGAAGATGTGAGTGGAAGCTAAACCCTGAATGGTGAAGGTGGTCCTATATTGGCTGACAGTCCTGCTGCAATACCCCAGGCTACCATAATCTGAGATGTTCCTGAAATGGCGATTTTATTAAAGTTGTGTCACGTTTGATGCCTAGTGATGAAGGGCTGGCACACTGTGAAGCTTCAAATGAAGCTGAGCCTTATGAATGTTTAGGGTCAGAGGAGTTAAAAGTCTACTGGAATCTTAAGATCATCTCTAATCCCTTCACAGTATAAATTTTCCTTTCCCTCTTCCTACTAAAAAAAAAAGGGGGGGGGGGCAGAAATGAGGTTAACTGACAAAGGCCTAATTATTCAACTCTGAGCCTAGAAGTCAGGTTTTCTTCTGCTTAATAGATTGCCTTAAGAATGGATTGGAAGAATCAATATAGTGAAAATGAGTATACTACCCAAATCAATCTACAGATTCAATACAATCCCTATCAAGCTACCAGCGGTATTTTTCACAGAACTAGAACAAATAACTTCAAGATTTGTATGGAAATACAAAAACCTCGAATAGCTAAAGCAATCTTGAGAAAGAAGAATGGAACTGGAGGAATCAACTTGCCTGACTTCAGGCTCTACTACAAAGCCACAGTCATGAAGACAGTATGGTACTGGCACAAAGACAGAAATATAGATGAATGGAACAAAATAGAAAGCCCAAAGATAAATCCACACATATATGGACACCTTATCTTTGACAAAGGAGGCAAGAATATACAATGGAGTAAAGACAATCTCTTTAACAAGTGGTGCTGGGAAAACTGGTCAACCACTTGTAAAAGAATGAAACTAGATCACTTTCTAACACCACACACAAAAATAAACTCAAAATGAATTAAAGATCTAAACGTAAGACCAGTAACTATACAACTCCTAGAGGAAAACATAGGCAAAACACTCTCCGACATAAATCACAGCAGGATCCTCTATGATCCACCTCCCAGAAATAAAAGCAAAAATAAACAAATGGGATCTAATTAAAATTAAAAGCTTCTGCACAATAAAGGAAAATATAAGCAAGGTGAAAAGACAGCCTTCTGAATGGGAGAAAATAATAGCAAATGAATCAACTGACAACTAATCTCAAAAATATACAAGTAACTTATGCAGCTCAATTCCAGAAAAATAAATGACCCAATCGAAAAATGGGCCAAAGAACTAAATAGACATTTCTCCAAAGAAGACATATGGATGGCTAACAAACACATGAAAAGATGCTCAACACTCATTATTAGAGAAATGCAAATCAAGACCACAAAGAGGTACCACTTCATGCCAGTCAGAATGGCTGCGATCCAAAAGTCTGCAAGCAATAAATGCTGGAGAGGGTGTGGAGAAAAGGGAACCCTCTTGCACTGTTGGTGGGAATGCAAACTAGTAGAGCCACTATGGAGAACAGTGTGGAGATTCCTTAAAAAATTGCAAATAGAACTGCCTTATGACCCAGCAATCCCACTGCTGGGCATACACACTGAGGAAACCAGAATAGAAAGAGACACATGTACCCCAGTGTTCATCGCAGCACTGTTTATAATAGCCAGGACATGGAAACAACCTAGATGTCCATCAGCAGATGAATGGATAAGAAAGCTGTGGTACATATACACAATGGAGTATTACTCAGCCATTAAAAAGAATACATTTGAATCAGTTCTAATGAGATGGATGAAACTGGAGCCGATTATACAGAGTGAAGTAAGCCAGAAAGAAAAACACCAATACAGTATACTAACACATATATACGGAATTTAGAAAGATGGTAATGATGACCCTGTATGTGAGACAGCAAAAGAGACAGGTGTGTAGAGCAGACTTTTGGACTCTGAGGGAGAGGGAGAGGGTGGGATGATTTGGGAGAATGGCATTGAAACATGTATACTATTATGTAAGAAACAAATCGCCAGTCTATGTTTGATGCAGGATACAGGATGCTTGGGGCTGGTGCACGGGGATGACCCAGAGAGATGTTATGGCGAGGGAGGTGGGAGGGGGGGGTTCATGTTTGGGAACTCATGTACACCCGTGGTGGATTCATGTCAATGTATGGCAAAACCAATACAGTATTGTAAAGTAAAATAAAGTAAAAATTAAAAAAAAAAAAAAGGAATCTGGGGTGAAAAACCAAAGAATTCTGATGCTCTTCTCCCCCTAGTGGAATAATCTAGGCTATACTGGTTCTGTAAATTTCTAAGGATCTGTGTGGTTACCAGGGTTCACAGCCATTATTTTCTGTGTAATGTTACTTCGTAATTACACAGCTGTGCCGATGTTCAAAAGAAAGTACCGTTCATGACACTTCTTTTGTTTCCTCTCTCTTCTGTCTTCCTCCCTGTCAATCCCACCCTTCTCTCCCTTCCATTCCAAATCAGGATATTGGCCCTCCTACAACATTCCTTTTCATGAAAAAGTTTACAACTGGAGTGGCTATCCAATACTGGTCAAGAAGCTGGGTTTGGACTACTCTTATGATCTGGCTCCCCGAGCTAAAATCTTCCGGCGTGATCAAGGAAAAGTGACGGATATGGAATCCATGAAATATATCATGCGATATAACAGTATGTAGCACATTTGTCAAGAGTCATTCTTCCAAACTCTTTTTCTTCCCCATGGATAAAGAATCCATTTATCACCTCTGTACTAGAAGGCAGTCTAAGAAGTTATTGAATTATTTAGTATTCAGTTGATACTATGCATAATATATATTCAACAAATAGAATTTTGTCCTTCTTTATGAAAATGATAGGGAAGAAGATTCTATGGATTTAATTGAAAAAAGTCTTATGTAAAACACAAAAGAAATAACCCATACAGGGTAACTTTTTTTTTCTTTTTCTTTTTTACCCTACCATCCCAAACACAGATTTCCTTCCAAGGACAAAAGCAGCTACTAAAGCAAAAATTACCCGTAAACACTTTGTTTTTGATGAACAATATCAAAGATTCGTATTTGTTTTGTTAAAAAAAACTGGACACACACTTGTGCTCTGTTCTCTTCTGTCCAGTCATCACTGCGGTTGTGAGCGCAGGTTGAGCCTGGAGTAGGGGCTCGATGTTGCCTCCTCCCTGTACAAGCCACAGGGGCCTTCCGTATGTGGGAGCAGGCTGAGCAGATCTGGACACCTAGGCTGGAATAGGGCCACACAGCTTACCGTGAAAGAATGCATCTCGGAATGGCCAGTGCTCACTCTGTCCCATCACTGTTCCCTAGATTACAAGGAGGATCCTTATAGCAAGGGTGATCCCTGCAACACCATCTGTTGCCGTGAGGACCTAAACTCACACAGTCCGAGTCCTGGAGGTTGCTATGACACCAAGGTAATGTGCTGTTGGGTTCTGTTTGCTTTATTTTGGCTGTGCTGGGTCTTTGTTGTTTGGGGTTTTTTTCTACTTACGGTAAGCAGAGGCTACTCTCTAGTTGCAGTGCCTGGGCTTCTCACTGCAGTGGATTCACGGGCTTCAATAGTTGCAGTTCCCAGGCTCTAGAGCACAGGCTCTGTTGTGGCCCACGTGCTTAGGTGCTTGACGGCAAGTGGGATCTTCCTGAACCAGGGATTCCCCACACTGGTAGGTGGACTCCTTCCCACTGGGCCACCAGGGAAGCCCCACCCTATTGGTTTTCCAGTGCCTAGGCCTATTCAAAGGCAGAGCTGCAGAAATTTTTGTGGCATAAATCACAATAATGTCTCTTAACTTATTGTGCCTGTGCTCTGGTGTCTGACTCTGCAACCCCATGGACTGTAGCCTGCCAGGCTCCTCTGTCCATGGAATTTCCCAGACAATACTGGAATGCGTTGACATTTCCTTCTCAAGGGGATCTTCCTGACTCCGGGACTGACCAGTGTCTCCTGCATTGGCAGGAGGCTTCTTTACTGCTGAGCCACCTGGGAAGCCCAATGCCTCTTAAACATGAACTCAATTATGGAATCAGCTTTTTCAGAGGTTATAGTGGTAGGTCCCTTGGACTAACTTCCAGTCCCTGCTCCGTCACTTCATCACATCATCTCACAGTGCTTCTGTTTCCTCATCTGAAAAATGGAAAGAAGAGTACTTGCTTCCTAGGGTTGTTGTGAAGAATGAATATTTAATATCTATAAAATGTTTACAACAGTACTTAGCATATTATTTGTGAATGTGCATAACCATAATGATGATGATGATGGTGATAGTGTTGCTGTCTTAAGTTTTACCAGACTGGCCCAAAGTCCAAAGAACATATTGAGAGCACAGTGATGTCACTTTAAACAGAAATTGAATTGAGCTGAAGGAATAAGTATTGGGCCAGATGCTCAAGCACTAAAGGGTTTTCACTACAATTGTTAAGTGCTGTAATGTGTCTCACAATATAGGTAATAAGTAAGTTTACAGTGGGGTTGAAGCCCACTCATATAGGCTTGTAAGAACCAGTTGTTTAAAATGTCAACACCAGTTTGATAGCCTGAAATGGCAGAATATTTACATCATGGAAATCAGCAAACACTACAACTTGGGGTCTTTTTTTTCCTAAGAGAGCTAATTGTTAACAACTTATTGGCACAGGACTGCACCTGGAGTGTCCAAGATTATGCGTTAACTATCTAGTGGGTAGAAAAGAATCATTCTACCACATCTTTTTGTACTTTTGGGCTTGGGCATGTGTCTTTTCATTTCCATCTATGGTCCTAAATTCTGAAGAAATCTGTTAGATTTAAGAGTTAACTATTCTATCTGAAGCTCTGAAAACTATTAAAAATGCCAACCTCCTAACACATTATTTTTTCTATCAGCCTAATGGCTAAACAGAAGATGGTTTAGAATGGTTTGAGCCAAGCTTTAGTCTTTAATGACTAAGATTTTGTATAATGTACAAAAAACAGTGGATGTACTGAGCCTGGCACACATGAAGCCCCAGTGAATGCTTTTGTATTTATTTCTTTTTAATGGTATTTGCAAACATTCAGTAAAGTGTGTAAAAAGTGTTATGTCCATTCCAGAGTACACAAAGAGAATTACTTGAACTGGGGAGAAACCAAGCCAAGCTTTCATCTGCCAAATTTTACCTTTTTCAGGAGACAAAAGCCTGCCAGTTTTTCATCAAAAAAGGTTCTGTTGAAGCACATATTTAAAAAATATCACTTCTCTAGAGCCATTTTGAATGAGGAAAATCTGAAGTTATAAGACATTTTCTGCTTTCCTGTCTAACCTTAAGTTCTGCTGTGATCCAATGTTCAAGTGTTTTTAAGAACCATGGACCTTATTTTTTTATATCAAGTTCCATCTACTTTAATACTCTTGTTACTGCCCTGATTAATAACAACTTTTACTGAGGAATTAATACATTCTAGGTACTGCTCTCATTAATCCTCATGACAACTCTTCTATGAAGTAGGGTTATTAGTATAATTTTACAAATAAGAAAACTGAGTCAAAATAAATTTTGGAGGTTGAATTCTAAATATGAGTAACCTGACTCCAGATCTCACACTTTGGGCTGTTAGTTTAATACTCTTCTACCAGTCAGTGCAGGGCTTCCAAGGTGGCACAGTGGTAAAGAATCCACCTGCCAAGCAGGAGACATGGGTTCAATCCTTGGGTTGGAAGACCCCGCCCCTGAACAAGGAAATGGCAACCCACTCCAGTATTCTTCCCTGGGAAATCCTATGGACAGAGGAACCTGGCAGATGACTTAGTGACTGAACAACTAGTCAATTCACATTTGGATGCCAAATGGATACAGAAGAGCATATTGTAGAAGCTTGCAGGATTTTATTTTAAGGGGAGCTAATATTGTGACTTTGGACAAAGAGCAGGGACCACACCTAAAGGGGCTTAGTCGTGTTTTTTTCCCAATGGTTTTCTAAAACATCCCCCTCCTCTCTCTCTGCAGGTGGCAGACATCTACCTGGCATCCAAGTACAAAGCCTATGCCATCAGTGGGCCCACTGTACAAGGTGGCCTCCCTGTTTTTCACTGGAGCCGTTTTAACAAAACTCTCCATGAGGGCCTGCCAGAGGCCTACAACTTTGATTTTATTACCATGAAACCTATTTTGTAACTTGACATAAAATGGAGGGAGATAAGGGAATAGAAGGCTGCAAGTAAGATACCAAAGGCAGTATTTTAGCTGTTTTTTCATTCAGAATTAGTTTTAATGAAATATATTCAATTCAGTCTATCACTTTCATTTTCTGCTGCTGATTTTGTCATTTTTAAAACAAGCGCCTACAATTGGGTGGGGCACCATATAAGAAACATATGGTAAATAAACAATACCATTTCAGCACACAAGCTTATACACCAGAAAGTACGGTAGAAACTGCTCCCTCACCCCGAGATCCACTGTCTCCATGTATGCCTGGCTGCATAGGCCGCACCTCCCAGCTTCCCTTGGGCAGCTATGCCATGTGACAGAGTCCTTGGGGTGGACTCTGAGTTGAGTGCTACTCCCAGGCCCCGTTCCTCAGACCCTGACTGCCTCATGCTCTTTCCCCTTCTCCTCGCTGGATGGACTTCATGACAAAGCCCTAGGGGATGGTGGAACCTCCAACAGAAATGCAGTTGTATGTTTTTGTTTTTTTCTGGTTATTAACAAGCAACAGTCGAAGTCTTTCTGTGGTGCACAAACATAATACAGCAGACTTTAATGTTGTCACCTGTTAGTTAAAAACAGCTTATCTAACCTAGCAGCAGCTCTGCCTAACAACGTTTCAAAGCTGGAGGGTTATATGTTGTTTGAGTGTCATGGTGCTGTCAAATTAAGTAAACCATACTGAACAGTGTAACAGTGACTCTTAACAAGGTGAGAGACTCGCAGAAGAAAAGAATACTCATAAGGTCTGAGAATAACAGAATGAATCAGAGTACTCAGAATGTTAAAAACCCAGTAGTTTATTTCAAAGTATAAATTTCAGGCTTGCTGGACAAAATCCCACTACAGTTAACACTTATACAGACACCACTCTACTGTACATTAAAAAAAAGAAAAAAAAAAAAAACCCACAAAAACCTTCAAAACCTAATAAAAATAGGGCAACTTGCTACAGCCCAGTCTCTATTAGACATCAGAAGGTCTTACATTGTCATTATTTACACTTTCAACTGTAATAAAGAAATATTAGGATGCAAGTTTCCTACAAAGGAAATTATTTTTATATTTAATTTTGAAAATGGCTGATAAAATTCTAAAGCCAGGATTCCCCAAATGATGTCTGATTGCCCAGTTATCTTATTTACAAAAAAATAATTTTTTTTAAGATAGCAATTAAATATAAAGGGTGGGTATTTGACTCTACAAGTGAAAAATAAAGAATGACAAACTTAGCATGATAAAACTGAAGATGAGAAGACAAAACACATGTTTGTATCATTCTATTCCTCCCCATTGGCTGGCTCAAGGAAAATAAGTTTTTGGAATTGGATAAACCTGCCACACTAATGAAACACTTTACAGGAATTGTTCTAACCTTTTTTGTTTGTCCCAAAATTTTCAGAAAGGGGAGGGGCCATCATTTACCCAGTAGAGAGTAAGGCAGGCAGAATTATACACTGGTTTTAAATAGAGTTATTTGCAATAATCTAATACTGGGACATGGTCTTTCTGGAAATCAGAATAAAACAGGCCAATGACTGGTCAATGATTAAGTTAAAATAATGAATAAATCACAGGATATTGAAATAGCCCCACAAGGAAAGTCTGGGAGAACACTTGGAAGTCTTTGCAATAATGTACTGTGCCAACATCACAGTGTATACAAGTGAGAGAAGAGGATAACGCAGGCATTATTCTGTTAATCTTTTACAGTACTGGAAAATCTGTGGAACAAGATAAATGCATATCATGCAATATTAACACCTTGCTGCATAAACAATAATTTGGAAAATACAAGCAAAAGAGCAAACAAACAAAAAAAACCCACATTAACACTTATCGGCCACAGGAAGATAACTGTATGGTGCAGCCTGCCTAAGGAGTTCTGCTGACAGGTGGTCCTAAGCTCCTTGTTTGAGGTCATTTTATTCAATCAAACTTTTCATTTCCTATCTGGCAATGGGGGTTGGGACAGTGGGGAACACATGTCTGTGAGGCAAATGGCAACCCAACAAACATTCACTTTTCAAGGAAGCAAGCTCTGCTCTTCATTTCTCTCATGAACTTCGACTTTGTTAAATGGCACACAGTATTCTGCATGTTTTAAAAAGTGAGTCCAGAGAAATAGAGGGATATAGTTACCTCATAAAGTTACCTGTTACCAACAGATGTCTTTGTATATACTTTATAAATGTACTGGCAAGAATGTAATTTTAAAATGTGAGGCTTAGTCACACTTAAAATTGGGTGAAAATTACTCCGACAAAGTACAAAGTAGACAGTAACAAACATCACCATTACCTTTAAATGTCATATAAACATCCTCTATTTCAGGCTGAAGTATCAGAAGTTTCCAGGATTTCCAATAAGGCAATACTTACACAAGTATTGTCAGACTAAAAAAGTAGCAAACTTGCATTCCCAAAATGGGATTATTAAGCTTATTTGTAATACTCTGAGAAAAGATACTGTGAAATTAAAAAAGGTACCATGAAGTGTGATTGCTATTAAAAAATATGTGACCAGTAGCTATTTCTAGTTGAGCCCTCCATTCTCTGTCTCTAAAGAAACAAACCAAACAGAAAGCTCTCTTCAACATTAAAAAACCTGCCTGAAATAAAAACCTAGAGTTCAAGTAGCACCCACTGGTAACTCCAACATAATTGTTGCCTATAAATTCTGTGGCAGGCTAATTGAAAGAAACCATCTTATAATATCTTTTCCCTCAAATAATTACAATCTCTCTTTGTACCTTCCCTCCACCACTTGGAATAAAAAGTTTTATTTTACTGTAGTAAATCTATTTTTTAGGGTTACTATTTAAGTTATTTCTTTTTTCTCTGACAGAAATCACACAGTATAG
The DNA here is from genome assembly GCF_016772045.2 of Ovis aries. Taxonomy (NCBI): domain Eukaryota; kingdom Metazoa; phylum Chordata; class Mammalia; order Artiodactyla; family Bovidae; genus Ovis; species Ovis aries. Next base: position 201,009,605 of record NC_056056.1, read on the forward strand.
GTCAAAATAATATTTTCATTCTACTGGGCTTTCTTCACCTGATTATATAATGCTATGAAAGCATAATTTTTTTTTTTTTAAAAAAGCATAATTAAAAAAAAAAGGATTAGTAAACAAAGTACTCACCAAGGGAAGCTTTCTAGGCTAGGTAAGCAAATTATCACATGACCATAAAACCGGTCAATAAAGGACAATTTTGAACATGGGCTTTCTATTCTGTCAACTGAAATGATCTTCAACACATAATCAACACTGCAACCATTGCAGGTAAAAACATATGTACATGCAGATATAAGACAGATGCTCACATACATCTAGAAGATCATAAGCTTCTCCCTTTAAAATTTTTCATTGGCATGACATTGGCAATTTCTTTACCATCATCATTAGACCCACAATGAGTAACACCTACATAGTTGGTTGGCAAATATGACTCATGGAAATTTTAATTCTCACTGTGGTATATTTTCTGAAAGCAAAAGGAAGATTTTGGAGCATTTACTTTAGGCAATCTGTAGGCTTTCCTCCACATCAATCAAACTTCACATCCAACCTGACAGTACAGTGACCAGTAAAAGTCTCTAAAGAGAGTTTCTTTACAAGTAGAATGTTTCCTATTACAAGCCATTGAAGATGCAAACAAAGAAGCATTAATATGGAAGTGACAGTTCCCTCTTATAAGTCATACATTAATGACTAACTCATTTAAGAAGGCAGGAATATGATTTCCAATATGATATGGAAGATGGCTTGAAAATGTATTCCACAAACTCCACAAATTCCTTTCCAAGCATCGCCAACCCCACTCTCATCCCCCAAATTACGCCATCTCTCCTGTCTTAAGCTACCTACACTCCAACATGTACCTGATACCAGTATAACTGGCACTCAAATAGAAAATCCATGACCAAAGTTTGATTAAAACTTTGAAGAGGAACAGAGATGCACAGAAGTTGTAAAGTCATTCTTACATAAATGACCCCAAAGGATATACTTTAAACCGTATCCAAAGCTGACATATGGTGAATCAGACAAAACTTAGCACCATCAAAAGAAAAGATTAATACAGGAAGAATGATATGAGGATAAAGAAGAAATGGAGCTTTCCCTTGATAGTTTAGCTTACTGTATTTTGTGAATTTTACTATTTACTTTCTTTGAAAGAATACTATGGGTGATAAGGTATGCTTTGGGTGATAAGGTAAACCAGAATTGCTTTCATAATCTCTAAGACAGTGTGCAACATAGATATTAAAAGATATTTGAAGGGAAATTGGCTTATACAATGTGGTCTTCTTTTGGTTCACTTTACACAGAGTTAAATAGTGACCAGAAATAAAAAGCATTAATTTTCTTGGAAGAAAAGAGCAAGTTAAATGTAATGATGTCACTGATGAGACTACATATAAAAGCCTTGGTCTAAAATTTACTTGAGGGAAATGTGCTACATTTGGTGGAGAGAAAGGAGAAATGAGGATGAAAGGTTGACAGAGAAGAGTAAACCACAATGGAAAAATGGCCCTGTTTACTTCTGCAGTTAATCCTTAAGGCACAAAAATAAATGGAAAAAAATCTCTGATTAGAAAAGGGAGGGCCCACTGCAATTCTTTTTCATCGATTGACAACCCAGAAAAGACAAAAGAAAACATGAAAAGATCTTTTCCTGTGTTCAAATTAACCTATTTTAAACTATTTGACCATTTTGCTTTTTATTTTTTCTTTGGGTTCCATTTAGAGTCAGTTTAAATCATCTATCTATAAACCTACAGATCACGTAGAAGCAGAATCATGCCAGATACATACCTCAAATCATTTGATCTACTTACTTCACACTGGAAGAGAGGTAAATTTGAGAATGAAAATGGGAGATTCCACTGTAATAAACATATAAATACAGAAAAGCACACACCACACATATACCCCAGCCTCAAAACTAAAGCAAGGTGCACATTTACATTTCAAAACCTTGAAGCCTGAATTGTTCAGGAAAAGATCCTGCTTTATGGGCTGAGTTTATTCTGATTATAAACAAATGTAGTGTATATATACATCGGTCCAAGAAATCTTGCACAATGTGCATTTTACAATGGGTATCATGCACAAGATTAAAACAAGACCAAAAAGTAGAACTTCTGAAAGAGGAAGAGAGAAAGGCTCCAAGGTTTAACTGCTCTGTGAAGAAGAGATCACATCTGTTGACTGAGGATCACAGAAAGGTCCAAAACGCCCGTAAATATCCTTGGCTCGTACTGCAAAGTAGTATTTGCTGCCAGACACGAACTGGGTGAGAGTGCATGCCATAGGCAAGGGAAGTGCCTTGACTTCGCCAATCTTCTTCCACTGTGAGGGTACAGTGGCACTGGGTTCCTCGTGGTAAGCGTACAGGTGGTAGCTGTCAACAGTGGCGCAGCTTCTGTCCACCTCCAGAACACTCCAGGACAGTACAATGCCATTTTGACTCTGAACTCGTGCTAACTTCAAGTGAGGCTTCTGAGGCAGAGACGTGCTGGCAGCTTCAGGGGGCAGACGCTGTGGTTGTGGGGCTTCTGGTAAGGGTGCTGGGTGCACAGGGCGTGGGGGCTCCTAACAAAAAAAGAGTCATGTTGATGGATAATGATTGGAGAAAGGACTGTTTCTTAATGCGAGAACTATAACATCCTAGAAATCACTTACTTTTAGAGAGTCTTCATTTTACATCAAGAATACTGGGAAATAGCAAATATCACACATCTGGCAAGTTCTCCCTGATGATTTGAAACCAGTTCATGACCCAGAAGATGAGTGTTGAGATTATTCCCTCTGTGCTTTTTGGGTCTGAGATACTGAGTTTTCCTTGGGAAACAAAAGCCCTGGCTGATGGAACATCATCTTGACAGAAACTGAAATAATAATCTACTTCTGATAAAATAATTAATGATTTAATGATCTATACCACAGACTCTTGTTTTAATATAACATATTTTTTAATAACATATGTTGGCAGTCTATCAATCATCTAAAATTTGAGTATCAACTCTACTTTCATTTTCAGACTGTTTCTCCATAAAAAGACAGTAGCATATTCTTATAAGTTAAGTACATATAACACTGACTGTATATTATATTCTTGGTCAGTCTGCATGAAAAAGGTTACATTTATACTGGACTGTGAGAGAGAGAATTTAGAAATGTAGAAATAGTTGTGAATCTTTCTGCTAACAGGTAAAAGCATGAACAAGGCATGGGGATAGGCAAGCGAGGGGATTTATGGGCAAAAACACGGAGAATGTGAAGAACACACAAATTTGGAAAGGTAAGTTAAGGCCAGATAATGAAAAAGCATGAATACTAAGCTTACAAACTGACCTGATGCTAGACATTATTATCATCTGGGTTTTAAGATTACAATGATACCAGTTCTTCAAAAAGATTTAAGTAAGAGCCAGGAAACAGAGATATAAGTGGTCTTTTTTTCCCCCCAAGTGAAACATTATTGCTCAATGACTTTAGTTTGGAAGTCATGAAAAAAATAAGATCTCCTTAACTGAAATTCATTTATCAAAATTATGTTTTAATATGCATTTCATTAAATGGATAATTTGCATATACTAAATAGTGAATTCTGTGAAGATCTGATATCTTCTAAATCTCTATGCCTTTTCAAAGTTCAGTGCTAGTAGTATGCACGCAGTAACAACTCAAAAAAGGATCTGCCAAATAATCTCAAGAAATGAAAATATGCTGAAATTTATATGTGAAGTGAAAAAAATCATATACACATCTGGAGAAACACAGTTTAAAAGCTAAAATAAATATAAAGTTAGAGGGAGGGAAAAAAGCAAATGCAAATACATGAAACATCAAAAGCTGAAGAAAAACAGATTTGAATACTGGCCATCTTACTGTATTACTTCTCTCAAATTAAGTAAATAACATTAAATAAACACACAACTAGTAAGATCTATGAGAAGAAGGCTGCAGTCATGAACTTGACTGGAAAGAGTAGGAATTTAAGGAGTATGATAATAGCTTACAGCCTATAACAGCCCTTTCTAATTCTTAAAATTTGAGGCTACCAAATCCTCTCATATTTCAAAACAGTTAAGTCAACTGAGCTACTGCTTCGTTTCTGCCACTGCAATGGAGATTTCTACTGAAGTTTTAGAGATAATATATCAGGGATTTGCTTCAAAATATTCCAGTGCATACACAGGTTGTAGGAGTTTGTGGGTGGCAATACAGAAGAAAGAAGATTGGCTATGACTGCTGAAGACTGATGACTACTGAAGACAGGTAATGGGTAGGTGGGGATTGCTACACTAGTCTTTCTACTTTTATATATATTTGAAAATTCCCAGTTAAAAATATTATTAAAATTAAATTAAAAGAATGTTTCTCCTATGAGATACTGCTGCTGCTGCTGCTAAGTTGCTTCAGTTGTGTCCGACTCTTTGTGACCCCATAGATGGCAGCCCACCAGGCTCCCCCGTCCCTGGGATTCTCCAGGCAAGAACACTGGAGTGGGTTGCCATTTCCTTCTCCAATGCATGAAAGTGAAAAGTGAAAGCGAAGTCGCTCAGTCATGTCCGACTCTTTGCGACCCCATGGACTGCAGCCAACCAGGCTCCTCCATCCATGGGATTTTCTAGGCAAGAGTACTGGAGTGGGGTGCCATTGCCTTCTCTGATGAGATATAGTGTATTTATTATAAGACAATTCATATGGAATCCTGTTTTAAAAAAAGCTCTGATGGATCATCACATTTGCAAAACTGCAGCATAAATAGGACATTTTTACTATATATTTCTCGAAGGAATATGGGATGAAGTAGGTTGTTTGTAGTTGCAAACAACAGTAATGAGATATGTGCCACAGATCCTACAAGGCTAGATCTGAAGCACTGTGCCAACATGCTGGAGGTGCTGGGACCAGAAAAATCTGAGTTTTAAAATGGCTCTGCCTCTGACACTAGTTTGGCAGTGACACTGAGTAATCACCTAATATCGCTAAGACACAGTAGCCTCTTCTATCAAACAGAGAATATTGATTCTCAAGGGTTTCCCTGGTGGCTTAGATGGTAAAGACTCCATCTGCAACGCAGGAGACCTGAGTTTGATCCCTGGGTTGGGAAGATCCCCTGGAGGAGGGCATGGCAACCCACTCCAGTATTCTTGCCTGGAGAACCCCCATGGACAAAGAAACCTGGTGGGCTAGTCTATGGGGTCACAAAGAGTCAGTCATAACTGAGCGACTAAGCACACAGTAGGGTTGGGAGGAGTAAATAAAATAATACAAGTACAATAGTAGAGTGCCTCGTATACGTGAAGTGCTCCATTAACACGACTTTTTTAACTGCAGTGGGACAGTAAAATAACAGCTGCTAAGAGCACAGGCTCTGGAACTGGAATGTGTTGGGTTTTATGAGGTATGACCTGGGGCTGGTTATTCAACCACTCTGTACATTAGCTGCCATACCAATAATAAAGGATAAAAAAAGAAAGCTAGAGTTCTAAAGAATTTCTGTGTAAGGACCACATAAATTAACAGTGCCTGGTGCATAGAAAGCCCTTCACAAACTTAGCCATTACTATGTATATTTTAAAAAGGATGCTTTGCTTGGTAAAAAGTGGTATCAGCCTCAATCTCCTACCACTATTAGAGCCAGCATTTCCATTCACACACTCTATCATACCAAATACTATTACAGTCAGGTCACAGGATAATGTGACATTGATTTGGAGATTAAAACTAAGGAGAAATCTTTGGTTTTCTCTATTATCTCTTAACCAATGAATTCCCAATACCACTGGATGATTAAAAGTAGCAGGTGATAGGTCAGAGAAAGACAAATATTATATGATATCACTTATATGTGGAATCCAAAAAATAATACAAATGGACTTCTTTACAGAACAGAAACAGGCTCACAGACACAGAAAATAGTTATGGTTACCAAAGGAGAGGGGAAGGGATAAATTAGAAGTATGGGATTACCAGATATACATCACTATGTATAAAATAGGTAAACAAGGATTTACTCTATAGCACAGGCAACTCCATTCAATATCTTATAATAAACTATAATGGAAAAGAATCTGAGGCTGTACACCTGAAACTACCACAACACTGTAAATCAACTACAGTTAAATTAGAAAATTTTTTTAAATTAAAAGTTTAAAATAAAACCAGTAAAACGATAGCAGTGTAATAGAACTAGTATAAAATTCTGAGAATAAAATTAAACCTGCAACAATATTTCGTAAAATATTCAGTACTTTAAAAAAATATTCACTACTCAAGAATGCGCTCTTTAACCTAACCATAAGTTTAACATAGTCTATTCCACTTCTCACGCCCCAGACGTGGACTCTTTTATATGCTGCACACCACCACAAGCAAACTCTATACTCCCCAACCATCATTACCCAGAAGTGTTTCTGAGTAATGTTGACAGATATAATGGTAAGATCTACTTTCTTCAATAAACATCTGCTGGAAAAACAGAAGACCTGTTATTTTCTTTTGCTATAACTAGTTTAAAGAAAAAGTACTAACTGCAGTGGTATCTGACAGTGTTATACGTGAGAATTTTGTGAAGCCAAGGGTCCTCACTTACAGTATGCACTTGTGGTGGTCGGTGATGCACTGTGAGCTGAGGTCCTGTTGATCCCAGGGTTAATCCATTGTTTACAACATATGTAGTTGCTTGAGGCACTCGGACTGTAACACCTATAAAAGAAAATGAAGTGATAGAATTCGAATTCTATTCTAAATTTGGTAGAACACTGAATTAAACATTTAAAAATCAGTAAAGTGATGTTTTTAAAATTCAAAAGGAAAAATATATCTAACCTAGAAGTCTATACTCATCTAAAGTATCATTCAAGCATGAAGATAAAGAAATTCTCATATATGCAAGCTACCAAAATAAATAGTCTACCTCCATGAACTTTTCTTCAAGTAGCCACACGAGAGACAAGATTAACAAAGGACAATAGGAGACAAAGTGAACAGGAGATCCAGCATAGGAAAGAAAGAAATGCAATCCATACCCAAAATCCTAGCACACTGAAACACTGGAGGTACACATAACACAGAAGGCAGATAGGCCAGAACGGAGCACTGTGACTCTAAAGATAGAAAACATGAAGCTTTCTTCACAAAGATCTCTGCTGCCTCCAGAACAGGCAAGTTAATCTTGCCTCATTTTAACAAGGTTCCTCTCTTCCTTTCCATGCTCTGCTGATCAGCTGAGGATACTCATTTCATCCAACAGAAAACTTTATACAGACATCAGGGCAACAAAAGCAGAAAATTTAGAAGCAGACTTCCTCGGTGGTACAGTGCATAAGAATTTACCTGCCAATGCAGAGGACACAGCTTTGATCCCTGGTCTGGGAAGATCCCACATGCCATGGGGCAACTACTGAGACTGTGCTCTGGAGCCCAGTCTACTCTACAGCTGCAACTACTGAAGCCTGAGCCCCTAGAGCCTGCACTGCACAAGTCACCGCAATGCGAAAGCTGAACACCACAACTAGAGAGTAGCCCCTGTTCCCCGCAACTACAGAAAGCTCATGTGCAGCAATGAAGACCCAGTGTGACCAAAGATAAAATTTTTTTAAAATTAAAAAATGGAGAAAATTTAGAAGCCACTCATAGCTCAGCCATATTTCTGCCATATATCCATTACTGTGGGTACCTTGCCTGGGGTGAGCCCTGTTTCCCAGAATTCATTTAAGACACTGCTGACAGATTTCCCCAGAGAAAGCTCTTGTAAACTTGAGAAAGCTAAAGCCAGAATGTGAACTAGAGACTCTGTTTAGTTTATTTTCTCCTATAGCCATCACCTAATAATGGCATGACTGAAGTTTCAATAAACAGCTGGATTTGTCCCTGCTTGTTAAGTTTTGCGAAACTGAATATTTTTAGTGATACCTATAGAGATTGCAAAACCATACAGAAAAACAGAAAGTAAGGGTGATGGTTACCTCTGATGGAAAGGGAATAGGATGAAATTAAGAGCAGGCATACATAGATTTTTAGATTTTGATAAAGTTCTATTTCTTAGCCTAGTGGAGAGTTCATATGTGGTTCATTTTGCTATTTTTCTTTAAGCTTTAAATATATCCTTTATATAAACTTGTTTGTATATTTTGCAGCTGAAAACATGTATGTTTCATATATATATGTGTGTATGTATATACATACACACACACATACACACACGGAAATTACAAGTTACCTTAAACATTTTCCCATCACACACACACACACACGGAAATTACAAGTTACCTTAAACATTTTCCCATCTTTTATTTCTCAGCCACTTTCCATACCTTTAAGACTCTCATTGGAGGCTATCCTTTACCATTATCTCCATATGGGCTAAGTCACAATTGATCATTCCCACTTTAATTAGGCAAGTTGTCTCTAAAGTATGGTACAGACCAACATCAAATCAAGTAGGCCATAAATAATTAAACTGAAGACAACACACAGAACACAAATTAGATACCAGTCCATTTTTTTCTGGTTAACTCTCCTAAGAAAAGAAAATGAATGAATAATAGTTTTAGTATGATATTGAACACTTTTTGCTGCATCTAACATCAATATAAGCCACTCCAACTACATGCAAAAGAACAACATAAACAGGAAAAGGGTCTCTTACTGTTTTGGGGATTGACCTGCCGAACAGCAGGAGCCTGCATAACAGTCCCTCGCAGGGGAGCCTGAGCTGGTGGTGCGGGCAGGGTTGTATAAACCACCTGGTGGTTTGCAGGAGCTCTCGGTACAGGGAGTCTCGTGGTCACCTGAGTCACTGGACGATGTGTTACATTCACGGTGGTTGGAGCTAATGAAAAGCAGAAAAATAGATTTAAGATGCAGTAAATTCTACATTAAGTAAGCAATATTAAATGACAATTCACTTTATACAAAATCTAACTTACTATAATAGACAAGAGTTTCCTTTTATAATTGTGAAAAAGTTAAGAATGACAGGGTCAACCAAGGTTAATATTAGTACAATCCAAGTTTCAGAAGAAAAGAACACCTCAACCATGTCCAAGGCCCTTCCCACTCTAGTCTGTCTAGATAAATAAACAAGTGAAGATGTAGAAAGGGTTTAGACTTTGGGGAGTATGATCTGATAGGAGTGACTTAGAAGGGTGAATTTTCCCTTCCTCAATGTTAAATTATTCTTAGCAGAGTGGAATTTTAGGCCCTCCAGGCCTTCTACTGATGGGTATAAATTCAAAAGAGTAACTTGTGGTCCCATAGTTCAAAAAACTGACTGGCTACTATAACTTACGGGTTCTTCAGATGAGTCAAATCACCTCCTATTCCAAACAATGAAATACCTATTAAAATATAGGCTTCTTCGTTCTCTATCATGGCATTCCCCCTAATTTATGTTCCAGAGAACATTAATGCCTTGAGTGATATTAACATATATTTATCAATAATGAGTTCTAAAATGTTCACCGACAGCATGGAGTACAAACAATGATTTTAAGGAGTTAACAATTTTTTGTTATAACTTTCTGAATTAGAACTACATTTTACAAATGACGTGTTAGCTATATAATACAAATCAATAATCAATATACTTTCCTATGGAAAAATATGTTCTATAATAAAACAAATTTGGAGGTAAAAACTATATACAATAAAGATAAAGAGACTCCTTAGCCTTAACTTTCAATGTGAGTCTTTACAAAGAAGAAGTATATAAGGAGGAATACTTAGCTCTTCATCTCTTTATTTCCCATTTTATTATCTATAGTATTAACACTTCTTTCTAAATCATCTAAATTGACTGTCATTTTATTTCACTGGATAAAATTCCATGTAAGCTCAATGCTTTCCTTGATGAGAAAAGCACTTCACAGATAAATTTCTTAAGCAATGGGCTATTTTATGAAGAAGACGACCTGTCTTAATTGGCTTCCAAACAGATTAGGAGATACAAACTACATCTTGAAAATGTCTAATTAATAGCTTCTTGAGAGGTAGCAGGGAAAATATTAATGGTTATCTTCTGACAGTAGTGTTAGGCCAGTTAAAACAATTTCTAGTTAAGAATCACTGAAAAACTCTCATTTGATCAATTTTAACATCTTGGTTATAATTAGAATGAATCATTATATTCATCCCTTTCAGAGAAACCGTATTCATTTCTGCTGTTTACACTGTCAGATGACAAAGACATATATAGTTTAACTCTTCTTTATAACCATTCTGTATCAGTGCTGCTAGTTTAAAGACTGTCTGCAAAATTAAGTCACACTGCATTCAAAAACACACTTTGTCTTCAAAATGACAATGAGGAATATGCCAATACAATTCTTTTAAAAATAAAAAATAATAATGAAGGTTATTCTTAATCTTATCTTTTAAAAAAAAGTGTAGCCTTTATAACTTATTACTAACACAATTAGGGTTAAAATCAAGTTCATCTCAAGGGAATGTGAAGAAAAGGACAAAATATCTGCAAAAGACATTATTTGATAAAGGACCCATCCAAAACATACAAAGAACTCCTAGAACTCAACAGTAAGAAAATGTACAACCCAATTAAAAAGTGGACAAAGGATCTGAACAGACACCTCACCAAAGAAGATGAATAGATGGCAAACAAGCACAGGAAAAGCTGCTCAACATAATATATCATCAGGGAGACGCAAATCAAATAACGATGAGATTCTACTATCCCTGTTAGAATGGGGAAAGTCTAAAACACTAACAATACCAAATGCTGGTGAGGATGTGGAGCAACAGTTTCTTCCTCACACTGCTGGTGAAAATGCAAACTGGTACAGCCACTCTACTCTGGCAGTTTCTGCAAAACCACATTCTTCCTGTATGATCCAGTAATCACATACATTGGTACTTACCTAAATGAGCTAATTTTCTGTCTAACCTTTCCACTCAGTTTCACAGTCATATTTCTCAACAGGCAAAACTAAAGTTTCAGCTCAGTGATTCAGCAAGTTTACCTGTAGGTAGTAAGTGTATGGTTGTCTGAGATGGTCCACTTGTTGGCACTCCAGATGGTTGAAGAGGTGGTGCCGGCTGGATGGGTTGCAACGGTCGAGATAAAGGCTGAGAAGAACTCATGGTTGACACAGGGGTATGATTTACCTTTTTAGGGTCTGTTAATTAAAAGTGAGGCAATATGATTACTGATAGAAAAATATTAGATATACAAGTTTATCTTTGCCATTCAGTTGCATTTTACCACTAAGAGAACAATTTCATTGTATTTTAATTAAGTGTACTTCTGCCAATATGAAAACCAAGTCAGAACCTTAAATATTTCACTGTTGGTTCTATCATAGATTTTAAATCATATTTAAAGAAAATATAGTTGTAATTTTTTTTAAAAAATGAAAAGAATCCTACTTTTAATAAAACAAGCTTACGGCTTTAGCAGCAGCTACTTTAATATTTGAGTGTTGATGAAGAAAATGCACATTAGATGGGAGAAGTTAAGTAACACTCAATGGTGGGGCAATGGAGAGAGATTCTAAGAGGCAGGGGTGCTACAAAGGGAAATGGCAAGAGTACAGATGACAAACTTATATTTTACTTTTTTTATCAAAAACCAGCCCTATCTGTGTCCTCTTACAAATAATCAGTATTTACTTTTGTGCTCTAGAAAATTTCTTTCATTAAGATTTGTGTATTAAAAAAATAGTAAAAGCAATACAGAAAATTTGAAAGGTTTAAACAGTAATCAGACAGGCGTGAATTCAACCCCAACAAATGATGACATAAATCTTCTAATTTTATATCAGTTTTATACAAAAAACCTGACCTTTCTGTCACATAATGAATTGTATAGCTACTTAATTTTATTTTTCTAAAACCAACTGAACTATCTTATTTCCTAAAATATAATTTCTTAAAATCGCTAGTATTTTTTTAAAAATTAATGTCTTAAAGGTATAATAACATCTGATTCTACTAGATTTTTCACACGCATTATATAATTACCACCATAAAGTTTTACAGATATGTCTATGAATAAACATCCCTGGTGGCTCAGATGGTAAAGCGTCTGTCTACAATGTGGGAGACCTGGGTTTGATCCCTGGGTAGGGAAGATTCCCTGGAGAAGGAAATGGCAACCCACTTCAGTACTCTTGCCTAGAGAATCCCATGGATGGAGGAGCCTGGGGCAGGCTACTGCCCATGGCGTCCCAAAGAGTCTGACACAACTGAGCGACTTCACTTTCACTTTCACAGTTATTTTGTACAGTCAAATAAGTTTGAGAAATACTCTATGAATCATTCTTGGAGATTTACATTGTAAATCAGCACAGTAAAGGTTCAGAGATATCTGTATGAAGGAAAAACACCCATATAATTTTAACTCAGCATTTCCCAAGCATATTTAACCATGAAAGTTTTTATTTACAAAACACCTATTAACACTGTGGAAGAATAACTTGGAATATTGTTCAACAGCTAACCAATATAATTTCTAAATATCATAACAGAATAATACTGAGAATTCTGGGTATACATGCTTTTTAACAATATCTTGATTTAACACCTACGTTAAAATATACATATACACATATGAAAAAAACGTTTAAAGTCTAAAGACCTAGATTTAATTCGTACTTTGAATCTCTCCTCAATTCTAAAACAGGCATTACTGGATTATTGTAAGGATCAAGTGAAATAACAGATATAAAAAGAGAAGTATTCCATAAGTTAAATATTCTCCTAGTTGCTCTGTTTTCCTTTATGCTTTGTTAATATTCTCCCAAGATTTGATTTCTATTTTTTAATTCTAATCTTAAAAACTCTTTCTAAAAAGGATACAAAAAATGCTGTCAAGATTTGTACTAAGTATAATGAGTTAAGAGAGAAAAATGGTACCAAAGCATTCCTTAGTACGATTACTTATATTTAAGTACCTTGTAAAGCTCCACTCTCTTCATCATCCATTGTGAGATCAATGACACCACCTGAATCACTGCTTGTGGCTTTTCCACTCTAAAAAACAAAATATTTGCATTTTGCTATGGGAACTCTGGTGGGCATAAGGCAAATAAAACGATACTGAGGGGAAGCAATGATAATGCACAGCCTGGTTCAATCCGGACCCCTAAATGACTTTACCTCAAGAGTGTTTGTCAGAATAATGACCCAAGGATACTCATGAGTCAAATATCTGCCACCAAAAAAAAAAAAAATCTTCCACAATAAATTATTTTCTTTTTTAGTTATATTGTCAATTACACAGAGCTATTAGAGTGACTATCAGGTGCTTTAAGTGATTAAATGTAAACATAATTCATTTCTAATATTTAAATGTTGACCAAACCTACACTAAATTATCAACATTAATTCACAAAAAGACCAAAGGCAACTTTAAAGCCAGAATTAGGTTACATATAATAATCTATTTTTCTCCCTAACGAATGGTACGGTATCACAGGATGTAATGTGCTATAATCAGATGACATCCAATTTGACCAAAATCGACTCATTGTCCAAAATTATTAGAAATGTAGTTAAAAATTTTTTTAAACTATATAATGGCAATAAAAAAGGAAAGCAGTACAACATAGACATAAAGAGCCAAGATCTTCAAGTCAAAAAGAATGACTGAATCTTTTAGTTCTGACACTTACAAGTTACGTGAACTTATGTTAAAATGTCATTTGTTTTAATTTCAAAAAATTGGATATGAAGTCTATTATAAGGATTAATACAAATATGCATTCAAAAAGCTTAACACCAGGCATGACACACAGTAACCGCTCAATAAATGCTAATCATAATTACTTTATGATATATTTACAGTCATGTCAACTCCAAATGATTAAGGTTTTCATCTACAATACTAAAGTTTTACAAAATTAAAGAAAATGTTATCTTGATGTTAGATATATAGGCCAAATTCAAAGACCATGATGTAACTTTAAATCTTACAATTATAAACCTTTTCTACGATAATGACTTCACAGAAAATGACTTGTTAATAAGCATCACAAACCTGTAAAACCCAAACTGAAAAGTTCTTAACAAACCCTTGAAGAACATAACAGAATCCACTTGCTACAACAGATCTGTAAGATCCACTTGTCCAACTAAGGTCCACTTTTAAAATTGAATTTTAAATTCATCAAAAATTACTAGAACAACAGGCAAAGACTAGTAAAGTAGAAACCAACTAGAAATAAAAGATAGTCAATAAAAATAACTCCAAGTGGAGCCAGATGTTGAATTTAACAGACTTCAAAGCAGCTGTTAAAAATATATTCCAAGAATTACTAGAACATATAATCCCAAAACTTACGTGGGATCATAAAAGACCCAGAATTGCCAAAGCAGTCCTGGGAGAATAGAACAAAACTGGAGGCCTAACACTCCCAACATCAACAATAAAACAAAGTTATCGCAATCAAAACAACATGTGGTGTTGGCATAAAAACATACATGGATCAATGGATCAGAACAGAGCACCCAGAAATAAACCCACACACCGATGGGCAACTAATCTTTGACAAAGGAGGCAAAGATGATAACAATGGACAAAAGACAGTCTTTTCAGCAAGTGGTGTTGGGAAAGCTGGACAGCCACATGTCTATCAATGATGCTGGAACATTCTCTCACTATACACAAAAGTAAACTGAAAAATGGCTAAAGACTTAAATATGTAAGACATGATACCATAAAGCTCCCAAATGAGAACGTGGGCAAAACTTTCTCTGACATAAATCACACCAATGTTTTCTTAGGTCAGTCTTCTGAGGCAATAGAAATAAAAGCAAAAATAAACAAACGAAACCTAAAAAAACTCACAAGCTTTTGCACAGCAAAGGAAACCATGAACAAAAAGACAACCTACAGACTGGGAGGAAATACTTGCAAACAACACAACTGACAAGGGCTTAATTTCCAAAACATATAAACAGAGTATACAAATCAATAACTAAAAAACAAACAGCCCAATCAAAAAATGCGCAGAAGACTTAAACAGACATTTCTCCAAAGAAGATGGGCAACAAGCACATGAAATGATGCTAATACAACTAATTACCAGAGAAATGCAAATCAAAACTACAAGGAAGTATCATCTCAAACTGGTCAGAAGGATCATCACTGAAAAGTCTACAAACAATAAGTGCTTGCGAGCGTGTGGACAAAAGGGTACCCTCGTACACTATTGGTGAAAATGTAAATTACCGATGCAACCACTATGGAGGAAAATATAGAGGTTCCTTAAAAAACTTAAACTAGAGTTACCACTTGATCCAAACATCTTATTGCTGGGCACACATCCAGAGAAAACTCTTAATTCAAAAAGATACACGAACTTCAATGTTCACAGCAGCACTATTCACAACAGCCAAGATACGAAAGCAACCTAAATGTCTATTGACAGATAAATAGATAAAGATGTCTCTCTTACACAGACACACACACACACGAAATATTAATTAGCCATAAAAAAGAATGGACCTAAGGATTATCATACTAAGTAAAGTCAGAAAGATATACGATAACACTTACACATGGAATCTAAAATATACAAATGGATTCACTTATAAAACAGAAACAGACTCATAGACATAGAAAACAAACTAATGGTTACCAAAGGGCCAAAGGCAGGGAGGGATAAATTAAGAGTCTGGGATTAGCAGATACAAACTACTATATATAAAATAGAAAACAGTAAGATTCTATTATATATCTAAGGGAACTATATTTAATATCTTCTAATAACCTGTAATGAAAAAGAATATATACATATGTGTAACTGAATCACTTTGCTATACACCACAATCTAACACAACATTGTAAATCAATTATACTTCAATTTTTTAAGAATAGACAATAGACAACAGAAAAATTAAGAGTATTAAAAATCAATACAAAATTAAAGTAGGGAGAAAAGTACCTCAAAACAAAAAATAGATGATATATTTTTAAAATTATAAAACAGACCTAAATTCAACCATATCAATGACTAAACCAACTAAATGGAGTGAAATTTCCTATCAATATTAGGGACTGTTAGATAAAATAACACATCAAAAAATCAAGAAATAAGTAGTTTTTTCCTCCTAGATACTCACTTTAATCACAAATACACAAGCATACTGAAAAAAAAAAACTGCATTACATTAATGTTAGAGAAGATACAAAGAGTAAGTCTTATAAAGATAAAAGGGACAATTTGTCTATTTCTTTTTATTGTTTTAATGTTCTATTATAAGGTGCATATTTTTCTATAGTTTATAATCTGTAATAGGAAGAGAAGGTCTATAATCAATGAGCTAATCTACTGAATTGTATTTTTATTTATCGTAACTTGACTGATAAAATTCATCTATTATCACATACTACAGTAGTCTCCTGTTTCAATTTTCTTAAGAAATAAAATCTAATTATTTCAATAATTATTAACAGCAAATAAAAGATAGTCATGATAGCTGGAACAGTTTCCATCAGGCTCTTCAGTGTTCTATATTCATTAACAAATTTCATCTACAATAATTTGTGGCTGAGATCAGCATTAGCCATATTTTATAGGTAAGAAATCAAATCCAAGGTTTAGATAACTTACTCAAGCCTTACATATTAGGTAAGTTACAGCTGCCAGACTGTCTGACTCTAGATCTTATTATTTCTGTCACTAGGTTCATGCTTTTCTGCCATCAATTCTGAGAAAACTTATGTAATCAAGAGACATTACATGCCTATACCTGCATTTATACATATTACCGAAGTTCTGAAACTGCTAAAAAACATCTAGTGTCAAACAGGTTTTAATACTAAAAATCTATTTTATTAAAAAGTTAATTTAATCATGTGTCCTTCCCCCAAATGACCACTCCCATCACATGAACACTAAGAAAATTTCAAGAAGGCAAAGATATTGGCTTTGTAGGGTATTTTTTTTATACTAAAACAAATAATAAGATCATATTTAAAAGGCAATAAGAATATATTTGAAAGGCTAGAATAGGGCACTTGGACAACTGCAGAGAGTGCCAGTACAGAAGACTTGGCTGTTCACTCCACACACATCTCTCCAAAGGAATTTGGGAACTACCTTAAGGTTTGGTTGGCTACCAAAAATGTGGCCCTTAGAGAGTTTACATAAATTATTATTAATTTTCTTATGTACCTTAAACACCTTAAACAATGAACTGTGTCATATTGGCTTATCAAGGTTGATCTGCACAAACACCAAGACTGATGGTGGACACTTGGTTTCACTGTTGGGAGTCCTGCATTTTGACTGCCATAGCTGTTTACACAGAAAGCAGCAGTTGTCCAATCAGCTCAGGCTGTGATACTCAGTCAGGCTTACCTGGCAAAGACTTTTGTCACTTGTTACTTAAGGTAAAAACCAGAAAGAAAGCCCCTCCTGTGCAGTGCTGGTTAGGGAAGAACATGGAAGCCTCAGCCTGACTGCACTTGATCCCACTTGATGCTTACTTTTTTTCCCTGCTGGTTTGGTTCTCTATTTTTTGCTGTGATAAACCATAACCATGAATATAATGTCACAGGTTTTATGAGTCCTTCTAGCAAATCAGCAAAATTGAAGTGGATCTCAGGTCCCTCCAAACAGTAATATAAAACTATAGATACAGCAGAAAATGATTTCTACACTGTTTTACAACATATGATGGTAGTTTCAATAAATAATGTTTTACCACATAAAATATATTAGTAATGTACTACATGAAATGAGATCTATGAATAAAATATATAATAACAATTATATATGGAATATACTAATAAATACTTATTTGGAAGACATTAGAGAAATCTTCATTCAAGGACTACAAAAAGAGAATATTTTATATATCTTTAATTATTTTCTCATTAGCTATGTCTGAACAACAATCATTTCCATACATGCCATCTAGATTCCTTCTAACTTATGATAGTCTTAGAAGTGCTCAGAAGTACAACTAAGTAAGACTTGGCATAGAAAAAAGAAGTTATCTGAGTGGTTAGAGAGCTAAGAGTGTAAAGAATCATAGGCTACCTATTTCACACCAGATTCTATTTGCTACCAAGTAACATACAGGGTAAAAAGCTAACAGCAATTTCTTAACATGTTTTAAAAAAACTGTATTGTTACATTATCAAAGTATTTTTGCACAACAAAACTTTTATCTATAACCCAAAAAGCCAATAAAGCATCGATTTATAACTAGCAGCCCATATATATTTCCATAATAATTTCTTATTATATAATAAAACTTGCATATTATAGTTACTATTTAAATCCATAACTGGAACTCATTCAAACCTTTGATCAGACATGACTTTAACAGATTACCTGCCTAGTCAACGCTACTTGTGTTTTTCATACAATGGTAGAGAATTACTATTCCTGTTAAGCCAAATAAAATGTTCATTGAGAGACTTTCCTGGTGGTCCAGTGGCTAAGACTCCATGCCCCTGCATTGGGAGGCTCCCAATGCAGGGGGCCTAGGTTCAATGCCTGGTCAGGGAAGTTAAGATCCCACATGCCACAACTAAGACCTGGTACAGCCAATTCATTAAATAAATAAGAATTTTTAAAAAAATATTCTTTGAGAACTTAGAATTTCGTTGTACAGTCTCTTTGCTAATCTGATGCAGACACTTCAGGTATCTTTTGGATCTATCTACTGGAACAAGTTGCTTCATCAAAATAAAAGTTATATAATACAATGTAAACTAAAATAGTTAGGATTCTAAAACTTGTGAAGTGGTAATACATGTTTTAGAATTTCTAGAACATAATAAGTAGCTGAGTGTGACTAAATTTTATATTATTTTGTTATTTTTTTAATTAAAAAGAATATTTTTAAGTAAAGAATTTTAAAAGTATGGTAAACTTTTATATAAATTTTAATTTCACTGAAATGTTTACAATATTACATATACTTTATTTTAGCAATCTAATATAACTTAAAAATTTTTTTATTTTGTACTGCAGTATAGCCAACTAACAATGTTATGCCAGTTTCAGGTGGACAGCAAAGGGATTTAGCCATACATATACATGTACCATTCTCCCCCAATTCCTCTCCCATCCAGGCTGTCATATAACATTGAAGTGTAACTTTTTACAATGATGAAAATATTCCATATCTTTGTTTTCCAATATGGTAGTTACTATCTATATATGGCTTTTGAGCCTTGAAGTGGGCCTACGTGATAGACGAAGTGAATTTTTTATTTAAGGCTAAATTAAATCCATTTTCATTTAAATAGCCTACATGTGATTAGTGGTTACCACATTAGACAGCACAATTCTAGAAGAATCACCATTTATAACAAGATGAAAACACAGCCATTAATAGTGTACATCTTCCTCTAAAACATGACCTAGTATGTCCAAACAAACAAGAAAAAATTACTGAGAGAAATGAGGATGTTTGTAATTTCTTTGTTTAGCTTTGGTTTTACTTTATAAAGTAAAGCTAGACTTCCTATGTTACATAAAAGTCACTGAATATATCGATGTTTGCTATACTACATGCCTCCCAAAAAATTACTCCATATACTTTTAATTAAAAACATAGCTATAAGACATCCTCAGAAACAATCAAAACTTTGACCTTTAATATCATATAAAAAGCCTGCTAAAATCTGTAAGAAATAAAATATTTCTAATAGCTTTAGTTTGAGCTATACAGCATGGTATGTATCTATCTTTAGTCAAAAATCCATCATTTTAATAAAGATGAATAGTCAAAATTAAAGCTCACTATGCCCTTGTTTTAAAATTCACATCATTTATTCATGCCTGACTTATTCGATTTTTTCTCTCACTAGGAAAATATATGAGTTTCTAGATATGATTAAGAGGAAGGGAAGAAATTAGACCATCAAACATGCAATAACTTCCCTATGAATCTATTATACCTAAAGCAATGTAGAAGAATAATCATGATGAACTTTATTAATACAGGAAAAATGGAGTCACTCCACTCCTGAGTGACTTAAATTTAACATGAAAAAGTACCAAGACTGGCAAAATGCTAATAGGCCAGAAAAACCAAAATTTTCTTTACATAAAACTTATTTCTGATCAGCTCTGAACAAACTAAAATGGTTTCTTTGTGTGTGCTGGCAATGGCAGGACAGAGGATGGGGAGGCGTGGGGAGAGGGATAAACCAGTGAGACCTTCTTAAAAAGATGGGCCAGGAAGAAATTACATGTGGAGACTAAAACTTCACATTGTATGAAAGAAAATAACTAGACTGTCAGTTATACATAATCCAATATCACTAAAAGAAACTAATCAAAAAATTTCAATTCTTGTCAAACAACACAGAGAAGCTATTTGAAAAATTTTGGACAGTTGTAAAAAACAAACTTGGAATAATTTTCATTTTATCAAAGAATATCAAAAGAAATCCATTCTTTCATTTTGAAACAGTAGCAAACATCTTACCTGTGATGTGCTATCAGCTGCTTTCTTATTAACAGAAGCATCTACTGTTTTGTTTGTCTGGTTTTCTAAGGAATCAAAAAAAAAAAAAAAACAACAAAACTCAGAGCTATTTTTAAAGGAACCTACAAAATGTGAAAGGATAGGTTTCTTTATATACAACAATTCACGTTAATTTTCTCCAATAGTTTTTTGTCTGTTAACATGTTATATACGTAAATTACTCTCTTAGAGACCATTGCTACAAATCTTTCAGAAGGACAAATTGATACTAGAAATCCAAACACTTCATATATCCATTAAACAGAAATTTTAACTCTAACCAAAGGAATATTGCAGGGAAGCAATTTAAGATGTGTATAACCTAAATGCTAGAACACAAAAAGTTAAATAAAATATAATCCTTCCATACTACATACCTCTGGAGAAAAAACTTAGTAACATGGCAAAAATGTAATAAATTCACTAGAAAAATAAAGTGATCCTGATGAAACATACATGAATAATCTCAATAGCTCAATCACAGATGATTTTCCTTTATTCATTTTTCAATAAACTTGTATTGAGTTTGTACACACACACAAACATACATATGAATTTTGCATGTATAGAACTACAACTATATAGTTGTATAAAAGATAGCTGAATGAAAAAACAGCACAGAAAAGAAACAAAATATGTTTTTCTGCCTCAGTTTCTAAAGAAAAGGTATTAAGTTTTGTCAAATGTCTTGAGTATCTACTGAGGTGATTAATCAGTTTTTTCTCTTTGGTAATGTGGTCAATTACATTAATAGAAGTTTTCTAATGCTGAAACATCCTATCCACACTTTCTGTCAAAAAAAACTCTAGTCAAAATATGACACTCCTTTCATTTGTAAATCTTCATAACATACATACAAAGTAAATCATTTAACAATATATTTAAAAAGACAAAACCAGAAATGGTAGATACAATTATTTCTATCTATACATTAAAAAAAAAAATGAGGATAAATATCTACCTGTTAACAAGAGGGTTATACAGGCTAGGTAAGTAAAAGGGGCCCTTCCAATTTCTGCCTACCCTATCTGAATTATCTTAGTTCTTTGCATAGCAAGAAAATATACATATATACACATACACATATTCATGTGTGTGTATATATAACCTAAGGAATCTCCCAGGTATATTTAAGATGTATGTAACTTTAAGGCTGTGGTTTTTCCAGTGGTCATGTATGGATGTGAGAGTTGGACTGTGAAGAAGGCTGAGCACCGAAGAATTGATGCTTTTGAACTGTGGTATTGGAGAAGACTCTTGAGAGTCCCTTGGACTGCAAGGAGAACCAACCAGTCCATTCTAAAGGAGATCAGTCCTGGGTGTTCTTTGGAAGGAATGATGCTAAAGCTGAAACTCTAGTACTCTGGCCACCTCATGTGAAGAGCTGACTCAATGGAAAAGACTCTGATGCTAGGAGGGATTGGGGGCAGAAGGAGAAGGGGACGACAGAGGATGAGATGGCTGGATGGCATCACGGACTCGATGGACGTGAGTCTGAGTGAACTCCGGGAGTTGGTGATGGACAGGGAGGCCTGGCGTGCTGCAATTCATGAGGTCGCAAAGAGTCGGACACAACTGAGCAACTGCACTGCACTGAACTGATGTAACTTAAAAATACATATACATATCTTTAATATCTTAAAATTACTTCATTTACAATGAATCAGCTTCATTTCTGGACTGCAAAGCTTTTTAAATACTACTTAATAAAACAAATTTTTTAAAAATAGTACTTCTTAAAAATACTACTTAATAAAAAAAAATTAATTCCAGGTTACTGATATGCGAGTATTAACACACACTCAAGACATTAGCAAAACATAAGCAGTTTACTATCAATTTTTAAAAATATGTATGCAGTGTCATTCATTTGGATTTAAAACACATTCTCAAGTGAAAATAAAAGGTAAGTCAAGAACCAAAGCAGGTGAGGGAGTTTCAAAGTCATGTCTGACTCTTGCAACCCATGGGCTGTAGCCCACCAGACTCCTCTGAACATGGAATTTTCTGTGGACTTATCCTCATACAATTATTCTCAAGATTCAGGAAAGATTTAAACTGATTAATGAAAGGTTTTATTTCTAAACACACACACACACACACAAATACTGATAAATATGAGAGTTTTCTTATCCAGCATGATTCTCTCTTTGACTTAATTGTCTCAGGACACTAAGTTAATTATTCATAAAGCTGTAATAATATTCTTTATCCTAGATTTTTCATTAACTTCTCCTACCCTTTTATTAGATTTTTGTCTTGATTCTCAATGTAACATTTTATAGTTTCACTGTATCTTTTGTTTTCTTTTACTACTTCAGATGAATTTTGAAAGTAAAAAGTTACAAATCAATCTATCAAGCAATAAAATTGGCAGGACATAAAGTCAAAAATTGTACACCAAACTCTTCCTATCATATAAGAAACATCTCTGTCTCTTTATTCTTAAAAGACACTGTCACTTTTAACCAACACTGAATTTTCACCAGCATCAAAAAACAGATGTGCATATGTGCACAGGACATTATGAGCATCATAAAGCAGACATGCATTATTTGCACGTGCATTTTACAGGAGTGCATTAGTAGTGTACATTGGTAGGTGCTGGATAACTGAATGAAAATAAGTGGAATGTAAAAACAAAAATTTTAGGTCATTTTTACAACCCTATCTTTCATCTAGAGCATTCCCAAGTGCCTGTAACTCCATTTTCACCCCTCCTGTAGCCAGTGTTCGTGGATGTCACACTCCTTCCTCTCTGTAAAAATCCTTTAAAACTCTACTTCCCACCATCCTGCCATTCACTCCATTCTCCTACCTTCCCAGAACGCCCATATCCTCTCACAGAAACCTGCATAATTTACATTCATCACATTTATAATTATTTAAGTTCCCTATTTGACTATGAGTTTAGTTAGAATAGGGACTATTTTGTGCATATCTGTGTGTCTGCATGATTTGAGAACAAAACAGGCGTTCAATGTTTTATGAATGAATGCATGCATGATAAGTCACTTCAGTTGTGTCCAACTCTGTATGACTCTATGGACAGCAGCCCACCAGGCTCCTCTGTCCACAGGACTCTCCAGGCAAGAATACTGGAGTGGGTTGCCATTTCCTTCTCCAATGAACGAATGAGATAAGCTATAATTTGGTCTCTAAATTTCCAAGTAATCCTTAGAACTTTTATTTTATACTTTATTAAAAATATTGACTTACTCTATGGAGATATAGGTATATAAATATATACAAATGCATAATGTCTAGTTATACATTATGTAGACAGCATTAAAAAGCAGAGACATTACTCCGCCAACAAAGGTCTGTCTAGTCCAGGCTATGGTTTTTCCAGTGGTCATGTATGGATGTAAGAGTTAGACTACAAAGAAAAGCTGAGCGCCAAAGAATTGATGCTTTTGAACTGTGGTGTGGAAAAGACTCTTGAGAGTCCCTTGGACTACAAGGAGATCCAATCAGTCCATGCTAAAGGAGATCAGTCCTGGGTGTCCACTGGAAGGACTGATGTTGAAGCTGAAACTCCAATACTTTGGCCAACTGATGCGAAGAGCTGACTCATTTGAAAAGACCCTGATGCTGGGAAAGATTGAGGGCAGGAGGAGAAGGGGACAACAGAGGATGAGATGGTTGGATGGCATCATCAACTCAATGGACATGGATTTGGGTGGACTCCAGGAGTTGGTGATGGACAGGGAGGCCTGGCGTGCTGCACTTCATGGAGTCACAAAGAGTCGGACACAACTGAGTGACTGAACTGAACCGAACTGAAATAGAACTTACATAAGCATAGGTTTCAAAAAGTTTTAATTAAATAACTAATTAATTTAACACTTTATGGATTTATTAAAGTTTAGTTTTAACCTTCATATTCAGCCAATTACTATTTGACCTCGGCTTAGGTTTTTGCAAGTCTCAATAGCTAAATGCCTACTTTTATACCATTTATGGAATCCTTAAAATTATATATAATCAGAGAATATATCATCTCATAGGACCTCCTTCTAAGTAACATGGTAAACAAAGCCAAGCTTATAATTAATATTTTTGGTTAATATCTAATAATTTCAAATATATGTAAGCATTCCAAATAGAACTCAAAATGAAGATCTCCATAATATAATTTATGTATTAAAGTATATGTGTTAAATATATGTTAAAATATAAAGTCTTACATATAAATGCAATATCACAAAACTAGTAATAATTACTAAAATTATTAATTTTATATACAAAAATAATTAATGACAGTCAAGAAATTAAACAGAAACAGACTGACATTACAACTAATAAAGCACATTAAGCTAGATAATTTTGGGAAAAACACACCCTTTGGGTCAACAAATGTTCCTACAATGTTAACAGGATAATGAAATTGAATTATAATTCTGATGTGTGTGTGTATGCTTAGTCAGGTCCAATTATTTGCAACCCTATGGACTGCAGCCACCAGGCTTCTCTGTCCGTGTGATTCTCCTAGGAAGAATACTGGAATGGGTTGCCATTTCCTCCTCTAGGGGATTTTTCTGACCCTGGGATCAAACCTCCATCTCCTGTGTTACCTGCATTGACAGGTGGATACTTTACCAATGAGCTCATAATTCTGATACTGTACAAGTATTTAGGGAACTTGCAATCATGACATTAGACAGAGTAATCTCTCAAGTTATTTACTTCTTTTCAGGCTATGGTCTTTCAGGGAAAGTTGTATATTTAAGAATTTACCTTATCTTGTAACCATGATTTAAAAACAACGTCAACTAAGCTCAAAATTTCATAAAAAAGAAAAACTCCAAAATCACAGAAAACAATGTCCATGATAATCATCTTCCACCTAACATGGTAAAAAATAGTAATGATTAGAAGAAATGTAATGCCCCCCCAAAATCTTGCTCATTCACTGAACTCAGTTTAAAGTAAGCATCTAAGGAATGTTGTGACAGCAGATAATGCTAATAAATATCATTACTGTACCATGCAAATATTTAATTTTAAATACTAATAATAACTGTATTTGAAATTTCAGATTTAATCTTATATCCCAGATGTTAATTGTCTGAGGGTGATATTCAGCTTCATTCCAGTATGAATTTTTATCTACCATTCACTTATTCTCAGTAACTCTATGAAACTCTATTTTATGAGAATATATACTCAGAAGACAAGTGTACTCTACTGAAGACCACATAAGAAATTAAAAAAACAAGCCCTGTATATCTCACCTATAAAAAGTAACTTTATACTTTATAATTTTTTTTAATATATTTCAAGATCAACTATATCAACAGGACAGCTACTACAACAATTTCACTATATACATGATGCCCAGGTACTCTATCCTGTCTTTCCAAAAGTAGTGGGGATAAATATAAAATCAGAAATGAAGAATAAGCAAGTTCAAGAATGTATATATAATCTATGCTTTCTAAGAACAAGGAAGACAGAGATCTACAGATTTTAAATCAGGAACAATCAAGTCCTCCTTTTTGTAATACTTCAAAGTATATATAAATATACAAACATAATCATGTAAAATATGCCATATGGGAAAACATATAAGGGAAAACAAGAAGCAAGGAAATGTTCTGCAGTAAATTAAAGAGGGAAAGACCTAGTATAAAACCATCCAAATTTGGAAGATAGGCGTGAAGAACGCACAAAGGATTTTCCCAAACGGGGTAATGGGCAGGGGCTTCCCTAGTGTCTCAGATGGTAAAGAATCTGCCTTCAATGCAGGAGACTGAAGTTTGATCCCTGG
Organism: Ovis aries; assembly: GCF_016772045.2. Classification (NCBI taxonomy): domain Eukaryota; kingdom Metazoa; phylum Chordata; class Mammalia; order Artiodactyla; family Bovidae; genus Ovis; species Ovis aries. The sequence goes on from NC_056056.1 coordinate 201,035,835, forward strand.
GTTGGGAAGATCCCCTGGAGAAGGGAATGGCAACCCACTCCACTATTCTTTTTTTTTAATTCATTTATTTTTAAATTGAAGGATAATTGCTTTACAGAATTTTGTTGGTTTCTGCCAAACATGAACAAAAAATATGGAACACTTCACGAATTTGCGTGTCATCCTTGTGCAGGGTCATATTAATCTTCTCTGTATCATTCTAATTTTAGTATATCTGCTGCCCAAGTGAGTACCACTCCAGTATTCTCACCTGGAGAATTCCATGGATAGAAGAACCTAGCAGGCTACAGTCCATGGGGTCACACAGAGTTGGACATGACTGAGCGACTAACACTTTCACTAGAGATGTGTGGTTGTTATTTTCCTTTTATTAGCATATATTATGTCACTTAGATACTTTACAACATACTGTTTTCTGTATATTTAGGATATCTGCAAAATGTATTATAAAAGTAATTCACAATGCTTGCTACAAAGCCAAAATGAAAAATTTGCCCAGGTTAGGAAAACTAGTAAAAGATGAATTACAAATGGTAACTTCTCACTCAAACTCTCAGATCCAACCTTAACAACATCATTCCTCTTGGGTAACTAAAATAGTATCTGTGAAATTCTATTCACTCTGTCTTCTAATAATGTTAGTCAACTACATACACACACAAATTCAATTATCTACAGACTATTAACAAGTTTGCATTTCTATTATTAAATCCACATGTTGACTTACCAATTCTTGTGGTGGTAGTGCTGCTCTGTTCTGCAGGAGATGAAGTACTAAAAGCAGAAATTGGAATTTTCATCTGTATAGGACCTCGATTATTTGATGGACTATAGAGTCCTGATGGGCCTACTGTAGGTAAAGAAGTCCTGGTGGCTTGTACAATAGAGTGTGCTGTTGGAACAGCCTGTACAGCAAGTGTTGTTCCTAATGGTGCAGCACTGGCAGGAGAATTCCTTTGAATACTAGGACTGGGCACAGAAGGAACGTTGTTTGGTTTCGGGTTTGGCAAAGATGGCAAAGACACTGGATTTTTGGTAAGACCACTCACTGTAGGTGGGCTTTGTACAGAAATGAATTCAACGTTGCCTGATGGTTGATTGGTCACTAAAGTCCCTGGATGGCTCTGGAGGAGCTGAGGCTGGGAGGATACAGCAACAGGTACATGTAAAATCACTGGTAAAGACTGTAAAGAGATTGTAGGTTGGGGATTTCCACTAGGCACCTGAGTTGAAGCAACTACTGTAGCTGTGTTGGGTGCAGGAAGAACTGATGTGGCTGTCAGAGAACCTGAAGTCACTGGAGGCTGCAATTTAGGTTGACTACTGACAACCGTTGGAGGAGTGACAAGATTGGTTGAAGATACTATAAAAAAAAAAGAGAAGTTTCAGTTTAAATAGCCATCTTTATCAGCTAAAATAATATAATACAAATTTGATGTACTGCAACATACACAGTAGTCTCTCATATCTTTCGATTTAAATCCTTGAATTCTTAGATTATTTGCAGAATGATTTCTGCATCTACATTTGGTACATTATGAAAATAGCACATTTTATCATTAAGATGGAGGACTGCTATCTCTGTATGAAGAGTCTCTGAAAATGAGCAACTTACTTCAGAGTAACTAGCGGGAAATACAACTGAAAAACAGTGAAAACTAGGCAAAATTGTAAAGACAATTTTGAAAGTACATTAAAAATGCCTTAGAACACTGGCAATATATAAACTCAAATAGAATATCTAGAAAGATTATCATAAATTCATAATAGGTAGACTTAGTGATGATAGTTTACGATATGGATAAAGTGAAACCTGTACCTGCGGATCCAATTTTACTGAATTCCCTGGGAGGAACTAGTGAGGAGAGGCTACTACCTCTATTAACGTTCTATTGACATTATGCGATATGGAAAATAACATAGGGAAGATAGGAGAAGAATTAAGGAGCTGACAACAAAGAGCAGAGTAAATAAAAATGTTGGTCACTGGAGTTTTAGTTTTTTTAGTTCAGCCATTTGTGTGTCTTCTCATTTGAGCAGGTTTAATAAAAATCAATGACCAAGTCTCCTTCTCACTGATTTGTAAAGTCTTTCCAAAATCACAGGCACACATAAAGCATTACTGCTGCATACCAAATAAGGCTGACTGGCTCAAGGAAAAGTGCTCGGACAACTGGCTGAGCTGTAAGCTGAGCTCACAGCCTATTTGATGGAATACCACTTTTACTTGAAAGACTGAGTTATAAACATACTATGATTATTCACTTGGGTATCTGGCAAATTTTTTCTTGAAAATAAACCAAATAAGGCAGAGACTTCAAAGAAAACAATGAACAGTATAGATTGGCAACAGTAAAATCTGAGTTAAAAAAAAAAAACCAAACTTAGAACTTGGGAAAATACATCTGCCTGCGACCCTGAGAGCATGGTTAGCTTCCCAAATCTTTAAAGGCTCTTCTGAGAATAACTGATAACAAAGTAAATAAATACAATTTAAAAAAAATTTATTAATGAAATGTACCCGTGTTTGGAAGACTTAGAAAACTCGGTGAATATTTTCCAAGTGATCAATGAATGATATTAGTAAAAGACCCATCTAAGTACAAGACAGATAAAAGAATTTAGTGAGAAATTTACAAACACTTCTTGGTGTGATTTCTGATTTCACTTTGCAACTAACCTTTAAGAAACCACTACTTGCTGTGTCAAAGAATAATACCCACATTCTCTCTAGGCTTTTTCCAACTACGCATTTGTATGAGGCTGAATTTTCTTCACATATTTCAACTAAAACAACAAACTGCAACAGATTGAACGCAGACACAGATATGAGAATCCAGGTGTGTTTGGCCATCTTAATGTTTTAAGTGAAGTATAAAAGAGACATAAAAATTTAATATAATAATACTCTTTTTGCTAATATTTTTAATTTTGGAAAAGAGTTACTTTTCACCAAGACTTGCTACTTATGGTGTGTAATTCTGTTGTTTAATTGCTAAATCATGCCCAACTCTTCTGTGACCAAATGGACTGTAGCCCACCAGGCTCCTCTGTCCATGAGATTTCCCAGGCAAGAATACTGGACTGTATATAATGGTACAAAATATAGGTTTGCAATTATTTTTAATTGAATTAATAAACATTGAAAAATTATATGTTTTAATTTCTACCACAGTAAATATCAATTAATATACCCACATCAGCAAAACTCTGTAGATTCTTGATAATTTTTAAGATTATACAGGGATGTCAACACTCAAAAGTTGTCAACACTCAATCACTACAGCAGAAATCTGAATTTCTGTATTTTTATGCACATCTGTGATCCTACTTTTTAAACAAAATTTTGCTCTTAGCACTCAATTTTACATAACTGTATTCAGTTTCTTAGTCCATTTCAAGCTCAAAAGTGTGTAAGAAAAGAGAACAAAAGCCTTTAATTCCTAACAAAATGTATTTCGGTGTTAAGAATATTACCTGTATTCACAGGGGTTTGAAAAGATGGCGGTGCACTCTCACTTATATTTCTTTTGGACTCCAACATCTGTCTCACTGTGTTTGTATTTCTATGAAATAGATACACACACAAATAGTCACTGGACATGCCATTCTAGGGGATATCTACTTATGCATACAGAAAGCAGTGGTGCATAGGGAGAAAGGGTAGCTAGACTTGGATATTAATTTAAAGCACTAAACTGGGAGTGAATGCAGTGAAGCAAAGCTGGTATGAAAACACTGGAATGCTGGGGTATAGGGCATTAGGGAAGAGTCTTCCTTTTATATTCTATGTCCTCAATACTTTAACCTGAAAACCAAATATGGATCTGAATATCTGCACACATTAGCTTTTGTCAACTCTGACCAAAGAATTTCTCAAATACTTAAGGTAATACTATTTAGCACAAGTGGTTAAAGAAATCTGCAATGACAAAAGAAAGCCTTATAAAAAAACGAGCAAAATCAATATCCATAGGAGAACAATTAGAGCAAAGCAAAAAGAAGCAAATATACTTAATACAGTATACCAAACACTTTTTCTCTACAAAAATATATAGTATCACATTCTAAGATCTTTCTGCACAATAAAGAAAATCAGAACCTTGTTCTCTTAATGAAAAACTTGATAAACAGCCTGTTTACAATTCTCACCTGTAGGGCACACTGTTATTGCTGATGACATCAACTACAGACTTTCCTGGTGATACAGGTGGGTTTGGTGGGTTCTGAGGAGAAAAATAACCAAGGTAAAATAAAGCCCAATTCACAAGGAATCTTTCAGTCCTCTAAGTGCTTTGTTAATATGTTATCTGTTATTTCTATGCTGCTGCTAAGTCGTTTAAGTCATGTCCGACTCTGTGTGACCCCAGAGATGGCAGCCCACCAAGCTCCCCTGTCCCTGGGATTCTCCAGGCAAGAACACTGGAGTGAGTTGCCATTTCCTTCTCCAATGCATCAAAAGTGAAAGTGAAAGTGAAAAGTGAAAGTGAAGTCGCTCAGTCATGTCTGGCTCTTAGCAACCCCATGGACTGTAGCCTACCAGGCCCTCCATCCACGGGATTTTCCAGGCAAGAGTATTGGAGTGGGCTGCCAATGCCTTCTCTCAGCTTATTATCTAAGAATGGTTATAAATACTGTTACCTCATAAGATCCCTTTAGAAATGGCAGAACTGACTGCTTTACTGTGGAAATAGGGCATATGATGACCAAAATGTGTAAATTAATCATCACTATTCTATGAAACAAGACTTAGAAACCTATGTTTCTTGCCACTTACTTACAAATCTGTTGCAAAATTTAAGCCTTTTTGTAGGTGTAAAATAAAAGGATTAGGGAATTAATGGTATTAGATCAGGAGTCTGTGAACTTTATAAAGGGCCAGATCGTAAATATCTTAGGCTTTGCAGCTACTCAGCTCTGCCACTGTAGCACAGAAATTAGCCATAGATGATATGTAAGTGAATAAGCATGGTTGTGTTTGAATAAGATTTTATGTATGGACACTGAAACATGAATTTCAAGTTATTTCTATAGTACAGGAGAAAATCTTACTAAGGAAAAAAACATTAAACCTTGGCATTGGTACATATTAAAGTGCTTACACAAATTAGTCTATTGTCACAACTACTTATCATACGAAAAGTGGATAATTCCCAGACCTCAGTTTTTTACGAGTAAATAAAGAATGTAAAAATAGTTTATATGCTAAAAGTGTTCAGTAAGCATTAACAATCTGAATCTACAGAATAACTAGATACTCATTCAATAAACGTCTAGTGAATGCCTACTAAATACCTGGCAGAGGAAGCACCAGATTACAAGCAGAAACGCAAGAAACAAGGAAAATATTTGTTTATCCTGAGAAGTAAATGATTACCAATTAAGTGGTATCCTAGGTCAAATATCAAAATTCTTTTTATAATTTTTGTTTAAAAAAAAAACTACTTGTCACTATGTGACTTATAATTTCATAAAAAGATGCTCCAATTCTAAACTTCAGAACAAACTAAGCCTTTTTCCATCCTCCAAAACAGGGACTACAGAAATAGAGTTGTAACATTTATATACTAATTACCATTATTTGGGCCTCCATTATAACGCCACTATCATCATCGGTTTCTTAAATTGAGAAAAATAAGTCCACTCCAGTCTTAATTAAATATAATAAATAATACATATTAAACAAAAGGTGATAAACAGAATCACATCAAGCAGATGCCACTAATCACTCTTCTCAACAACAAATATATTTTGCTACATTTTTAGGATAAAAGAATGATTTTATCTGTGTAGAGGAGGAAAAAAAGATAAACTGCTCTGACACAGAAACTTTTGAAATATCTAGAAAAGCAAATGAAAGTAACATTGTAGCATCATTGGGAAAAGTTTTAAAAAAATTTTAGGGGAAAGAGCTGCATCTTCTAATAAGTCTTTGAGTAATCAGTACACTCAAAACACTTAAAATGAAGGTAAAGATTTCAGAGGGAAAAAATACAAAAGGAGGAGTATAAGCATAATAAATAAGTATAAATAAGTCAAGTATGGCTTAGTGTCACTGGATGGCGGACCTTAAACACTACAGTGTGGTAATATCAGCAAGATGGCAGAACTGAAAATCCTATAGATTCCTTCCCTTACGAAAACAATGACTTAATAACTTAAGGATCAAATTTCACTTGTAAGAAGTCAAGAAACCTGCTGAGAGATTAGAGCACCCTAAATGAGAAAGTGAAAGTGGAGAGTGAGAAAGCTGGCTTAAAGCTCACCATTCAGAAAATGAAGATCATGGCATCTGGTCCCATCACTTCATGGTAAATAGATGGGAAACAGTGGAAACAGTGTCAGACTTTATTTTTTGGGGCTCCAAAATCAATGCAAATGGTGACTGCAGCCATGAAATTAAAAGACACTTACTCTCAAGACTATGGTTTTTCTAGTGGTCATGTATGGATGCAAGAGTTGGACTGTGAAGAAGGCTGAGCACCAAAGAATTGATGCTTTTGAACTGTGGTGTTGGAGAAGACTCTTGAAAGTCCCTTGGACTGCAAGAAGATCCAACCAATCCATTCTAAAGGAGATCAGCCCTGGGATTTCTTTGGAAGGAATGATGCTAAAGCTGAAACTCTAGTACTTTGGCCACCTCATGCGAAGAGTTGACTCATTGGAAAAGACTCTGATGCTGGGAGGGATTGGGGGCAGGAGGAGAAGGGGACGACAGAGGATGAGATGGCTGGAGGGCATCACTGACTCGAAGGACGTGAGTCTGAGTGAACTCTGGGAGTTGGTGATGGACAGGGAGGCCTGGCATGCCGTGATTCATGGGGTCGCAAAGAGTCGGACACGACTGAGCAACTGAACTGAACTGAACTGAACTGAACTGAGAGTAAGCCCCAAGGAGATCAATAGAAGAAGGTAGGAAAGTCTGTTGCACTTCACCATATCCCACCTCCTTCCTTACACAGTGTGGTAAAACAGAAAAGAAAAAGGAAAAAAAATCCCAACAAGTGTCCTCTTCTTCTTCAGGAAAGAAACACTGGAATTTGCATGCAACACTCTGACTTTCGGGGGACACTGATCAAGGTACTGGCTTCAGTCTCACCCAACTTGGAAGCAGCACACATTGGGTGTCTTGAGTGGTAGATTAGAAGAAAGGCAAACCTCTCGGCCTGGTACTAAACCAGGAAACTGGCAGTAATATACAGAGACAGCAGGGGTAACTCCAATATAATGGTTTGCTAAAGCAGCAGCAATTTGAAAGGCATATACCAGGTCGGGGATGGGAAGTTCCCAAACAGAACCAGACAAAACTCTACAGATTGGAGATACACACACAAACTCCAAGAAAATGCCATCTCTGAAAAAAGGTTTGAAAGGAGATCAGAGGTATCTAACTGGACCAACTAGTAAAGGTCTTCATCTGTACAAAGATATTCCAAAAAGATGGGAAGTGTACTTTTTCAAATGCTTAATTTCAACAAAAGGGAAACATACCAAAAAAAAAAAAAAACCAGAGAAATATGGACCAATCTATGAAATTAATCTCCAGAAACTAACCTTAAAGAAACAGATCTAGGAACTATCCAACAAAGAATTCAAAATGACTATCATTAAGATGCTCAATGAGACAGAAAAGAACACAGAAAGAAAACTAAATGAAATTAGAAAACAAAGCAAGAGGAAAATGAAACTTCAGAAGAGAACCAACAGAAATTCTGGAGCTGAACACTACAACAACTGAATTTAAACATTTACTAGAAGGGATAAAAACCAGACTGTATCAAGCAGAAGAAAGAATCAGCAAACCTGAAGATAAATCATTTAAAATTATTGAGTTAAGACAATCAAACAGAAAAAGTGAATGAAAAAAAGGTAAAGACAGACTAAGAGATTTATTAGACACCATCAAGTGGGCCAATATACAAATATGAGAGAACATGAATAGAAAGAAAGAAAATAGGCAGAAAACCTACTTAAGTAAAGGCCAAAATCTTCCCAAACTTAAGAAAGAAAACTGACAATTCAAGAAGGTGAAAGACTTCCAACTCAAAGAGACCCACACTAAGAAACATTATAGTCAAGCTGTGAAAAGTCACAAAGATTGTAAAAGTAGCAAGAGAAAAGGGATACATCACATTTAAGGCTGCTCCCTTAAGATTATCAGTGCTTTTTTCTCAGAAGAAACCTAACAGGCCACAAGGGAGTGGAATGATATATTCAAGTGCTAAAAGAAAAATACTGCCAAGCAAGAATATCATAACCAGCAATACTATCATTGCAAAAATGAAGGCAAAATTAAGATTTTCATAGTATATACAAAGCTGAGTGCATTTCACAGCACTAAATCCACCATACAAGAAATGTTACATGGAGTCCTTCAAGCAGAAATCAAAGGACACTAGCCAGCAACCTGAAAGCAAAGGAAAATATAAAGCTCTCTGGTAAAGGTAAATGCAAAAATAAATACAGAATACTGCATTACTAGAAAGTGGGAACAGAAATCCCATCTAATTCTAATATAGAATTTAAGTATAAAATATAATTGTAAATCTATGTTAACATACACACAATACAAAAAGATATAATGTATGATATCAACGAAGTGGTGGGAGGGAAAAAGTGACCTGAATTTATTTCCAGTTTAAAACAGTTGTAAACTTAGAGACGTGCAAATCAAAACTATAATGAGATATCATCTCACACCCGTCAGAATGGCCATCATTAAAAAAATCTATAGTATTATTAAAATGTCCATCCTACCCAAAGTAGTCAAAAGTTTCAATGCAATCTCAATCAAAATTCGTCATTTTTTTCAAAAATAGGAAAAGGCATCCTAAAATTCAAATGAAAGCTCAAGAAACTCTGAATTACCAAAACAATCTTAGAAAAAAAGTTGAAAGCTTGTACTTCTAATTTTAAAACATGTTACAAAGCTATAGTAATCCAAACAGTATGCTGCTGGAATGCAGACAGACACATAGAAATGTGAAACAGAATACTGACCCCAGAAATAAACTCTTAATGCATACACTCAAATGATGTTCTGCTGTTGTTAAGTTGCTTCAGTCATGTCCGACTCTGTGTGACCCCATAGATGGCAGCCCACCAGGCTGCCCCGTCCCTGGGATTCTCCAGGCAAGAACACTGGAGTGGGTTGCCATTTCCTTCTCCAATGCATGAAAGTGAAAAGTGAAAGTGAAATTGCTCAGTCGTGTCCAACTCATAGCAACCCCATGGACTGCAGCCCACCAGGCTCCTCCGCCCACAGGATTTTCCAGGCAAGAGTACTGGAGTGGGCTCCCATTGCCTTCTACAAGGGTGTAAAGGCTACACAATGGGGAAAGAACAGTCTTTTGACAATCTGCGTGAAAACTGGATATCCAAATGCAAAAGAATGAAGTCAGACCATTAAATCATATATAGGATTTAATCCAAATGGATTAAAGACCTAAAACAAAAAACCTAAAACTATGAAATTCTTAAGAGAAAACACAGAGGAAAGCTTCATGATAGTGGATTTGGCAATGATTTCTTGGATCAAAGAAAAGGTAACAAAAGCATTAACAAGACAAAGAAGATTACATCAAACTTAAAATCTTCTGCACATGAAAGGAAACAATCAACAGAGTGAAAAGGACACCTACGTAGTGACAGAGAATAATTACAAATCATGTAACTGGTAAGGTGTTAATATCCAGAACATAAAAAGAACTACATCTTAACAACTAAAAGATAAGTAACCAGATTTACCAATGGCCAAAGGATCTGAATAAACATTTCTCCAAAGAAAATATGCAAATAAGCATGTGAAAAGATGCTCAACATCACTAAGCAGAGAAACGCAAATCAAAACCACAATGAGATAAGGCCTCACATCCATTAGGGTGGACACTATCACAAAAAGAGGGGGAAAAAAAACTGTTCCCAAAAATATACAAAAATTGGAACCCTTGTGCCATGCTGATGGGAATGTAAATGATGTGATTGCTCAGTTCCTCAGTGTTACTTGTTCAGTTGCGCACAACTCTTTGCAAGCCATGGACTGCAGCCCACCAGGCTCCTCTTCCATGGGATTTTCTGGCAGGAATACTGGAGTGGTTTGCTATTTCCTTCTCCAGGGGATCTTTCAGACCCAGGGATCGAACTGGGGTCTCCAGCACTGAAGGCAAGACTCTTTACTGACTGAGCTACCTGGGAAGCCCTAAATGTGACGTTAGCAGTGATGTGACTGCAAAAGAAAACTATATGGAGGCTCCTCAAAAAATAACAGAATAACCAAATGACCCAGCAATTTCACTTCTGGGTAGAAATATCCAAAACTTTGACTTCAAAGAGGTATCTGCACACCAACGTCATTGCAGCATTATTTGTAAGAGCCAGAAGTTGAAACCAGCCCAAATATCCATCAATAAATAAATGGATAAAGAAAATGTGGTATATACATACAATGAAGTGTTAGCCTTAAAAAAGGAAATCCTGTCATATGCAACAACCCAGATGAACCTTGAGAACATAATGCTTTGTGAAATAAGATAAACAAAGCAAATACTGTGTGACTGCACTTATGAGATATCTACAGAAGTCAAAACCATGGAAACAAAGTAGAATGATCATTTCCAGGGGCTAAAGGGGAGGCGAAATGGTAGTTGTTCTATGGAGGTCTTAGTATTACAAGATGAAAAATTCCTAGAGATATGTTACACAACAATGTGAATACAGTTAACACTACTGAATTGTAGAATTTAAAATGGTAAATTTTATGTTAAGTTTTTATCACATTTAAAATAAAAAGAATTATTTTTAATAAAAAATTGAAATGGAGGATTTAGATTAAATCTAAAATTTGAGAATCAATTATATGTCACTGATTTCCATAAAGAAGAGAAGTATCTTGATATTTCTTTTATAGTAAAAAAAAAAGATAGAAAGGATGAAAGTTAAAGATATCAGTCATAAAGCCCTAAAATAGATTAAACATGAATATGGTCTTAATAGCAAACTGCTTATGAGGATTTTCTTTTCTTTCAGAAAGTAACAGAAAATGTTTAAAGACAAATCTGAATAGTGGGATTTGCTATTAACTGATTAATATCAGAGGACCAAGGAGCAAATCTAAACAGAAGAAAAGAATCTGAAGTGGTATTGCTTGTTTAGTTATTTTGGTAAGGGGGATAAAGTTCTCAATATTCTTTTGTGTCTTGTTTTTAAAGCCTAGAAAGACAGATGTAAAATTATAGTGGAAACCATAATTAAAGGAAATTAAAAGATGGAAGAACAAAATCTTTTGACATTTCTCTAGAAATATCTCTCACAAGAAGAAAACAGTAATAAGAATGAGTGAGAAAGATATCCAAGTTTTGAAAATTAAAACTGGCCTTACAAACTAAAAGAAGTAACACAATTTAAAAGACTGAATACTACCTTAACATTTTCTTCAAGTGCCACACATACTAACTGTTCAAATTAATCTATTCCAATCTTTAGGAATTACACAGTCTTTGTCCTTCTTTCCATACTTACTGTAGCTCTTCAAGACAAACTTTTCAGCGATCGTAATATTTTCATCTGTATATCTTAAGGTCTCTGCCTATCTCCTTTAACTAAACAAGTAAGACCTGGAAAACAGTTCTGATAATAAATGTGATATGCACAAACACTGGAAAAGTACAAGGTGGGCAACACTACTTAGTTCAGACACAGGCTGAAAAGAAAAAAATGGAAAATCATATTGTAAAAAAACAATGGAAAAATTTCAAACCCCTATGTTTAGTTCAGGCATAGCAAATAAAGGTTTATACCAATTTTCTAATAGAAAAAATAGCTTTTATAGTGTGACAAAAAAAAGAAACCACCTTTTCTTAAAGCTAAGAAACTCGAGTTTAAAATCAGAAAAGTAATTACATCAGTGAAGACCATAATAAAAAAATCTTTGTTGCTGCTGCTGCTAAGTCGCTTCAGTCGTGTCCAACTCTGTGCGACCCCATAGAAGGCAGCCCACCAGGCTCTGCCATCCCTGGGATTCTCCAGGCAAGAATACTGGAGTGGGTTGCCATTTCTTTCTCCAATGCATGAAAGTAAAAAGCGAAAGTGAAGTTGCTCAGTCGTGTCCGACTCTTAGCGACCCCATGGGCTGGGGCCAAATTAAGGATTTGATGATTAGCCTGTGTAAACAACTGTCAGTTGTTCAAGAAAAGATAAGTCAGAGCTTAAAAAATTAAGTTCAAAGAATATAAAGATGCAGAACAGATTTGTAGCTGCCAGAATACAGGAGGTAAGGGTAGGGTAAAGGCAAGGTTGAAACTGTAAAAGAGAGGCAGGAGGGTGTCCCTGTGTGTTAAGGGACTGTATCTTGAACTGTGGTGGCAGGTTACATAAATCTATACATGAGATCAAATTGCAGAGAAACACACAGATATACAGAATTAATTTATGTAAAAACTGAAGCAAACTGATAAAGTCTACAAAACTATCTGATAGAACTGTACTAATTTCTTGGTTTTGATAATGTACTATGGGTATAGATTTCACCAATGAGTGAGGCTGAGTGAAGGGTTCATAGGAGTCTGTGTGTTATTGTTGCAATTTCTTATGTATCTATCATTTCAAAATGAGTTGTTTTAAAAAGTCAAGTAAAGAAGATATGAAAATGATTCAAGACAGAAATATCTATAGGAATAATGACTACTACTGAAAAAAACTACTACTGGAAATTACTATGTACCAGGCAATAAAGTTATCAAGACACAAAGAAATATAACTTGCTCAAATGAAAAAAAGAGGAAAAGAAATTCAACTAAAAACAATACTGCAATGTACAATGCTATACTAAAAATCCATATTACAGAATAACTAAGGAAACAACAGAAAGCAAAGTGTAATTACAGACCACAGTTTGTGCTATGCTACAACACCTGGACTAAACTACATGGAGGAAGAAAGGAAGAGGAGAACTGGGCTACTTGAGGCCGTGTAATACTGAATTATTTTGTAGGACATAATAGACTAAAACTACCACAGTGGCAAATACAGGCATACCTTGCTTTATGCACCTCACAGATACTGCATTTTTTAAAAACTGAAGGTTTACAGCAACATGCGTCAAGCTTGGTACTATTTTTCCAATAGCATTTCCTCACTTCGAGTCTCTGTGTTACATTTTGGTAATTCTGGTAATATTTCAAACTTCTTCATTATTATTATCCTGCTATTTGTTGTTATTTTAGTCACTAAGTTGTGTCTGACTCTCTGTGATCCCATGGTCTGTAGCTTACCAGGCTCCTCCGTCTATGTGCTATCCCGGGCAAGAATACTGCAGTGGATTGCCATTTCCTTCTTGACCTAGGGATCAAACCCGCATCTTCTGCACTGGCAGGTAGATTCTTTACCATGTAGCCACTAGGGAGACCGTGTTACAGTCTATAGCGATCTGTGGCCAGTGATCTCTGATGCTACTGCAATTATTTTATGTTTTGCATTTTTTAATTAAGGTATGTATATTAAAACGTATCTAAATGATTTTTCAGACATAATACCACTGCTCACTTAATAGACTATAGAATTAACGTAACATTTATGTATTTTTTTCTTTAATGATTTTTTTTTTAAACAAACTTGTGGCTTGCTTTATCACAATAATTGCTTTACTACAGTGGTCTGGAACTGAACCCACAGTATCTCCAAGGTATACCAGAGAGAAACATGGTAAGGCAAATCCCCAAAGCTTAATTTTAAAGATGGATATTTCAAGAATTTCAAGAATGCCTTACATATACATATTACATGTACTGATGTTCATATGAAAACAGTGAGGATTAGAAAAGGTTAATGACTAGTTCTAGAGCAGAAGTTCCAGAAACAACATGCAGGAAGTACATAATATGAAAGAAAATTTCAGACTTGTTTCCTTCTAGGTCAGCACCTCCTAAGTTTACCACTTAAAGCTAAATATCAACTATGCAAGAATAGAAATTCTTACTTCTTGTCTTTTCTTAAGATCTTCTTTGGCTGCTCCAAAGCGTTTGGTTAACCTGGCTATCTTCGCCTAAAAAAAGCAAAAACGAGACAGAAATCAAATGGCATTATAGTATCAAAAAGGAACCTGTGCATACATAATAAGAAATCTATGGGTAATAGGGTTCTCAGAAGCCAGTCAACAGCAAGAAAATAAGACAAGTTGTTGTATAATCCTTGACTTCAAAACTCAAAGTAAACACTCTTGGTTTTAGAGGATTGGCTTTTTTCCTCCTTGCTCACAAACCAGCATATTTCTGAACATATGTGCTTGCATTTATTATTTAAAATAATTGGGACCACACTTAATTTTCTCACTGAGAATTATATATTAATAGTAAACATATCTATAAATCACAGAAGATCCCTAACCAATAGTACATATGAGTCTGGAATTCTCTAGGCCAGAGCACTGGAGTGGGTAGACTTTCCCTTCTCCAGGGGATCTTTCCAACCCAGAAATCAAATCCAGATCTTCTGCATTGCAGGTGGATTCTTGACCAGCTGAGCCACAAGGGAAGCTACATCTACAGTACTCAAATGCTTCTTTTCAAAAATTAACCTACTGGCAGATAAATAGCAGCAAGATCTTTTTTGACCCATCTCCTGGAATAATGAAAAATAAATAAATAAACAAATGGGACTAATTAAACTTAAAAGATTTTGCACAGCAAAGGAAACCATAAATAAGATGAAAAGACATGGATGGGAAAAAATATTCTCAAATGAAGCAATTGATGAAGGATTAATCTCCAAAATACAAAAACAGCTTATCCAGCTCAATATCAAAACAAAAAAAATACCAATCAAAAAATGGGCAGAAGACCTAAATAGACGTTTCTCAAAAAAAGACATACAGATGGACAAAAAACACATGAAAAGATGTTCAACATCACCAATTATTAGAGAAACACAAATCAAAACTACAATGAGATATTACCTCACATTGCTCAGAACAGTCATCAAAAAATATCTACAGACAACAAACACTGGAGAAGGTGTGGAGAAAAGGAAATCCCTCACACTCTTCATGTGAATGTAAATTGATACAGCCACTGCAGAGAATGGTATCTATGTGTGTGTAAGTCGCTCAGTCATGTCCAACTCTTTGTGACCACATGGACTATACCGTCCATGGAATTCTCCAGGCCAGAATACTGGAGTGTGTAGCCTTTCCCTTCTCCAGGGGATCTTCCTAAACTAATCCAGGGATCGAACCCAGGTCTTCCTAATTGCAGGCAGATTCTTTACCAGCGGAGCCACAAGGGAAGCCTGGAGAACAGCATGGAAGTTCCTTAAAAAACCTAAAAATAGAACTACCATATGACCCAGCAATCCCACTACTGGGCATATACTCAGAGAAAGCCATAATTCAAAAAGACACAGTCACCCCAATGTTCAATGCAGCACTATTTACAACAGTCAGGACATGGAAGCAACCTAAATGTCCACTGAGGGAGAAGTGGATAAAGAAGATCTGGTACACGTATACAACAGAGTATTACTCAGCCATAAAAATGAATGTTATAATGCCAATTGAAGCCACATGGATGGACCTAGAGATTTTCATACAGAGTAAAGTCAGACGGAGGAGGAGAAATATTGTATGACATCTCTTACAAGCAGAATCCAAAAAGAAATAATACAAATCAACATTTACAAAACAGAAACTGAATTACAGACTTAGAGAAAGAACTTATGATTGCCAGTGGGAAGGGATATGGGAAAGGCTTAGGGAGTTTGGGACAGACATGTACATATTGCTACTATTTAAAATGGATAACCAACAAGGTCCTACTGGAGAGCACAAGGAACTCTGCTCAGTGTTACGTGACAGCCTGGATGGGAGAAGCGTTTGGGAGAGAATAACAGATATATATATATACCTGAGTCCTTCTGCTGTCCACCTGAAACTAACACAACAGTATTAATCAGTTATACTCCAACATAAAATAAAAAGTATTAAAAAAAAGAAAAGAAATGTCCGAGATGGAAAAGGTTGGGAAAGAAGACACATGGCAGAAGGGGGCTTTAAAAGCTCTCATCCATCTCAGGAAATTGAGAAGACTATCTGAATGTTCAGGACAGAATGCTAGCTCACAAGTGGCCTGAAAAGACCCTAAGCTGTCACCTCAGACTAGCCTTCAGAATCTATGCAAGCAGGAAGAGAAGAATAAGGCAAGTGTGATAAAACAGGTTGTAAATGGTCTAACCTAAGTGTTGAACAAGTCCCCCAATGTTAATCTGCAAAGATTTGAGACAGTAATCTTTTTACTTTTTTAGGCTCCAGGCATTTAAGTGAAAGTTGCTCAGTCATGTCTGACTCTGCTACCCCATGGACTGTAGCCTGCCAGGCTACTCTGTCCATGGAATTCTCCAGGCCAGAATACTGGAGTGAGCTGTTCCCTTCTTCAGGGGATCTTCCCAACCCAGGGATTGAACCCAGGTCTCCTGCATTGCAGGTGGATTCCTTACTGTCTGAGCATTTAAGTTAACTGTCAAAATATCAGCTGACCACTAAGTTAACAAAACACAGACTTCAGTGACCATACACAATAATGAATATATACTCTCCAAAAATTGTTTAAAAAACCCACTAATCAAGCAAATAACAACAGGTAGCAATAGCAAACCCTGGATAGAAGGGGAAAATCTGATTTTCTGAATTGTCACATTGCAATACTCAAAATATTCATTTAAACAGTAACAATGAACAAATTAGAACATATACAAAGAAATAAGAAAGTATGGTTTAGTCACAGAAAGAAAAATTAACAGAAATATAGCTCAGGCATAGAACTTACTAGACAAAGACTTTAAATAAACGGTTTTAAATCTATTAAAAAAAACTAAAGGATACTATTGAGAAAGAACTTGGAAAAAAAAAAAAGGAAAAAAATGTCCAATAGAGAGAATATGAGTAAAGAGACAGATATTATATATTTTTAAACAAGTATAAATTCTGCAGCTGGAAGTACAATAACTGAAATTTAAGAAATTCACCAGAGAGATGGGAGGACAAGACTGTGAAAGAAAAGTTTTGTATACTTTTTTGTATAATAGGTATTAATTCAAGAGGTTAAGTTTAACCTCCAGAGTGATCACTAAGGAAAAAGTAAAAACTTTATAGAAAGAGAAAAATGAAGAGAGTTAAAATGGTTCACTAGAAAAAAATCACAAAAGAAGGTAATAATGTAGGAATTAAGGAACAAAAAAGGTGAAAGACAAGTAAAATGGTAGGACTAAATCTTTCTTTACCAGTAACTAAAGGTAAAGAGATGAAAAACTCTTCAATTAAAAGGCAGAGATTGGCAAAGTGGATAATAAATCATGACCCAACTCTACGCTGCCTACAAGACTTCATCAAAATGTAAAATTTCTGTGCATTAAAAGACATTATCAAGAGAGGAAAGTGAAAAGAAAACTTACAGAGTGGGTGAAATAGTCATAAATCATGTACTTCAAAGTATTCAATATCCAAAATATGTAAAGAACAGAAGAGAATTAACAAGCAGCATTTTAGAAAGATGAATACAATGCTTGAGAAGGACCAGTAAAGACGTAAAAAGCAGTACCAAAGTGGTCATGTAAAAGGCTGCTATTATAATCAAGGAACTGGGTAATGATGGCCTTGTAGAAAGTTAAAAGATATAAAAGACAGACTTTTATAAGAAATTTAAAAAGTTTTAATTTGGCAACTCATTGTGTATATGTGAAGTGATACAGAGGAATCAGTTTCCAAGAACTGAAAAACTGTGAATAAAAGGAACAATGGGAAGGTATTCCTTGAAGATTTTTCTAAGAATTCAAGAATTTTGAGTAAGGGGAACAATGTGCAAACTCCACAACATGACTTATTTGTGGAGAAGATGATTGGTTTGATGTTGGAAAGATTAAGATTCTAAGGCTACAAAGAAATATTCAAGTGCAAAGTCTTATTAAAAGTTAAAGACAGACTTGTAGCTTAAAAATATGAGAGTTAAAATCTCAGGTTCTAAAAGCACAAAATCATAGATGCAGCTATGGGAATGATAACAAACTATGAATGAAATTATTCTCTTAAATCTTCCAACATTTTCGGTTCTAATTCAACATTCTAAATAGTACTAGTAAAATAAAATGTAATGATTAGACAACACTATCACTAACTATATAAGGACCCGCTAAAGGTAAGAAACAGAAATAGTGTTGTCCTAAATGATGAATTATAAAATAACTATACAATTACCTTATTATTAACAAAGTCTCACTTTAAATAAAATTTACAATATGAAATTTTAAAAAATTAAACTTGTTGGCTGAGATATATAATTCCTAAAATCTAGTCACAGTTGCTTGCAATTTGCTTTCAACTGTGCAACTTTATTGTCATGAACCACTTCTCCCTTATTTAAGGCTCTATAAGTGGTTTTCAAGTCAGCATCTGAGACAATGCTTGTATTTCAGACAACCTATACCAAATAGAAACCACACATTCTCTTCTGATAGAATGAATGTACTGATGAAATTTCCCAGTTTCTTAATCTTGGAATCAAATTAATTACTAACGCATGCTACCATGTGCCCATTTCAACTAACCAGAAGCTGAATATAGATATATTCAATAAAAAATTAAAAGTAGCAATCATTCATAAACACAGACCAACAAACTAATGTCTTTAAAAATAAAATTCATTGGAGGAAATAGATTAATATAAAAAGAATCACAGCAAACATTATTTAGTACTTAACAGCATTTAGATGATGCCAGCCTCTCTTCACTGACTGAAAAAACACTGAAGATGCACTACTAAGATGATTTCTGAGGCTTGGCATGGGTTGATACACATCTCAAAAGTATGTTGAAGTCTGAACCCCAAGTATCAGAACACAAGCTTATCTGGAAATAGGTAACTATAGAGGTAATTACAGTTGACCCTTGAACAACATGGAGTTGAATCTTTTATTGAATATATCTATATTCAGCTTCTGGTCCAATTATACATGGAAATTTTTTTCAATAAATATACTATTCATATTTTCATTCTACAGATCTTTACATTGAGTGAGAGTCTGTGTTCAATTAGAGATCACCATAACTGAAATCAAAGGAACTAGGGTTTGAGTTCTGATTCTAACTGAACTGTTCACTGAGGTGGGTGAGTCATTTATGAATTTCTTCATTTTCTGAGGCAGGTACCAGTACACAGATTTTCAACTGCAGGCAGTGGGGACAGCACCTCTAACCCTTACACTGTCCAAAAGTCAACTATAGTTAAGATGAGGTCATACTAGAATAGTGTGGGTCCTCATCCAGAGTGACTAGTATCCCTAGAAAAGGGGGGAATTTGGAAGCAGACACACATACAGACACAAGCACTATGTGAAGATGGAGCCAGAAATCACAATGATACTTCCACAAGACAAGAAATGCCCAAGATTGTCAGTAAACCGTAGGAAGCTAGAGGAGACAAATGGAACAATTCTTTCTTACAGCCTGGTGGCAGCTTGACCTTGGGCTTTTAGCCTCCAAAACTATGACACACTACATTTCTGTTTTGGAAGTCACCCAGTTGATGGTATTTTTTTTAATGGCAGCCTGAGCAAACTAATAGAGATTCCTTTTATTCCTAATACTTAGAAGTTAAATATACTTTATTGTCAACTTGGAAAACATATACCAGAAAGTGAGTTATGAATATGATGACATGTGGATATGCAATTTACTGTACAAACCTGTAGTTCAGCAAGAACTGTTTTATGCCTCTTGTTACACTCAATCTTTTCCACTCGTGTTTTCAATTCTGCCAATGTCTTATCAAATACAGCACACTGCAGTGCACACAATTTTTCTTCCAGTAACCACTGTACAACCTAAAAATATATATTTCTTTGTTACAAAAAAGGAATTTCAAGCAAGCAGCAAACAGTAAATATTCTGAAGTACTAATAAGACAGTACTAATACATTAGCTAGTTTGTTTAAAAAAAATACTGGCATCCATAACACAATGATATCTGTTGAAATCCTCTACTTCTGCCTATATAGAATATCTACTATAACAGAATAAAATGTACTAAAAATAGAAAATTTCCAGAGGGTGAAATTTTTAAAACAATTTGAAATTGAAGTTTTAATGTTTTCCTCCCATACCCTCTATTGTGATTTAGGAAACAAGGTGAAGGACCAGATTTTAATATTTTCTAATCTGTTATAGGTGATATTTTTAGCAGACACTAAGAATCTCATTACACTACGAAATTTACTCACATTTTTTATATTTATCTCATTATGGACCCATAGAGAGGACACATGTTGTGTATCCACGGACCACAATCAAGTAACACTTTCCTAGAGGAGTAAACCCTCAGTATACACAGATGTTTTCAAAATCCTTTCACATAGCTATCTTCATATTTCTAATAGCTCTAAAAGAAAGACTAAACTGGTATTATTATCACCATATGATAAAAAGATCCGAGAGAAAAAAAGCCACTTTTTTACTGTCTCTCTGTTCCTTTCTCTAATGGGGATATTTACACTTTGAGTAGAAGAACATGGCCTAGGTTATTTATAATTTCACCATTAAATCTGTAAAATTCGAAAAATTAATTTCACCCACGTCTCCTATTCTTCTCTTAAAAAAAAGATTTGTCAACATTTATGAACACATTTTGAAAAATATATTAAATACTTCATATTTTCATTATTTCTATCTCTAGTCTAATACATATAGTGAGAAGCTTCCAATGCCTATACTTTAAATATTCCTTTTCCCTAGTCCTTCCAGAGCCTTGTTTATACCATTTTTAAATACTAAGCCTAAAATACATAACAAAGAGCTTAGAACGCAGGGACTTATAGTCATGAAACCAGCTTATGAAAAAAATTATAAAAGCTAAAATTGTTAACATATGAGACTCTAATGTTCCTACTAGAATGGAGTGTAGAAGGAAAAAAAAGCTGAAAACTGATGCTCAGTTTTGTATAAAGCAAATAAGAAGTCATAATTTCTCTCCCATTTTGATGATTATTATCATATCTTTAGAAAAACAAAAACAATTCAGCTTCAAAAGAGTCACAAGGAATTTTAGAATTAAATTAAGGGTAATAAGCCCAGTTCAGTTCAGTTCAATCGCTTAGTCGTGTCCGACTCTTTGCGACCCCATGAATCGCAGCATGCTTCAAGTTCTTTGTTTCTATGAGAAATCTGAATATGTCAATAAAATACAGAGTAAAGTCAAAAACCTAGAAGAATAAAGATGGTGGTGCCTTTTATTTAATATGGTTTTAACTTATAATCTCTAACACCTTTTGTAGCTTCTGGTTTATATCTCCTTTGGCTGTAATCTTTACTTGAAATTCTGCCTCATATTCCTCTTCCAAGTATCGCCGGCGTTTGGACTGTATATTGTCCATGTCCTCTGACTTAGAACGTTTTCTTCTAAAGAATTCACCTGAGAAGAAAAAGTAGATGTTTTTATTAAACACCAGTCAGATGCTTTTATTACAGATAGACTTTAATGTTTATTTTCCACCCTCAGGAAAATATTGTTTCTATCTACAAAACAGGATTCTCAATCATTTGCTTTTGTGATCAGAAAAGTTAGTAGATAGCTTTTAGCTTTAAACTTGAAGTGATTTTCAATATGCTAACTTCCTCTTGGCTAGAACTTCCTAATGGCTAAATAAGCAAATGGACGAACAACATGAACAAAGAACATTCTTTCCTCAAAATCTTCCCATTAGGATGGAAGATGAACTAACAATATGAGATCATCTTAAATTCATTCCTTTTAATAAATTCTATATACAATATGAATTCTGACAAAATAGAGCATTCATTCACAAGTCACAGATTTCTCAGTATGCATTCTCACATCGCATACTTCTACAACTGTGCATAGCTTTAAGTACTTAATTCTTTCCCCTCAGTAAAATTTTTTCCTCACTAAATTTAGGAAAAATTCTTCCTTGATCATTAGCCTTAGGAAAATAACATATCAACAGTTATTCTTAACATATCTTAAGAAATTGCAAATATATATTGATAAAAATAATAAAATTAATGTTATTAGGAAAGTAATTTGGTAAATAATAAATATTCAAAGACCTTCACTTAGAAATTTGCTTTAAATACTGACAACACTCATGAAATCATAAGCAAGTTTTATCTGGTTTCTTTTTGAATATGTAAGAAGGAAAATATTAAAATCTCCACACTTATTAAAGAAAAATGGCAGTATGTGACCATACATCTTCCTCTCTACCTCACCCTATGTCCATGTCTACATGCCTGATTTAGAGTCCAATTCTATTCCACAACTTCTCTTGTATTATAACTTATACAGGCACAGATGGAGAGCAGTAAGACAGAGAGTTACAGAATACCAATTTCTTGACTTCTGGTCCAGTGATCTTTCCGTAAACCTAATGACATTCAGTAACACTGTTTTCCCCTTCCCACAAAGCTTAAGAACTTTAAATAAACTGAGATACCTACTTTCATTTGCCATATCACCTCAGATAAAATTCCTATAGGC
Organism: Ovis aries; assembly: GCF_016772045.2. NCBI lineage: Eukaryota > Metazoa > Chordata > Mammalia > Artiodactyla > Bovidae > Ovis > Ovis aries. The sequence continues at coordinate 201,058,364 of NC_056056.1, forward strand.
CCATGACCTAAAAGAAAATCTAAACTTCTCTCAAGATATTCAGATAGTACCTTACTAAATAGTAAGCTTAAATCTTTCTTATGGAACAATGGAAAGAATAAGCAAAACAATAAAGCACATGAAATAATTAACACCTTCAAAGATAGTTGAGTTAACCATCAACAAAATGATTTTACTATGGCTTACTTAAACTGAAAAATTTTACAATCATTTCATGGACAGAAGAGTATTTTCTACAGCCTTAAAAGCAGAAACAACTTTTAAAACAATTTCAGGTTTGCTTGTACATGCTTACTTTTCTCAGAAGGTCTTTCATCTTCACGTATTACTTGCTCTTCCTCCTCAGGTTTGCTGTCCTTTTCATTGCTTTCTATTTGTTCTGTAACAAAAATAGAAAAGGAAAATTTCTTCCAATATAATTTATCAACAGTTCATAATAATTTACATTTTTGGTATAATTATGCAGCTAATGATATTTTATGAAATCAGTCTCAAAATGTAAAATATTGGGAATAAAAAAAGGAGCACGAACCGGTGGAAATCAATGACCAAGTCTAGCTTTAAATGTTCTTGCAAGTATATAATAAACTCTTAACATGGAAAAAAAAAATATCGATTTTAAAACAAAATATCTTAATACTTTACCATCATCAATAGATGTGAAAACAGCTACTACAGTGCATTTAGACTCCTTTATATTCAGTTATTAAAACTAAAGCATTAGTTGTGACTAATTACAAAAAAATACAAAAAAAAAAATCACAAATTACTGACAAACTCAAAACACCTAATATTTTTGACCAGATAGGCTGAATCACTATTTTAATGGTTATGGACAGGTGAAGTCTATCCTAAAGATATCTTTTATCCTATAGATTAAAAAAAAGTTTTACTGAAAAGTATTAGCTACTTCAATACCAGTGCCAACAACTAAATTAGCTAGGTGCTTGACATACATTACTTCTTATCCTCCAAATAATCCTACACTATAAACAGTATTCAGAGAAGGCAATGACAGCCCACTCCAGTATTCTTGCCTGGAGAATCTCATGGACAGAAGAGCCTGGCTGGCTTCACAAAGAATAGAACATGACTGAAGCCATGTAGCACAAGTAATTTTCACAAGAGGCATATAAAAGCTAACAATTAAAGAATGCGACCAAAAAGTATTTATAAAGATATCTATATAACTGCAATGTTATAACAAAGAAAATTCCAGAGGCACCAGGAATGGCCTTTGGTCAATCAATTTATAGCTCCTCAACTAACTTAAACATTTAGGGGAGAAGAACTAATCACTAATAAACTTGGGTTCTATTTTTCTCCCTTATATCCTTTAGCTTCAATAAAACATGCCATATTTCATCATATACTGCAACCAAAATTAAATAAGCAATGATGTGCATATAGCACTATATAAAGATTCTGATAAAGCATTTCTGCTTCAAACACCAGGATTTTAGTTTCAACAGCCCTGAGTAGTGTGTGTATGTGTGTTAGTCGCTCAGTTGTGTCCAACTTGTGATCCCATGGACTGACTATAGCCCACCAGGCTCCTTTGTCCATGGAATTCTCCAGGCAATAATACTAAGTAGAAGCTGAGGTTAAAAAAAAAAAAAAAAAAGAATTTTTAGGTGAAAATAGGCAAAGATGAGGATCATTGATGAATCTATTACAATATTTTTCACACTAAGATATTAAAACAATAAATCTGTAAAATGTGACAGTAGTAAAACAAGAATGTTGATACAATATATACAAAGATTACTGAGACTATTTTTAAACTTTAACATGAGTATTAGAAAATTAACTTCCCATTTACCACCCTATGCTCATGAGAAATGTTTTTAAGATTTCACCCCTGAACCTCAGTTCAATGAAATGAAAGTTTTGTTTTGCTCCCTTGCAGACTACACACTCATTACAAAGCATTTACTATATTTACTTTTCCAAGTTTTCCTGTCTTTAATACTAAGGGTGGTGACTCCCATAGTTTCCTAGTTTCCAGAGTAACTGGGTTGCTTAAGATTAAGATTTACCTAGTCTTTATTCAGCAAACCATCATACCACCAAAGGACAAAATTAGCCTTGTAACTTCAATCGGTCAGAAAACAGCAGAGTAAACTGGCCTGGTTTGGTCTGCCTCTCTTATGTGTATGTTACTCTCCCTCTTCTCTGAGAGAGATGTCAAGCTGAGCTTGCAATTCCTTGATTTTATTCAAAAAACTCCTCTTATCATCCAATTCCCATTTTCCAGATATGTTTAGAAGATGTGACTATATTCTCACTACTTAAACACTTATTAGGACTTAAACATAGCCAAAGATAATTAAAATTTAGGCTCGCGTTTGACTTAATAAAGAATTTGGGATTAAAAAAAATGGTATTAACAGTATCTACAGAAAGGAGTAAGGCCCTATCTTTCTTTTGGAGTTATAGTTTATTATAAAGTATGTTCGGTTGAACGCTCACAGGCACCTTATTGACACTCTGAAGTCAGTGAATTTGGAAAAGGCAATAACCCAGGGAGAAAAAACCATACTGTTATGAACTTGAGGGTTCTCAGGGGACGGGCTCTTCAGTATTATCCAGTAGCAGAGCCACTAGCCACACGTGGCTACTGAGCACTTCAAATGTGGCGAGTCCAAACTGAGACTGCAGGAGTAAAACACAAACTGGATTTTGAGGACTTTGTAAGAAAAAGAAGAATACCTTATTTTAAAATGTTGATTACATGTTGTGAAAGTTGCTCAGTTGTGTCTGACTCCTTTAATTTTTTTTGTTGTTATTGTTCACAAAGCCTAGACAGAATCTAAGTGAACTTGCATCAACTCAGAATAATAATCAAAAGCCTATGTACACAGACAGGTTTATATATAACTTAGAGTAGGTTCTGGGATTCCTAAAACTTATCCAAATACTTAGGTTAAGACTGTTTTTGATTTTTAGAAGCTGTCCTCATCCACAATTTCTGCTGTAATCTCTCCCATCTTGAGTATAGCCTCATATATTGACATGCTTTCATATGCATTTCCATCTGTGGTATTCTTTTCTTTCAACCACATGAGACAGTAAATTAAGAGCAGGTACCAAAACTTGTAATTTTGGTAATCCTAAAAACCTTGGGAAAGAGCTGAGACAAATCTTTCTGATGAGAGTTATCTTTAATATAATTCACTTAAATTATGGTAGAAAACTGTGTTGTAGAGGATAAGAAGACACAATTTATATCAGGGGTTACTTCCCCATTTTTAGAATTACATGGAATAGAACTTTATTCCAAAAAAATATGGAGAAAACCATTGCCCTGGGTCAGACCTGACAAACATTTTCTGTAAATGGTCAAAACATAAGTATTTTCAATCTTGTGGGCTCTATGGTCTCTGACACAACTGGTCGATTCTGTACTTACCATGGGAACTACTGATAAAAAAATATGTAGCACATAAACAAATAGATGTGGCTATGTTCCAACAGAACTTTATTAACCAAAACAGTTAGGGCTTATCAGTCATAGTCTGCCAACTCCCCACCTTAGATGAATGGCCCTATGAGAAACACTTAAAACAAAAAGTTCCTACAGACTAACTACAGACAATATAATCCACACACACAAAAAAAAATTGGGCAAAGAAGATAAAACAAGCAATTTATAGATACTAGGAACATAAATCGGAGAAGGCGATGGCACCCCACTCCAGTACTCTTGCCTGGAAAACCCCATGGATGGAGGAGCCTGGTGGGCTGCAGTCCATGGAGTCGCAAAGAGTTGGACACGACTGAGCAACTTCACTTTCACTTTTCACCTTCATGCACTGGAGAAGGAATGGCAACCTACTCCAGTGTTCTTGCCTGGAGAATCCCAGGGACGGGGGAGCCTGGTGGGCTGCCGTCTATGGGGTCGCACAGAGTCAGACACGACTGAAGTGACTTAGCAGCAGCAGCAGCAGGAACATAAATAGCCAATGTAAAGGTCAATCTCACAAGACATATTAAATGTCAGAAAAATGTGGTATTACTGGTAAAATATATTTTCCAGAACATTTTTAAAGGCTTCATTTAACTAATACAAATTTCCAAATAATGTATCTTCCACAGTAAGTTTTTGCACTCCCTTTTAAAGCAAAACTGGGGGGCAAAGTTACATTCTATTATCTTCAATTCTTCCTTTCTCTCTGAAATTCAAATAGGCTTTCAACTCCACTACCCCTTGTCAAGGTGACAGATGATTTCCAGGTCATTAAATATTTCTCTTCCACCTTAACTAAACAAACAGCAGCATTTGATACATACATAGAGCTAGTTCTTCCTTCCTTCTCAGAACATTCTTTACTTGACTTTCTAAGACAACAAAATCTCCTAATTTTCTTTCTAGCTGAAGCTCTTTCTTGGTACTCTTTGCTGGTTCTTTCTCATCTCCCCAGTCTCTAATCACTGGACTACAAAGAGCTCAGTTCTTGGACCTCCTCTCACTCACTTATACTCACTCTGAGCTGATTTCAACTCTGACTGGACATCAACTAATGTCTATATGATCATATAGACATTATCTATGTGTGCATGCTTAGTCATGTCCAAATCTCTGAGAACTCAAGAAGCGCAGTCTGCCATGCTCCTCTGTCCATGGAATTTTCCAATCAAGAATACTGGAGTGGGATGCCATTTCCTACTCCAGCCATATGGTAATGTATCTACTCCTAATTATTCCTAGACAGTCCAAGCCTCTGCCCTAACATGGGCAACAACAGCCATTTAAATCTGACCTTACTCTCACATTTCCCTTTCCAAAACTTGTTTTATCTTTGATCTTCCTCAACTTCTTGATAAAAAAATGCTGCAACTTCCACACCAATGTATAGGAATATGAGGTTCCATAAAGAAAATCCGAATAGGTATGAATATTAATGGGCTGAGATAATAAAGAATTTTAGCTGAATACAGTAAACAGTGAAAACAAATTAACAATAATTTTAACTGCCTAAACCATGGCAATTCTATCACTTTCCCTAAAGCAAAATTAGAAATCTTAAATTCTATTCCCATGCAATTATCCTGATTAGCATTTATGATCACTTAATTTATCTTATAAATTAGGATGAGATTAATTTATAAATAAATTAACTGAAGATGAGATGGTGGATGGCATCACCAACTCGATGGACATGAGTCTGAGTAACCTCCGGGAGTTGGTGATGGACAGGGAAGCCTGGCGTGCTGCAGTCCATAGGGTTGCAAAGAGTCGGACATGACTGTGTGACTGAACCGAACTGAATTTATCTTAAGGATTCAGCAAAGAGGGAAAAATAAATCAATCAGATATTTTTAAAATATGAAATAATATCTGGAAGGAAATTATGTCAGAACTTAGTATAAAATCTTATTTACTCTAAAACAGATTATTCTCCTCAAAAATATTAAGAAATAACAATGTTTAAAGAATTTTAAAAAGCCAAGTAGTCAGAAGAGCTCTCCCTTTCATTTCTCCATAAGAAACAGAATGATAAAGGCAAAAACGGAGGAAAAATTTGAGAATGCAGTAGCTTGAAAGCTAAGGAAAATCTCAAGAGGGAGGGATTGTTATTAAGAGATCATTTAAGTATGAGAATAAAATTTAAAAAAAGGATGTCCCTGGATTCAACAACAGGAGCATCAACGTCACTCCACTGAGAAAAATTAAGTAGGAGGCTGCTGCTGCTAAGTTATTTCAGTCATGTCCGACTCTGTGCAACATGGAAATCACAATTCAACTAAGTTAGAGAGTAAATAGGAAGAGATGAAACTGTGCTAGCTTTGTTAACGTAACCTGAAGAGTGGCACTGAAGGACAGGAAAGATGGAACAGTAGCTCCAGGAGAGTATAGTGTGGAAAATACATGAAAGGTACAACTAATGTGTATACCTCCTCTAGTGTTGCTGTAATGTTCCCACAGAGAAACCTTTCTTTTCCTAGTCTTTTTACACAGACTATGATTCTAAACATTTAGTATCAGTTATTATACAGTAGGAATAGCTGCAATCATTTGTTAGGTTTTTCTATCTTGTAAACCTGAAACAGCTTTTCTATTTGCTTTCTGATATCATTCATTATTTTTTATTGATGCTAATATACATCACAACTGCTACATTTAAAACAAATTTGCTAAAGAAGTGTCTGAAATAATAAGAGTTTTATGTTTTCCTACTAGTACAGCCACAAGCATTAGTACTTAGAGGGAAAAGCCAGATTTACAATTCTGTGTTCTGAAAATACTAAAAAGTAGTCAAGAATAAAGAATCTGAAGAAAGTAATACCTCGACAGATGAACAGCAACAAATACGACATGAAACAGATTCTACCACCACATAAAAAGAACAAAGAACAGATAAGAAACTATACTTTAATCTACAATAACAAAATTTCCTTTGGATCCAGGGACAGAAAATAAAAGTTCAGTTACTAGCTAAGAAATTAAATCTATTACTAAACTTACTCTGTTAACAGCATACAACCAAATAAAAGTCTAAAAGTAAGTAACCAAAAATAAACCCAACTCTGAATTTTCAAAGTATGCAATAGGGGTAGCTTAATATTCATCTTGCTGCATTTAACAGCACTGTGTGGGAGGGATAGTCTCCAATAGTCTAGATTCTGGAATAAAGGTAAAACGTATAAACCCATTAAAGCTTCAATTTGCTCTTTCTTATATTCACTAACAAAAGGTACTTTTAATACTACTCTCTCTATACTAGCTGAGAAATGAGTGACGTTCACCCTAAACACTGTTACTTATTATCTTTCCAAAATGTAAATTTGATCATGTTATTCTCCTCTCCTTGAACTCATTCAATGGTTCCCCAGTGTTAGTATGTTTCGGCATTATATGCAAGGTCCTCCATGACATACTTTTCTTTATATTACTTAAAATATTCTTATATTTCTTATATTATGAATTACTTACTTAATTCCACAAACATTTACTGAGCACTACCTGTGACCCAAGCATTATTTTGGCCTGATTATGATGGCTCAGAGCAGAAGTGATAGCAGTGAAGATGATGTGAAGAGACTACATTCTAGACCTATTGTGCAGGCAGCAACAACAGGATTTCCTGACAGACTGGGTATGGAACATGAACCAAACAAAAAAAGAATCGTTCCAAGATCTTTGACCTGAGCAAGTAGGATGGAATTGCAATTAAGAGGGATTATCTTCATTAAAACTCTATGTTACACAGATAGTGAAAGGAAAGTGCTTCCCTGAATACATCTATATCTCATAAAGTTACTCTCCTCTAAACTCCCAGCCTACCAATTTAACATTATTACTGTATTCACAACCTTGTATTTAATGGCCTGTGGTTTAATTCTTGTCAGAATCCTCAGGGCAAGTAATAAATTTTACCTTTAAATCACCAAGCCAAGAAGAACCTGGCCTTTCTATATATACAGGTTTAATAAATGAATGAATGCTCTTTGGAAATAAAGTCACCTTTAATAAGGGGAAAGTTTCTATCTCCAAAAGAAATGTAAGTATGATATACTGGGGTGGGGTGGGGGAATCCTGTGTCTTGCCTCTTTTTTTCCTTCAAACAAACTAAAACCAAATGCTGTGTTTCTTATTACAAGGTCACTCCACTCACAGGGCTCTAAGGCTAAGAGAATGTGACACAATGGAAACATAAAGGTACTCATGCCAGTCTGAAAGTAACTGAGAAAGTTTCACATGGGAATGATGCTTGAGTTTGACCATGAAAGCAAAGTAGGATTTTCTCATTCTCCCTTTTTCTCTAGCAATAACAAGACAAGCATTGACCAAATCATGAAGTTTATACAGTTTTTATACAAGGAGTCTGAAATGATCCTAAAAGTAATAGGGATCTAACCAAAGAGAGGAACATAATCAAATGAGATTTAAGTTAATAGAAAATGATCATTTAGAAAATGAATCAAACATTAGGTAGAATCTAGAATGCTTAGGAAGCAAATGGATAGTCTTTATCAAACATAATTATGCCTCCAGGTTTCTGAATTCCAGCAATGATGGTATCATTCCCTGGACAAAGAATATTAAAAAAATCAGATTTCAATTGGAAAATTGTAAAATGGAATTTGTCACACTTGAAAAAAATAAATTAAATGTAGGCTTTTATAATAGATTCAAAATTATTCAGTTGGTAAATGATAGCAAGAACAACTTTTAGAATTTTGATTAATTATGTACTGGAAATTGTTATATCACAGTGTTATATTGGTCCATCTTATCTCTATTTCCAGTCTACAAGATTCTTATGAGCAAGTGTAATATTTTCTACGTTTTTTAATCTCCCTTCTCAGAACTTTACATAATGCTGCTCTCAGAGTGCATCTTTGTTAATTCTGAATTCTGTGAAGTTAAGAACCTGTCAAGTTTAGAGAGTATTCTGCTGCTGCTGCTGCTGCTGCTGCTGCTAAGTCGCTTCAGTCCTGTCCGACTCTGTGCGACCCCTTAGACGGCAGCCCACGAGGCTCCCCCGTCCCTGGGATTCTCCAGGCAAGAACACTGGAGTGGGTTGCCATTTCCTTCTCCAATGCATGAAAGTGAAAAGTGAAAGTGAAGTTGCTCAGTCATGTCCGACTCTTAGCGACCCCATGGACTGCAGCCTTCCAGGCTCCTCCATCCATGGGGTTTTCCAGGCAAGAGTACTGGAGTGGGGTGCCATCGCCTTCTCCAAAGAGCATATTCTAGTTACCACCATTCTCAACTTCCTCCGTAACTAAAAGAAACTTAAAACTTTATGAGAATGTTTAACTAAGCAGTTTATTAAAGCTAATCAAAATCTTTAAAAGATAAATAATAGGCTAACCTGGAGAGCATGTCTCATTTTGTGATATAACTTCAGACTCATCCTTTTCACCCGAGATATCCTCTTCATCAGAGAGGACCAAGAAGGCTTCTTTTGGCAAGCTCTCACTACTTTCTTGTTTAGATGGTGAACCAAAAGAACCTTCCATCTTTTCTTCCAAATCTGGATTTGACTCATCAATTGGAAGGAGAGAAGCTTTAGAAAAGCAAGTGAGTTCATCTTCAGCAGGTGCAAGCTTTTCCAAAATAGGAATGATTTCATCTGTCTCCATAGAATCTGTATTTTCTAGGATATTCTCATTTTTGTCATCTTTTATAACATCTTCACTAATGGTTTCTATAAGGTCTGCAGAATTTTCTTCTTCATTCTTTTCACTGTGGTCAATCTCCACACTGCTAGATATAGCCTCCTCTCCAAGAGCAGATTCTGTGATTGTATCTTCTTCTAACTTCTTTTCAGGAGACAGATCTGAACAAATAATTGTATCATCTGTTTCAAGAGCTTCTGCATCAGCATCACTATTACTATCAGCTTTATTTTTCTCATCAAATGAGAAAACTTGATCTAACTTTTCATTGTCTCTATTTTGTTGAAGAAAATCATCACCATTATTGCTATTGGGCTCTGTACTATCAGTTTCAGGAACTGGTTCACAGGCTGGTACCGAACTTGGGTCAAAGGTGGGGTCAAAGGCTGTCTCAGAAGTTGGTTCGTCAGAGGCTGGATTACCAGAGGCTGAATCACCAAAAGCTGGATCACTAGAAGTCAGATCACCAGAGCCTGGATCATCAGAGGCCAGTGATTCAGAGGCAAGATCATGAGAGGCCAGATCATCACACGCTGAATCATTGGAGACTGGTTCAGTGGAGACTGACTCACCAGGGACTGGTTCACTGGAGACCAGTTCATTAGAAACTGGCTCACTGGAGACCAGTTCACTGGAGACTGTTTCACCAGAGGCAAGATCTCCAGAGATAGGGTCACCAGAAGCAGGATCACCAGAGGTTAATGTTTCAGAGGCCAGGTCTCCAGAGACAGAATCTCCAGACCCCAGACCTCCAGTAGCCAGATCAGAAGCTGGATCACCAGAAGATGGTTCAGCAGTCAGTTTAGAGGCTAGATCTGGACTTACATTATTGGCAGACAAAGGTTCACACTTTAAGTCATCATCCTGCTTGCTTTTTACATGAACATTTAAGGTACAGGGTGTTTCTTTCCATTCTGCTTTGCTTTTTTCAGGGTCAAAACAAAGATCCTCAATGCCATTCACCTCTTCCTTGTCATTAAGATAGTCCATATTTTCCAAAGGTGAGGTTGGGTCCAAATCTCCATTTTCATGGTTGCCATTTAACAGCTTGACATCAGTTTTCAATAGTTCTTCCTTGACCTTGTACACTGCTTCAAGTTGCTGACGATCACTCACTCTCATTGTTTTTCGAGCCTTAAAGACTTTTTTTTGAGGTTCTTCTATACTATCCATTTTGAATCTTTAAAAAAAGAAAAAAAAAAAAAAGAAAGAGTTTAACAATTGAAACCAAAGCCACCTAAATATAGACTTATTGCAAATTGATCTTAGAAGCAAGCACCACTTTATGTAATTTTAAAGTAATTATAGAAAGCATACTTATTTATGCTAATTATAATACTGTGTATTAATTTTTATATTTATTGAATTTATATAACATAAAATTGATAATAGGTACAGTTCATAAGAGATCAATTACCAGGCAATGTTAGGGGGAAAGTGACTAATTTCTAGTTTTCATTCTCAGTAAGCTAATGGATTCACAGAGTATGGAGGAGAGAGCGTTAAAAAAGTACATGAAGTAAAAGGTAGTTGTCATAGGAATAATAAGAGAATGAAAGCAGTAGAGGAATGGGGGAGAGGTATAGAGGTAGGGGAAAAAAGAAAGGAGAATTAAGGAACATAAAAAAATATTACATTTGTAACCAGAAATATATAAATAACTATTAACATATTAATAACAGATTACTATCTAGAAAGTGAAAAGACAACTCACAATAGAAGAAAATACAGTTAACCCTTGAACAAATGTGGTTTGAACTTCAGGGGT